>NC_136067.1:1183135914-1183689868 GCF_964261635.1 Lissotriton helveticus
GACTGTTCCCATGAGGCACAGGGTCAGAGCTGATTTGCATATAGCCAGTGTCTAACCCAGGGTGGTGTGGAGTGCAAAAAAACAATGGATTTAGGCCCAGATCCTTGTACTGGGGTGAATGTATTACATTGTTCTACATTCTGTCCATCAATTGTGTTTTTTGAAATTTTCACCCCGAGTGGGCTGGGTATGCTCAGATGTGAGTCCCAGGCTCTCCACACCACTGGAGTCAAGCTATCCAGGCTGATGAAGGCTGATAGCCAGAAACCGGTCCTTGGATGCTCGATTCCGGTCTGGGAAAGACATGGCTTGGTAGTTCGGACTGGACTGTTCCCATGAGGCACAGGGTCAGAGCTGATTTGCATATAGCCAGTGTCTAACCCAGGGTGGTGTGGAGTGCAAAAAAATGATGGATTTAGGCCCAGATCCTTGTACTGGGGTGAATGTATGACATTGTTCTACATTCTGTCCATCAACTGTGTTTTTTGCAATGTTCACCCCGAGTGGGCTGGGTATGCTCAGATGTGAGTCCCAGGCTCTCCACACCACTGGAGTCAAGCTATCCAGGCTGATGAAGGCTGATAGCCAGAAACCGGTCCTTGGATGCTCGATTCCGGTCTGGGAAAGACATGGCTTGGTAGTTCGGACTGGACTGTTCCCATGAGGCACAGGGTCAGAGCTGATTTGCATATAGCCAGTGTCTAACCCAGGGTGGTGTGGAGTGCAAAAAAATGATGGATTTAGGCCCAGATCCTTGTACTGGGGTGAATGTATGACATTGTTCTACATTCTGTCCATCAACTGTGTTTTTTGCAATTTTCACCCAGAGTGGGCTGGGTATGCTCAGACGTGAGTCCCAGGCTCTCCACACAACTGGAGTCAAGCTATCCAGGCTGATGAAGGCTGATAGCCAGAAACCGGTCCTTGGATGCTTGATTCCGGTCTAGGAAAGACATGGCTTGGTAGTTCGGACTGGACTGTTCCCATGAGGCACAGGGTCAGAGCTGATTTGCATATAGCCAGTGTCTAACCCAGGGTGGTGTGGAGTGCAAAAAAACGATGGATTTAGGCCCAGATCCTTGTACTGGGGTGAATGTATGACATTGTTCTACATTCTGTCCATCAACTGTGTTTTTTGCAATTTTCACCCCGAGTGGGCTGGGTATGCTCAGACGTGAGTCCCAGGCTCTCCACACCACTGGAGTCAAGTTATCCAGGCTGATGAAGGCTGATAGCCAGAAACCGGTCCTTGGATGCTTGATTCCGGTCTGGGAAAGACATGGCTTGGTAGTTCGGACTGGACTGTTCCCATGAGGCACCGGGTCAGAGCTGATTTGCATATAGCCAGTGTCTCACCCAGGGTGGTGTGGAGTGCAAAAAAACGATGGATTTAGGCCCAGATCCTTGTACTGGGGTGAATGTATGACATTGTTCTACATTCTGTCCATCAACTGTGTTTTTTGCAATTTTCACCCCGAGTGGGCTGGGTATGCTCAGACGTGAGTCCCAGGCTCTCCACACCACTGGAGTCAAGCTATCCAGGCTTATGAAGGCTGATAGCCAGAAACCGGTCCTTGGATGCTTGATTCCGTTCTGGGAAAGACATTGCTTAGTAGTTCAGGCTGGACTGTTCCCATGAGGCACAGGGTCAGAGCTGATTTGCATATAGCCAGTGTCTAACCCAGGGTGGTGTGGAGTGCAAAAAAACGATGGATTTAGGCCCAGATCCTTGTACTGGGGTGAATGTATGACATTGTTCTACATTCTGTCCATCAACTGTGTTTTTTGCAATTTTCACCCCGAGTGTGCTGGGTATGCTCAGACGTGAGTCCCAGGCTCTCCACACCACTGGAGTCAAGCTTTCCAGGCTGATGAAGGCTGATAGCCAGAAACCGGTCCTTGGATGCCTGATTCCGGTCTGGGAAAGACATGGCTTGGTAGTTCGGACTAGACTGTTCCCATGAGGCACAGGGTCAGAGCTGATTTGCATATAGCCAGTGTCTAACCCAGGGTGGTGTGGAGTGCAAAAAAACGATGGATTTAGGCCCAGATCCTTGTACTGGGGTGAATGTATGACATTGTTCTACATTCTGTCCATCAATTGTGTTTTTTGAAATTTTCACCCCGAGTGGGCTGGGTATGCTCAGACGTGAGTCCCAGGCTCTCCACACCACTGGAGTCAAGCTATCCAGGCTGATGAAAGCTGATAGCCAGAAACCGGTCCTTGGATGCTTGATTCCGGTCTGGGAAAGACATGGCTTGGTAGTTCGGACTGGACTGTTCCCATGAGGCACAGGGTCAGAGCTGATTTGCATATAGCCAGTGTCTAACCCAGGGTGGTGTGGAGTGCAAAAAAACGATGGATTTAGGCCCAGATCCTTGTACTGGGGTGAATGTATGACATTGTTCTACATTCTGTCCATCAACTGTGTTTTTTGCAATTTTCACCCCGAGTGGGCTGGGTATGCTCAGACGTGAGTCCCAGGCTCTCCACACCACTGGAGTCAAGCTATCCAGGCTGATGGAGGCTGATAGCCAGAAACCGGTCCTTGGATGCTTGATTCCGGTCTGGGAAAGACATGGCTTGGTAGTTCGGACTGGACTGTTCCCATGAGGCACAGGGTCAGAGCTGCTTTGCATATAGCCAGTGTCTAACCCAGGGTGGTGTGGAGTGCAAAAAAACGATGGATTTAGGCCCAGATCCTTGTACTGGGGTGAATGTATGACATTGTTCTACATTCTGTCCATCAATTGTGTTTTTTGAAATTTTCACCCCGAGTGGGCTGGGTATGCTCAGACGTGAGTCCCAGGCTCTCCACACCACTGGAGTCAAGCTATCCAGGCTGATGAAGGCTGATAGCCAGAAACCGGTCCTTGGATGCTTGATTCCGGTCTGGGAAAGACATGGCTTGGTAGTTCGGACTGGACTGTTCCCATGAGGCACAGGGTCAGAGCTGATTTGCATATAGCCAGTGTCTAACCCAGGGTGGTGTGGAGTGTAAAAAAACGATGGATTTAGGCCCAGATCCTTGTACTGGTGCGAATGTATGACATTGTTCTACATTCCGTCCATCAACTGTGTTTTTTGCAATTTTCACCCAGAGTGGGCTGGGTATGCTCAGACGTGAGTCCCAGGCTCTCCACACAACTGGAGACAATCTATCCAGGCTGATGAAGGCTGATAGCCAGAGACCGGTCCTTGGATGCTTGATTCCGGTCTGGGAAAGACATGGCTTGGTAGTTCGGACTGGACTGTTCCCATGAGGCACAGGGTCAGAGCTGATTTGCATATAGCCAGTGTCTAACCCAGGGTGGTGTGGAGTGCAAAAAACGATGGATTTAGGCCAAGATCCTTGTACTGGGGTGAATGTATGACATTGTTCTACATTCTGTCCATCAACTGTGTTTTTTGCAATTTTCACCCCGAGTGGGCTGGGTATGCTCAGACGTGAGTCCCAGGCTCTCCACACCACTGGAGTCAAGCTATCCAGGCTGATGAAGGCTGATAGCCAGAAACCGGTCCTTGGATGCTTGATTCCGGTCTGGGGAAGACATGGCTTGGTAGTTCGGACTGGACTGTTCCCACGAGGCACAGGGTCAGAGCTGATTTGTATATAGCCAGTGTCTCACCCAGGGTGGTGTGGAGTGCAAGAAAACGATGGATTTAGGCCCAGATCCTTGTACTGGGGTGAATGTATGACATTGTTCTACATTCTGTCCATCAACTGTGTTTTTTGCAATTTTCACCCCGAGTGGGCTGGGTATGCTCAGACGTGAGTCCCAGGCTCTCCACACCACTGGAGTCAAGCTATCCAGGCTTATGAAGGCTGATAGCCAGAAACCGGTCCTTGGATGCTTGATTCCAGTCTGGGAAAGACATGGCTAGGTAGTTCGGACTGGACTGTTCCCATGAGGCACAGGGTCAGAGCTGATTTGCATATAGCCAGTGTCTAACCCAGGGTGGTGTGGAGTGCAAAAAAACGATGGATTTAGGCCCAGATCCTTGTACTGGGGTGAATGTATGACATTGTTCTACATGCTCTCCATCAACTGTGTTTTTTGCAATTTTCACCCCGAGTGGGCTGGGTATGCTCAGACGTGAGTCCCAGGCTCTCCACACCACTGGAGTCAAGCTATCCAGGCTGATGAAGGCTGATAGCCAGAAACCGGTCCTTGGATGCCTGATTCCGGTCTGGGAAAGACATGGCTTGGTAGTTCAGACTAGACTGTTCCCATGAGGCACAGTGTCAGAGCTGATTCGCACATAGCCAGTGTCTAACCCAGGGTGGTGTGGAGTGCAAAAAAACGATGGATTTAGGCCCAGATCCTTGTACTGGGGTCAATGTATGACATTGTTCTACATTCTGTCCATCAACTGTGTTTTTTGCAATTTTCACCCCGAGTGTGCTGGGTATGCTCAGACGTGAGTCCCAGGCTCTCCACACCACTGGAGTCAAGCTATCCAGGCTGATGAAGGCTGATAGCCAGAAACCGGTCCTTGGATGCTTGATTCCGGTCTGGGAAAGACATGGCTCGGAAGTTAGGACTGGACTGTTCCCATGAGGCACAGGGTCAGAGCTGATTTGCATATAGCCAGTGTCTAACCCAGGGTGGTGTGGAGTGCAAAAAAACGATGGATTTAGGCCCAGAGCCTTGTACTGGGGTGAATGTATGACATTGTTCTACATTCTGTCCATCAACTGTGTTTTTTGCAATTTTCACCCCGAGTGGGCTGGGTATGCTCAGACGTGAGTCCCAGGCTCTCCACACCACTGGAGTCAAGCTATCCAGGCTGATGAAGGCTGATAGCCAGAAACCGGTCCTTGGATGCTTGATTCCGGTCTGGGAAAGACATGGCTTGGTAGTTCGGACTGGACTGTTCCCATGAGGCACAGGGTCAGAGCTGATTTGCATATAGCCAGTGTCTCACCCAGGGTGGTGTGGAGTGCAAAAAAACGATGGATTTAGGCCCAGATCCTTGTAATGGGGTGAATGTATGACATTGTTCTACATTCTGTCCATCAACTGTGTTTTTTGCAATTTTCACCCCGAGTGGGCTGGGTATGCTCAGACGTGAGTCCCAGGCTCTCCACACCACTGGAGTCAAGCTATCCAGGCTGATGAAGGCTGATAGCCTGAAACCGGTCCTTGGATGCTTGATTCCGGTCTGGGAAAGACATGGCTTGGTAGTTCGGACTGGACTGTTCCCATGAGGCACTGGGTCAGAGCTGATTTGCATATAGCCAGTGTCTCACCCAGGGTGGTGTGGAGTGCAAAAAAACGATGGATTTAGGCCCAGATCCTTGTAATGGGGTGAATGTATGACATTGTTCTACATTCTGTCCATCAACTGTGTTTTTTGAAATTTTCACCCCGAGTGGGCTGGGTGTGCTCAGACGTGAGTCCCAGGCTCTCCACACCACTGGAGTCAAGCTATCCAGGCTGATGAAGGCTGATAGCCAGAAACTGGTCCTTGGATGCTTGATTCCGGTCTGGAAAAGACATGGCTTGGTAGTTCGGACTGGACTGTTCCCATGAGGCACAGGGTCAGAGCTGATTTGCATATAGCCAATGTCTAACCCAGGGTGGTGTGGAGTGCAAAAAAACGATGGATTTAGGCCCAGATCCTTGTACTGGGGTGAATGTATGACATTGTTCTACATTCTGTCCATCAATTGTGTTTTTTGAAATTTTCACCCCGAGTGGGCTGGGTATGCTCAGACGTGAGTCCCAGGCTCTCCACACCACTGAAGTCAAGCTATCCAGGCTGATAAAGGCTGATAGCCAGAAACCGGTCCTTGGATGCTTGATTCCGGTCTGGGAAAGACATGGCTTGGTAGTTCGGACTGGACTGTTCCCATGAGGCACAGGGTCAGAGCTGATTTGCATATAGCCAGTGTCTAACCCAGGGTGGTGTGGAGTGCAAAAAAATGATGGATTTAGGCCCAGATCCTTGTACTGGGGTGAATGTATGACATTGTTCTACATTCTGTCCATCAACTGTGTTTTTTGCAATTTTCACCCCGAGTGGGCTGGGTATGCTCAGACGTGAGTCCCAGGCTCTCCACACCACTGGAGTCAAGCTATCCAGGCTGATGAAGGCTGATAGCCAGAAACCGGTCCTTGGATGCCTGATTCCGGTCTGGGAAAGACATGGCTTGGTAGTTCAGACTAGACTGTTCCCATGAGGCACAGTGTCAGAGCTGATTCGCACATAGCCAGTGTCTAACCCAGGGTGGTGTGGAGTGCAAAAAAACGATGGATTTAGGCCCAGATCCTTGTACTGGGGTCAATGTATGACATTGTTCTACATTCTGTCCATCAACTGTGTTTTTTGCAATTTTCACCCCGAGTGTGCTGGGTATGCTCAGACGTGAGTCCCAGGCTCTCCACACGACTGGAGTCAAGCTATCCAGGCTGATGAAGGCTGATAGCCAGAAACCGGTCCTTGGATGCTTGATTCCGGTCTGGGAAAGACATGGCTCGGAAGTTAGGACTGGACTGTTCCCATGAGGCACAGGGTCAGAGCTGATTTGCATATAGCCAGTGTCTAACCCAGGGTGGTGTGGAGTGCAAAAAAACGATGGATTTAGGCCCAGATCCTTGTACTGGGGTCAATGTATGACATTGTTCTACATTCTGTCCATCAACTGTGTTTTTTGCAATTTTCACCCCGAGTGGGCTGGGTATGCTCAGACGTGAGTCCCAGGCTCTCCACACCACTGGAGTCAAGCTATCCAGGCTGATGAAGGCTGATAGCCAGAAACCGGTCCTTGGATGCTTGATTCCGGTCTGGGAAAGACATGGCTTGGTAGTTCGGACTGGACTGTTCCCATGAGGCACAGGGTCAGAGCTGATTTGCATATAGCCAGTGTCTCACCCAGGGTGGTGTGGAGTGCAAAAAAACGATGGATTTAGGCCCAGATCCTTGTAATGGGGTGAATGTATGACATTGTTCTACATTCTGTCCATCAACTGTGTTTTTTGCAATTTTCTCCCCGAGTGGGCTGGGTATGCTCAGACGTGAGTCCCAGGCTCTCCACACAACTGGAGTCAAGCTATCCAGGCTGATAGAGGCTGATAGCCAGAAACCGGTCCTTGGATGCTTGATTCCGGTCTGGGAAAGACATGGCTTGGTAGTTCGAACTGGACTATTCCCATGAGGCACAGGGTCAGAGCTGATTTGCATATAGCCAGTGTCTAGCCCAGGGTGGTGTGGAGTGCAAAAAAACGATGGATTTAGGCCCAGATCCTTGTACTGGGGTGAATGTATGACATTGTTCTACATTCTGTCCATCAACTGTGTTTTTTGCAATGTTCACCCCGAGTGGGCTAGGTATGCTCAGACGTGAGTCCCAGGCTCTCCACACCACTGGAGTCAAGCTATCCAGGCTGATGAAGGCTGATAGCCAGAAACCGGTCCTTGGATGCTTGATTCCGGTCTGGGAAAGACATGGCTTGGTAGTTCGGACTGGACTGTTAACATGAGGCACAGGGTCAGAGCTGATTTGCATATAGCCAGTGTCTAATCCAGGGTGGTGTGGAGTGCAAAAAAAAGATGGATTTAGGCCCAGATCCTTGTACTGGGGTGAATGTATGACATTGTTCTACATTCTGTCCATCAACTGTGTTTTTTGCAATTTTCACCCCGAGTGGGCTGGGTATGCTCAGACGTGAGTCCCAGGCTCTCCACACCACTGGAGTCAAGTTATCCAGGCTGATGAAGGCTGATAGCCAGAAACCGGTCCTTGGATGCTTGATTCCGGTCTGGGAAAGACATGGCTTGGTAGTTCGGACTGGACTGTTCCCATGAGGCACAGGGTCAGAGCTGATTTGCATATAGCCAGTGTCTCACCCAGGGTGGTGTGGAGTGCAAAAAAACGATGGATTTAGGCCCAGATCCTTGTACTGGGGTGAATGTATGACATTGTTCTACATTCTGTCCATCAACTGTGTTTTTTGCAATTTTCACCCCGAGTGGGCTGGGTATGCTCAGACGTGAGTCCCAGGCTCTCCATGTGGTAAATAAATAAATAATACCTCTATTTTTGACTAGATATAACAATAACAGATAGCTCAATAAATAAGAGTCAAGATTCGAGGTAGTAGGAGTTTGCAGGTTTAATACAGCATAAAGGACAGGAACAGGACAACCTGCACGGGCAAGATCTGGGATGGCTAGCCAACAGGGGGGCCCCGACAGCTGTCGGGCAGGATCTGGAATGAGCGCGCTGGCTTTTAATAACAGTACACAAGTATATATAGTTAAAACAATTGCATTACAGTACATACGGTAGGCGTAACAGTGGGCAGGGCCTGTAACAGTCACGAAAGATAAGGGTGAAAGTAGGTGTAACAAGAGGCGTGAACAAGGCGTATACATAGACATGTGATGTAAACGTAACGGAATATGTCATAAATGGGGCGGAAACATGGAGGGGGCTACCTAAGGAGCCGGGACCTCTAACCTAGTGGTGCGCGCAAACTGGCAATGACGTGTTACCAGGGAGAAGCTGGGGGCTATGACTTCTGCGCTAGGAGCAGAGACTGAAGTCTGGAGAGTCAGAGCGACATGTACCTAAACACTATCTAGTATCTGATGTTTAGAGAACATGTTGATAGAATCCAAAAGTTATCAGGGTAAAGGCTAACAGACACTAAGACTGGTGCATGCATTATTCTACATGTAGTGTGTGTTGAGGAATATTAAATGACCATTAATACAGTATTTCTCTTACATGGAGACGTAAAGGCTAGACGATGACTGAAACTATTGATGCGATTCAGTAGCTTAGGAATGCAGAGAAGGAGGGCTGGACTGATAACTAAAATCATAACATACTCTTGGCAGACTGGAGGCAGAGCCAGGCCGAGCCGGGTACTGGGAGGCAGGAAGTAAGTGAAGGGTCAGGGATATAGGTGGGGGCTGTATCGCTCCTCAGCGAGGGTTCAGGAGACAGGAGCTGAATCTGAGTCCGGGCCCTTTTGAGGCCTAGAAACGGAGACTTTACAATGAAATAACGTGCACACTGAGAAACGTGGCAACGTAGCTTTACATAGGCCTAATACTCGTAGCTTTCACGAGAACTGGAAACTGGCATACTAGAGATGGACACAACTGTAATTGCGTCTTTAATCGATCATGGGGAATACATATGCATATTAATCATGCACATACAACATAAGATGGGGAACACGTAGGGACACAGAACATGGCAAAATTTACTTTTCCACATTCCCTCCTTGTCACTACGTTTCCATCAGGAAACATCAATATTCATGATACCATCTATCATTTCATACAGTATCATTTGCTCGTCTCGAATTTTCTTGGAACGGGATCTAGGACGGGACTTGGGACTAGGAATACAAGAGGTAGCACAAATGCCGCAAATCGCAGGGCCACATTGTATACAGAGGCAGCAACTGAATATGATCGCTACTGCAATACCTAGAAATGACAATACTTTCCATCCCCAGGCAGAAATTATACTCCAAAACCAACCGGACCATGTCCAGGTGCCTGGATTCTGGTGTAACTGATGGGCAATTTTATGAAGTCTGGTTATAGCTGAATAAACAGACGGCGCGTTATTAGGAATGAAAATGCAGCAACTAGATCCGATGACTCTACATGCTCCTCCTCTATCGGCCAGTATGACGTCAAGAACGAGACGATTTTGGAGCACGACAAATCTCATAGCAGATTGCTCTTCGGTTAAGTTACCTAGGGCAGAGGCAGTCTCATTCACTACTGCTTCAAGAGTTCTTGTTAACCTACGGATTAACTTACTATTCTGGATAGGTCCTATAAAGAAGAAGAAACCTCTATTGAAATCTGTATACTGTTCTAGAGCAGTTTCAGTTTGATCGACAATCGGGGATTCAATCTCCCTTCTATGTCTAATGTGTACTAGATGTGTGTTTCTATGATAATCAGATGGGGCTAGGAAAACTGGTGGCAGTAGGAAGGCAATGTAACAGGTTCCCTCCCAATCGAGGGGCAGACGAACATATGCGGTCTGACCACAAACAAAATAAGAATGACGTGAAGCTTTGAAAATAGATTTCCCACTGTCACTATACTTGACAATAGTAGTACAATCACTATGTCCTACATGTACGGAACCATTATTTCTGACACATAATTCGCCTTTGACTGGTAGTACTGAAATAGCAGGTAAGTCTGGAGTAGGATCAGACTGAACATTCAGGACCATGAATTTCGAAGAATAATTACCTAAATTATAAACTTCATTTTCTAGATCTAACCCTGTTCTGTGGGGAAGACCTTGCTTGTCTGGAAAACATGTACTGTTCAGAAGGGACATATCATTTGAAGATGACGTTAACATGGACCAGGCTCAACATGAACCGTTATGTGAAAATGGATAAGGAAAGAGTGGCAGAACTCCCTTCGGTGTCTGGAAAGGGGGGAGTCGACCACACACCCAACAATTAGTGGCATTGCTGGTCTGGTGTGAATAATGTAACATACGGATGAATGAATTGTTGCGCATAGCAAGACGATAGGATAGTTCGTGAGGAGGCAGATCACTAAACGTGTGCTCTACTGTAGCATTAGAAGACTTATTTACATGAGAAATTGGAAAACATAAATGAAATGCATAGCTCGTGCAGGTAACCATCAAGCTGAGAAACAATATAAAACTTAGAAAAACGATACATCGGATTGAGTTTTGACTAACTCTCTCACTATGGGGGTCTATTTCATACATGTCAGATACCTGTCTAACCGTTTCACCTAGGGGAGGACTTAGACAATTAAACTGGCTGACTTATTTTACTAGACCGGAGCTTACTTTTATACTCCTGCTGTGGAGTTTTCTCTAACAGGGGAGGCTTGGTATCAATGTCATTTGCGGGACAGTCCTTAAGAATAGTTTCTTGGCAGTCTTTAAAATCTTGACAATTCTTGGAAATGTTCTTGGAAACAGTTTGTAGTCCGTGAAATTTCTTGACGTGTGAGAGGTGCACCCACCCCTTCCTGCCTTCCAACTTGACGGCAGTACGGGTGGCCAAAAGGACTAACTTCGGCTCCTTCCAGCGAGGCTCCAGCGGACTTGAACGATCAAAATTCCGGACGAGAACCAAGCTTCCTGGAACGATTTCATGCGGTTTCACCTCGGTATTGTCTGGAAATGCGGCGGCAACCTGTGAACGACAAGAGTGTAGGGCAGACATCAAGGAAGCTAGGTAATCTGTCAGCATATTACTGGAAACATCTGTAATACTTCGGGGTCTAGGTGTACCCCACATATTCGGGGGGCGGCCGAATATGACCTCATAAGGGGACAGACCTGATCTGGAATGTGCGACCATGCGCATATAGAACAGAGCGACTGGCAGGGCAACTAACCAGTCTACACCTTTTTCTTGACAGATTTTGGCAATACGGATTTTCAAGGTTTGATTATGTCTCTCTACGAGACCGGCTGCTTCTGGATGGCGTACACAATGGAACTTCCACTGGTACCCTAGTAAAAGGGAAACGTGCTTCATTAGTTCAGATGAGAATGGCTGGCCGTTATCAGAATATACGACCCTTGGGAGTCCATAACGGGGGAAATATTCACGAACCAACTGCTTGGCAGTGGTCGCGGCTGTGTAATCTGGGACTGGATATGCTTCTGTCCACCTGGACAAAGCGCATACAACTACAAGGACATACTTGAAACCTCGACATCGCTCCATCTGAATATAATCCATCTGGAGGACTTCAAAAGGGTGGTCAGGGGGTTGGAATCCACCTTGTTCCACCGGGACACTTTTACCTGGATTGAATTGACAACATATCATACAGGTACGGACTTTCTGTTTGGCTGCAGTTCGTAAATGCTTGTTAAACCAAAGGTTCTGGATACTGTCTAACATAGCTTTTTCTCCTAAGTGTGCTGGACTATGTGCGGTATTGATAATGACTTGAACCATTGAGTCGGGGAGAAACCATGTGGCTCTACCCTTCGTCACCCATCCCTGATCTGTCTGGACCCCTCCTTGTTCGGACCATTTCTTGATTTCTTCAGGAGTAGCATGTAACTGGATATCTATGACATCTTGAGTAGGGTCCTTAACTGTCATACAAGTAGTCTGTTCTAGAGTGGATGTCGGTGTCTTGTTAACTGGTATGTCTGGTGACTGTGCTGTAAGCTTGGCTGTTCGATCTGCTAGATCATTACCTTGAGAAATAATGTCAGTAACTTTCGTATGTGCTTTGCATTTCATGATAGCGATAGCTGTTGGTAAATGTATTGCATCTAACAGAGCTTGAATAAGGAAACCATGCTGAATCTTGGTTCCATGAGAAGTCATGAAACCTCTCTCCTGCCAGAGCACTCCGAAGTCGTGTACAACTCCGAATGCGTAGCGTGAATCTGTGTAAATATTAACTTTCAGGTTCTTGGCATGTATGCAGGCTTGAGTCAGAGCAACTAGCTCTGCTGCTTGAGCAGACAGGGTGTCAATACGGTGTGTTTCAATAACTTCAGTGTCAGTGGTCACTGCATACGCGGCTACTAGTTCTCCTGTACTCGTTCTCATACATGAACCATCCACATAAAGTGTCAGGTCGGGATCTGGTAATGGAATATCTGTCAGATCTTGTCTTGGCTTTGTCATAGTGTTAACAACTTCCACACAATCATGTGTGGCAGGATTTGAAGTAACTGACGGTAACAGTGTAGCAGGATTTAGAACGTTGCAGCGTCTGATTTCTATGTGTGGCTGGAACAGTGTCAGTTCATAACCTGTCAAACGTGCAATTGTCAAGTGCTGGGTCTGTGTTCGGTTTAAAAGAACTTCCACGGAGTGTGGAACTTGTACTGTCAGGGAGTGTCCCAATACTATGGAATCACTTTGTCTGATAGCTAGTGCTGTGGCTGCAACTGACTTGAGGCACGCAGGCAGAGCCTGGGCTACTGGATCTAGTGTGCTCGAAAAATAAGCACAGGGCTTGTATTGTCCTGCTTAATCTTGTGTAAGAACAGATAATGCTGTACCATTACGTTCTGTGACAAAAAGTGTAAAAGGCTTATTGTAGTTCGGTGTAGCTAGAACGGGTGCTTGGCATAAAGCTTTCTTTAACTCATTAAAACTAAGTGTATGTTCAGATGTCCAAGGGAGAACAGTCGATACGGCTGCCTTCTGTGTCGTTAACTGTATCAGTGGTTTAGCTAGAAATGCATACTGAGGAATCCATTGTCTGCAATAGGAAGTAAGGCCGATAAAAGCACGTACCTCCTTCTGGGTCTTGGGCTGAGGAAGACTCGCTATTAACTGGATACGATCAGGTGTCAACTGCCTACCCCACTTGGACAGTAAGTGGCCTAAGTAGATCACTTGCTGGACACAGAATTGAAGCTTCGAAGGGGACACCTTGTGCCCCATCTCGGCTAGGAAGTACAGAACTGTAAGTGATGCTCGCTCGCAAGCACGTTCAGAACGGGCTGTGATCAGTAGATCATCGACATACTGGAGCAGCGCAGTGTCAGTTGGCATGTGAATGTTGTCTAGTTGTCTCTTAAGTGCTTGACTGTAGATGCTAGGACTTTCTGTGAAACCTTGAGGAGCTCGTGTGAATTTATAGCTCCTTCCATTTAAACAGAATCCGAAAAGGTACTGGCTGTCTGGATGAATTGGAACACTGAAAAATGCGTTTTTGAGGTCTATGACTGTGAAAAATGTAGCCTCAGAATCAATGGCTGTCAATAGAGATGAGATATCTGGAACAACTGGGTACTGGGGGATGATACATTTATTAAGTTCTCGAAGATCAATCACTAATCGATATACTGGAGGTGCATTTGGATCAGTACGTTTCATGACTGGAATGATAGGAGAATTACATACATTGGAGTCAGTTTCTACAACTACTCCTTGAGCAATGAGCTCGTCAATAATTTTGGATAAGGCTGCTACAGCCTCAGGTGGCAATCTGTACTGTCTGATTCTTGGCAGGACTATACCTTGCTTGAGAGTCACACGATGGGGTGTGATTTGCATGAAGCCAACATCAGTTGGACCTTGCGCCCATAGATGCTGCGGAACATTAGACAATCTTGGATCAAAATCTCGTAAAACATAGTGACCCTTGAAGTCACGTAAAAACAAACGTACCCCCTCTGGGGAACAGCAAATAACTGCACCTAATTCTTTCAGTGTCTTAATACCTAACAAATTTTCTGGACATGACTTCGTAAGCAATAGATCAGTAGTTCGGGACAATGGACCTACTTCCAGAGTAACTGGCTTTGATATCTCGTTTACAATAGGCTTTCCTGAAAATCCAAGGGAAACATTTCTAGAGCCTGAGAGCGGAGCCCCTGGAACCTCGTCGTGACTAATAGTCGTCCTACTTGCCCCTGTATCAATCAGAAACTTTCTGTCTTTCCCTAATACTTGACTATGAACATAGGGACCTTCTTGATCTACAGGAATCTCGATGAGAGGCAAGCCTACCTCCCTCTCTAGGCTGTTTCATGAATATGCTTGATACTCTGGATACTCTGTCTGTGCATACTGGTACATCTGCTGTGTAACATGCTGAGTTGCAGCGATAGGCTGCGGTGCTGGAACTGTCTGCTGTGCATTCTGTGGCTGAGAAGTCTGTGAAACTTGTTCTTGTCTAGGCGGACGTGGTCTTTCTTTAGTTTTACCAGTGGCTATATTGTGTTTCAGAACTGCACACTCGTTTATAAAATGACCTGGCTGTTTACAATAATTGCATGTCCCTTTAACGGGAGCTGCAGGATGACTGGCTTGATTCGGACCCCTCTTCTGACTGTCCTGTGGAACAGATTGTGCAACTAGTACTTTCATTTTCGTGTCTTTCATACGTTTCCTTTCGTGTTCTTGCTCTTCTCTGATTCTATTCTGGTGATACTGGAGCATCTGTAACATCTGGGACGGGGTACTAGCTTGCCAGGTACTTTCGACTTTCAAAACTCGATTCTTAACTTGTGGACTTGAATTCTCGACTAATTTAGTAACAAAAAGATGAGGGTATGACTCACTACTCGTCTTCAAACCACTGTTTATTATGAAACATTTCTCAAATCTAGAATAAAAATCACTAGTATCTTCGTCTTGTTTCTGTTTACAGGCTGAGATTGCATCCCAGTCTTCCTTTTTAGTGGCTAATAATCTAGGCAAAACTTGTATTAATAATTCTGGTAATTCTTTACATTTGTCTCCAAGACCGGTACCTGGTACTCGTATCTTGTCTTCAGCTTCTAGAGCTGTCCAATCGATCTTTTTCTCTCCCACCTCCCAATCCTTTTCCTTGAGTTTTTCGTATATGCCCGCAGGCAACAGGACTTTTAGCATTTTAATAATATCTGGATACGTGTATTCTCCCATACGGAGCATGTCTTTTAATTCTCGGTGGAACCCTGCTGGATCTTTGTCGTGACAGGGAATTAATTTCTTCATCTCTAAGAGTTCCATCTTGGTAACTGGGGTGTAAACAAATACTCGTTGCATTTCACCATCTGGTGTCCTAACTGGGTGTACTTCTCGTAGCGGATGCTGTCTGTCTATGTAAAACGGTTTACTTTCTGGAGGTGAGACATGAACAAAATGCGGATTCAGAAACGTTCTATATTTGTGGCGCTGTTCTAGAATGACACTAATTAAATCGGTACCTAAACCTTTCCATCTATACTGGAGTAGCTCGTTCAGGATATCATGTAACGGACCTGGATCAGAATGTTGACCCTCATACAGTGTAATGAGGTGTTGGATCATATACATACCCACCAGTCGCTGCTCGGCTGGGGGCAGTTTCAGAAACATTTGTGCCACTATTTCGTCTGGAAAAGTGGTAGAATCAGTAATCCATCGGACTGCTGATCGGGCTAGTTCTTGTTCATGCATAGTACTTAATTCACTATAACCGATTCGTGATTTCAGAATTTGATCGGTAGCTTGAAATACTTGTTCTAGAGAACCTTGTTCTGGTGCTGGAAGATGAAAGACTTTCTTGTGTTCTAGGCGTAAATGTCGGTCTGGAAATCTAGATTTACCTACATACGCTATTCTGGCGGTATTCTCATCGTCTACCTCTTCAGTAGAAGAGTCATTTTCTTTCTCACTTCCTAGAGCTTCTTTGCGTTGTTCGTGTAACCTTATTATTTCTTTACGTATTTTCTTGTACATATTCTCAATACTATTGAGTGTCTTGTGCTTACCCTCGGCTATATTATCACTCCACTTTGTCAGAATTTTCATTTCGGTCGGATCTTTAGTCGGGGAATCTTGTTCCCTAATTAAACAATTGATCAGAAACTTTAATAGCATAAACTGGATCTCAGATTTCCTGAGAGACATGACTTCAGCAATACTTTCTGGATCTTGTCCTGTACGAATGAAACGATACATTCTGTCTAGATCTTCTTTCATATTCGGTAGGGTGACCAAATACTCGGACACCTGTCTTATACGTACGGAATATATAACCATACTATCCTCACCTGGGACTGGATCATAACAGCATTCAGTAAGAAGTCGCCTGATTTCTGCAATAGTCTTATATTTGGGCGTACGCTGTAACGCACGTTCATGTAACTCGACTGCTCCTAAACGTCTACTTGGCGGCGGGGTACCAGGAGGACCTCCGCCTGCGGCCCCTATACTGGAATCGTCGACTGATACTCTTCGTGCTGGCAGAGTGACTGATGTGGCGGGAATTTGTACTACGGGCTGGACCGGGGGTACCGTAACAGGTGTTGTAACAGGTGCCCCGGTGGCTGGAGGACCATGAATTACATTATTTACAGGAGCTGGTGGAACAGGATTTGCATATTCTGGGACTGTGTCGTCCAAATAGGACGAGAGAAAAATATCAGCTGCGGTCTGTTTATGACGTAGCTTGGTCGGAACTAAGGGTGGCGGAAAATTACTGGATGCCTCCGGGGTTGCTTTTGGCAAGCCCTCGGCAAGAAGAGGATACATACCCTTAATGAGGGCATTCCTCTGTCTGTCTGACTGTTCGATTTTAACTCGTTCACCTATTTCGATTAATTCCCTTTCTTGGGCTCTTTCTAAGGATTCTCTACTTAATTCTGACTTTCTGATTTCTTTTTCGGTTCTTTTATGAGATTCTTTGCGCCATAACTCGATGGCATCTTTCTGTGACTGTCTGGCTTTCTTTTTCCATAATACTTCTTCTACTCGCATGATGCACTCGGCATCCCATGTACCCGATACGGGCCATCTATACTTTTCTTCTAACTGTTTGGTGTACTCCACCCACAAATCTAGATACAATATGGCACTTATGCCATGCTTTTGATACATAAAATGACCTGGACTGTCCCTAGGCGGGACAGGAACTGCTTCTTCTAACAGACCTTTTCTAGTTTTTAACTGACGTAACTTGGAAAACAATGGCATGACTGGGCTGGAGTCTAGACACAATACAATACACAATGAACACGATAATTACACCACTTTCATACCACGACATTGAAATACATGAATGACATTTAGGATAACAGTTCGGACAAAACACTACCTGGAATACTGAAAACAGAATACATGAATTTCTCGAGAACAGAACGGACTAGAACAGAAACTACATGCACTGCTAAAACAGTACGAAACTTACCGGTCTCATAAAGAGACACGTCAGGACCCGCATCCACCTAAGTGGACACTTCGTGTTGGATCTGTGTACCCAAACCCACGGACCAGAGACAATACAATTGACCCTGTCTAGATACTACCCCAGCAACGGTACTCACCGGGCAGCAAGAACGGAAGGCCTCGGACTGGACTGGACTGCTATGACGCCGGACGGACGAACTTCGGACTTCTGTTATGGGTGGGCCTCCGGATACCTCGGACCTTGGACTCTCGGCTTGGGCTCTGGTCGGGACTCGCCGCGTTCCTCCACCGCCTCGTCTGGATGCTGGACCGCAACCTCAGTCTCCTCCGTGGGCCTGAGGGATACTTGAAGCAGAAATATCTGCACGTGCACGGTATGGTTCCGTCACGGCTGCAGAGGATCAGGGGGCTTGCGTGGCTTCACCGGCGCGTGAGGAAAGGGCAAGTCCCTATTCGGGCGCCATTATGTGGTAAATAAATAAATAATACCTCTATTTTTGACTAGATATAACAATAACAGATAGCTCAATAAATAAGAGTCAAGATTCGAGGTAGTAGGAGTTTGCAGGTTTAATACAGCATAAAGGACAGGAACAGGACAACCTGCACGGGCAAGATCTGGGATGGCTAGCCAACAGGGGGGCCCGACAGCTGTCGGGCAGGATCTGGAATGAGCGCGCTGGCTTTTAATAACAGTACACAAGTATATATAGTTAAAACAATTGCATTACAGTACATACGGTAGGCGTAACAGTGGGCAGGGCCTGTAACAGTCGCGAAAGATAAGGGTGAAAGTAGGTGTAACAAGAGGCGTGAACAAGGCGTATACATAGACATGTGATGTAAACGTAACGGAATATGTCATAAATGGGGCGGAAACATGGAGGGGGCTACCTAAGGAGCCGGGACCTCTAACCTAGTGGTGCACGCAAACTGGCAATGACGTGTTACCAGGGAGAAGCTGGGGGCTATGACTTCTGCGCTAGGAGCAGAGACTGAAGTCTGGAGAGTCAGAGCGACATGTACCTAAACACTATCTAGTATCTGATGTTTAGAGAACATGTTGATAGAATCCAAAAGTTATCAGGGTAAAGGCTAACAGACACTAAGACTGGTGCATGCATTATTCTACATGTAGTGTGTGTTGAGGAATATTAAATGACCATTAATACAGTATTTCTCATACATGGAGACGTAAAGGCTAGACGATGACTGAAACTATTGATGCGATTCAGTAGCTTAGGAATGCAGAGAAGGAGGGCTGGACTGATAACTAGAATCATAACATACTCTTGGCAGACTGGAGGCAGAGCCAGGCCGAGCCGGGTACTGGGAGGCAGGAAGTAAGTGAAGGGTCAGGGATATAGGTGGGGGCTGTATTGCTCCTCAGCGAGGGTTCAGGAGACAGGAGCTGAATCTGAGTCCGGGCCCTTTTGAGGCCTAGAAACGGAGACTTTACAATGAAATAACGTGCACACTGAGAAACGTGGCAACGTAGCTTTACATAGGCCTAATACTCGTAGCTTTCACGAGAACTGGAAACTGGCATACTAGAGATGGACACAACTGTAATTGCGTCTTTAATCGATCATGGGGAATACATATGCATATTAATCATGCACATACAACATAAGATGGGGAACACGTAGGGACACAGAACATGGCAAAATTTACTTTTCCACTGGAGTCAAGCTATCCAGGCTGATGAAGGCTGATAGCCAGAAACCGGTCCTTGGATGCCTGATTGCGGTCTGGGAAAGACATGGCTTGGTAGTTCAGACTAGACTGTTCCCATGAGGCACAGTGTCAGAGCTGATTCGCACATAGCCAGTGTCTAACCCAGGGTGGTGTGGAGTGCAAAAAAACGATGGATTTAGGCCCAGATCCTTG
The DNA here is from genome assembly GCF_964261635.1 of Lissotriton helveticus. Lineage (NCBI taxonomy): Eukaryota > Metazoa > Chordata > Amphibia > Caudata > Salamandridae > Lissotriton > Lissotriton helveticus. Next base: position 1,183,155,430 of record NC_136067.1, read on the forward strand.
TACTGGGGTCAATGTATGACATTGTTCTACATTCTGTCCATCAACTGTGTTTTTTGCAATTTTCACCCCGAGTGTGCTGGGTATGCTCAGACGTGAGTCCCAGGCTCTACACACCACTGGAGTCAAGCTATCCAGGCTGATGAAGGCTGATAGCCAGAAACCGGTCCTTGGATGCTTGATTCCGGTCTGGGAAAGACATGGCTCGGAAGTTAGGACTGGACTGTTCCCATGAGGCACAGGGTCAGAACTGATTTGCATATAGCCAGTGTCTAACACAGGGTGGTGTGGAGTGCAAAAAACCGATGGATTTAGGCCCAGAGCCTTGTACTGGGGTGAATGTATGACATTGTTCTACATTCTGTCCATCAACTGTGTTTTTTGCAATTTTCACCCCGAGTGGGCTGGGTATGCTCAGACGTGAGTCCCAGGCTCTCCACACCACTGGAGTCAAGCTATCCAGACTGATGAAGGCTGATAGCCAGAAACCGGTCCTTGGATGCTTGATTCCGGTCTGGGAAAGACATGGCTTGGTAGTTCGGACTGGACTGTTCCCATGAGGCACAGGGTCAGAGCTGATTTGCATATAGCCAGTGTCTCACCCAGGGTGGTGTGGAGTGCAAAAAAATGATGGATTTAGGCCCAGATCCTTGTAATGGGGTGAATGTATGACATTGTTCTACATTCTGTCCATCAACTGTGTTTTTTGCAATTTTCACCCCGAGTGGGCTGGGTATGCTCAGTCGTGAGTCCCAGGCTCTCCACACCACTGGAGTCAAGCTATCCAGGCTGATGGAGGCTGATAGCCAGAAACCGGTCCTTGGATGCTTGATTCCGGTCTGGGAAAGACATGGCTGGGTAGTTCGGACTGGACTGTTCCCATGAGGCACAGGGTCAGAGCTGATTTGCATATAGCCAGTGTCTAACCCAGGGTGGTGTGGAGTGCAAAAAAACGATGGATTTAGGCCCAGATCCTTGTACTGGGGTGAATGTATGACATTGTTCTACATTCTGTCCATCAATTGTGTTTTTTGAAATTTTCACCCCGAGTGGGCTGGGTATGCTCAGACATGAGTCCCAGGCTCTCCACACCACTGGAGTCAAGCTACCCAGGCTGATGAAAGCTGATAGCCAGAAACCGGTCCTTGGATGCTTGATTCCGGTCTGGGAAAGACATGGCTTGGTAGTTCGGACTGGACTGTTCCCATGAGGCACAGGGTCAGAGTTGATTTGCATATAGCCAGTGTCTAACCCAGGGTGGTGTGGAGTGCAAAAAAAGGATGGATTTAGGCCCAGATCCTCGTACTGGGAGGAATGTATGACATTGCTCTACATTCTGTCCATCAACTGTGTTTTTTGCAATTTTCACCCAGAGTGGGCTGGGTATGCTCAGACGTGAGTCCCTGGCTCTCCACACAACTGGAGTCAAGCTATCCAGGCTGATGAAGGCGGATAGCCTGAAACCGGTCCTTGGATGCTTGATTCCGGTCTGGGAAAGACATGGCTTGGTAGTTCGGACTGGACTGTTCCCATGAGGCACAGGGTCAGAGCTGATTTGCATATAGCCAGTGTCTAACCCAGGGTGGTGTGTAGTGCAAAAAAACGATGGATTTAGGCCCAGATCCTTGTACTGGGGTGAATGTATGATATTGTTCTACATTCTGTCCATCAACTGTGTTTTTTGCAATTTTCACCCCGAGTGGGCTGGGTATGCTCAGACGTGAGTCCCAGGCTCTCCACACCACTGGAGTCAAGCTATCCAGGCTGATGAAGGCTGATAGCCAGAAACCGGTCCTTGGATGCTTGATTCCGGTCTGGGAAAGACATGGCTTGGTAGTTCGGACTGGACTGTTCCCATGAGGCACAGGGTCAGAGCTGATTTGCATATAGCCAGTGTCTCACCCAGGGTGGTGTGGAGTGCAAAAAAATGATGGATTTAGGCCCAGATCCTTGTACTGGGGTGAATGTATGACATTGTTCTACATTCTGTCCATCAACTGTGTTTTTTGCAATTTTCACCCCGAGTGGGCTGGGTATGCTCAGACGTGAGTCCCAGGCTCTCCACACCACTGGAGTCAAGCTATCCAGGCTGATAAAGGCTGATAGCCAGAAACCGGTCCTTGGATGCTTGATTCCGGTCTGGGAAAGACATGTCTTGGTAGTTCGGACTGGACTGTTCCCATGAGGCACAGGGTCAGAGCTGATTTGCATATAGCCAGTGTCTCACCCAGGGTGGTGTGGAGTGCAAAAAAATGATCGATTTAGGCCCAGATCCTTGTACTGGGGTGAATGTATGACATTGTTCTACATTCTGTCCATCAACTGTGTTTTTTGCAATTTTCACCCCGAGTGGGCTGGGTATGCTCAGACGTGAGTCCCAGGCTCTCCACACCACTGGAGTCAAGCTATCCAGGCTGATGAAGGCTGATAGCCAGAAACCGGTCCTTGGATGCTTGATTCCGGTCTGGGAAAGACATGGCTTGGTAGTTCCGACTGGACTGTTCCCATGAGGCACAGGGTCAGAGCTGATTTGCATATAGCCAGTGTCTCACCCAGGGTGGTGTGGAGTGCAAAAAAATGATGGATTTAGGCCCAGATCCTTGTACTGGGGTGAATGTATGACATTGTTCTACATTCTGTCCATCAACTGTGTTTTTTGCAATTTTCACCCCGAGTGGGCTGGGTATGCTCAGACGTGAGTCCCAGGCTCTCCACACCACTGGAGTCAAGCTATCCAGGCTGATAAAGGCTGATAGCCAGAAACCGGTCCTTGGATGCTTGATTCCGGTCTGGGAAAGACATGGCTTGGTAGTTCGGACTGGACTGTTCCCATGAGGCACAGGGTCAGAGCTGATTTGCATATAGCCAGTGTCTCACCCAGGGTGGTGTGGAGTGCAAAAAAATGATGGATTTAGGCCCAGATCCTTGTACTGGGGTGAATGTATGACATTGTTCTACATTCTGTCCATCAACTGTGTTTTTTGCAATTTTCACCCCGAGTGGGCTGGGTATGCTCAGACGTGAGTCCCAGGCTCTCCACACCACTGGAGTCAAGCTATCCAGGCTTATGAAGGCTGATAGCCAGAAACCGGTCCTTGGATGCTTGATTCCGTTCTGGGAAAGACATTGCTTGGTAGTTCAGGCTGGACTGTTCCCATGAGGCACAGGGTCAGAGCAGATTTGCATATAGCCAGTGTCTAACCCAGGGTGGTGTGGAGTGCAAAAAAACGATGGATTTAGGCCCAGATCCTTGTACTGGGGTGAATGTATGACATTGTTCTACATTCTGTCCATCAACTGTGTTTTTTGCAATTTTCACCCCGAGTGGGCTGGGTATGCTCAGACGTGAGTCCCAGGCTCTCCACACAACTGGAGTCAAGCTATCCAGGCTGATGAAAGCTGATAGCCTGAAACCGGTCCTTGGATGCCTGATTCCGGTCTGGGAAAGACATGGCTTGGTAGTTCGGACTGGACTGTTCCCATGAGGCACAGGGTCAGAGCTGATTTGCATATAGCCAGTGTCTAACCCAGGGTGGTGTGTAGTGCAAAAAAATGATGGATTTAGGCCCAGATCCTTGTACTGGGGTGAATGTATGACATTGTTCTACATTCTGTCCATCAACTGTGTTTTTTGCAATTTTCACCCCGAGTGGGCTGGGTATGCTCAGACGTGAGTCCCAGGCTCTCCACACCACTGGAGTCAAGCTATCCAGGCTGATGAAGGCTGATAGCCAGAAACCGGTCCTTGGATGCTTGATTCCGGTCTGGGAAAGACATGGCTTGGTAGTTCGGACTGGACTGTTCCCATGAGGCACAGGGTCAGAGCTGATTTGCATATAGCCAGTGTCTCACCCAGGGTGGTGTGGAGTGCAAAAAAATGATGGATTTAGGCCCAGATCCTTGTACTGGGAGGAATGTATGACATTGCTCTACATTCTGTCCATCAACTGTGTTTTTTGCAATTTTCACCCAGAGTGGGCTGGGTATGCTCAGACGTGAGTCCCTGGCTCTCCACACAACTGGAGTCAAGCTATCCAGGCTGATGAAGGCGGATAGCCTGAAACCGGTCCTTGGATGCTTGATTCCGGTCTGGGAAAGACATGGCTTGGTAGTTCGGACTGGACTGTTCCCATGAGGCACAGGGTCAGAGCTGATTTGCATATAGCCAGTGTCTAACCCAGGGTGGTGTGTAGTGCAAAAAAACGATGGATTTAGGCCCAGATCCTTGTACTGGGGTGAATGTATGACATTGTTCTACATTCTGTCCATCAACTGTGTTTTTTGCAATTTTCACCCCGAGTGGGCTGGGTATGCTCAGACGTGAGTCCCAGGCTCTCCACACCACTGGACTCAAGCTATCCAGGCTGATGAAGGCTGATAGCCAGAAACCGGTCCTTGGATGCTTGATTCCGGTCTGGGAAAGACATGGCTTGGTAGTTCGGACTGGACTGTTCCCATGAGGCACAGGGTCAGAGCTGATTTGCATATAGCCAGTGTCTCACCCAGGGTGGTGTGGAGTGCAAAAAAATGATGGATTTAGGCCCAGATCCTTGTACTGGGGTGAATGTATGACATTGTTCTACATTCTGTCCATCAACTGTGTTTTTTGCAATTTTCACCCCGAGTGGGCTGGGTATGCTCAGACGTGAGTCCCAGGCTCTCCACACCACTGGAGTCAAGCTATCCAGGCTGATAAAGGCTGATAGCCAGAAACCGGTCCTTGGATGCTTGATTCCGGTCTGGGAAAGACATGTCTTGGTAGTTCGGACTGGACTGTTCCCATGAGGCACAGGGTCAGAGCTGATTTGCATATAGCCAGTGTCTCACCCAGGGTGGTGTGGAGTGCAAAAAAATGATCGATTTAGGCCCAGATCCTTGTACTGGGGTGAATGTATGACATTGTTCTACATTCTGTCCATCAACTGTGTTTTTTGCAATTTTCACCCCGAGTGGGCTGGGTATGCTCAGACGTGAGTCCCAGGCTCTCCACACCACTGGAGTCAAGCTATCCAGGCTGATGAAGGCTGATAGCCAGAAACCGGTCCTTGGATGCTTGATTCCGGTCTGGGAAAGACATGGCTTGGTAGTTCCGACTGGACTGTTCCCATGAGGCACAGGGTCAGAGCTGATTTGCATATAGCCAGTGTCTCACCCAGGGTGGTGTGGAGTGCAAAAAAATGATGGATTTAGGCCCAGATCCTTGTACTGGGGTGAATGTATGACATTGTTCTACATTCTGTCCATCAACTGTGTTTTTTGCAATTTTCACCCCGAGTGGGCTGGGTATGCTCAGACGTGAGTCCCAGGCTCTCCACACCACTGGAGTCAAGCTATCCAGGCTGATAAAGGCTGATAGCCAGAAACCGGTCCTTGGATGCTTGATTCCGGTCTGGGAAAGACATGGCTTGGTAGTTCGGACTGGACTGTTCCCATGAGGCACAGGGTCAGAGCTGATTTGCATATAGCCAGTGTCTCACCCAGGGTGGTGTGGAGTGCAAAAAAATGATGGATTTAGGCCCAGATCCTTGTACTGGGGTGAATGTATGACATTGTTCTACATTCTGTCCATCAACTGTGTTTTTTGCAATTTTCACCCCGAGTGGGCTGGGTATGCTCAGACGTGAGTCCCAGGCTCTCCACACCACTGGAGTCAAGCTATCCAGGCTTATGAAGGCTGATAGCCAGAAACCGGTCCTTGGATGCTTGATTCCGTTCTGGGAAAGACATTGCTTGGTAGTTCAGGCTGGACTGTTCCCATGAGGCACAGGGTCAGAGCAGATTTGCATATAGCCAGTGTCTAACCCAGGGTGGTGTGGAGTGCAAAAAAACGATGGATTTAGGCCCAGATCCTTGTACTGGGGTGAATGTATGACATTGTTCTACATTCTGTCCATCAACTGTGTTTTTTGCAATTTTCACCCCGAGTGGGCTGGGTATGCTCAGACGTGAGTCCCAGGCTCTCCACACAACTGGAGTCAAGCTATCCAGGCTGATGAAAGCTGATAGCCTGAAACCGGTCCTTGGATGCCTGATTCCGGTCTGGGAAAGACATGGCTTGGTAGTTCGGACTGGACTGTTCCCATGAGGCACAGGGTCAGAGCTGATTTGCATATAGCCAGTGTCTAACCCAGGGTGGTGTGTAGTGCAAAAAAATGATGGATTTAGGCCCAGATCCTTGTACTGGGGTGAATGTATGACATTGTTCTACATTCTGTCCATCAACTGTGTTTTTTGCAATTTTCACCCCGAGTGGGCTGGGTATGCTCAGACGTGAGTCCCAGGCTCTCCACACCACTGGAGTCAAGCTATCCAGGCTGATGAAGGCTGATAGCCAGAAACCGGTCCTTGGATGCTTGATTCCGGTCTGGGAAAGACATGGCTTGGTAGTTCGGACTGGACTGTTCCCATGAGGCACAGGGTCAGAGCTGATTTGCATATAGCCAGTGTCTCACCCAGGGTGGTGTGGAGTGCAAAAAAATGATGGATTTAGGCCCAGATCCTTGTACTGGGAGGAATGTATGACATTGCTCTACATTCTGTCCATCAACTGTGTTTTTTGCAATTTTCACCCAGAGTGGGCTGGGTATGCTCAGACGTGAGTCCCTGGCTCTCCACACAACTGGAGTCAAGCTATCCAGGCTGATGAAGGCGGATAGCCTGAAACCGGTCCTTGGATGCTTGATTCCGGTCTGGGAAAGACATGGCTTGGTAGTTCGGACTGGACTGTTCCCATGAGGCACAGGGTCAGAGCTGATTTGCATATAGCCAGTGTCTAACCCAGGGTGGTGTGTAGTGCAAAAAAAACGATGGATTTAGGCCCAGATCCTTGTACTGGGGTGAATGTATGACATTGTTCTACATTCTGTCCATCAACTGTGTTTTTTGCAATTTTCACCCCGAGTGGGCTGGGTATGCTCAGACGTGAGTCCCAGGCTCTCCACACCACTGGACTCAAGCTATCCAGGCTGATGAAGGCTGATAGCCAGAAACCGGTCCTTGGATGCTTGATTCCGGTCTGGGAAAGACATGGCTTGGTAGTTCGGACTGGACTGTTCCCATGAGGCACAGGGTCAGAGCTGATTTGCATATAGCCAGTGTCTCACCCAGGGTGGTGTGGAGTGCAAAAAAATGATGGATTTAGGCCCAGATCCTTGTACTGGGGTGAATGTATGACATTGTTCTACATTCTGTCCATCAACTGTGTTTTTTGCAATTTTCACCCCGAGTGGGCTGGGTATGCTCAGACGTGAGTCCCAGGCTCTCCACACCACTGGAGTCAAGCTATCCAGGCTGATAAAGGCTGATAGCCAGAAACCGGTCCTTGGATGCTTGATTCCGGTCTGGGAAAGACATGTCTTGGTAGTTCGGACTGGACTGTTCCCATGAGGCACAGGGTCAGAGCTGATTTGCATATAGCCAGTGTCTCACCCAGGGTGGTGTGGAGTGCAAAAAAATGATCGATTTAGGCCCAGATCCTTGTACTGGGGTGAATGTATGACATTGTTCTACATTCTGTCCATCAACTGTGTTTTTTGCAATTTTCACCCCGAGTGGGCTGGGTATGCTCAGACGTGAGTCCCAGGCTCTCCACACCACTGGAGTCAAGCTATCCAGGCTGATGAAGGCTGATAGCCAGAAACCGGTCCTTGGATGCTTGATTCCGGTCTGGGAAAGACATGGCTTGGTAGTTCCGACTGGACTGTTCCCATGAGGCACAGGGTCAGAGCTGATTTGCATATAGCCAGTGTCTCACCCAGGGTGGTGTGGAGTGCAAAAAAATGATGGATTTAGGCCCAGATCCTTGTACTGGGGTGAATGTATGACATTGTTCTACATTCTGTCCATCAACTGTGTTTTTTGCAATTTTCACCCCGAGTGGGCTGGGTATGCTCAGACGTGAGTCCCAGGCTCTCCACACCACTGGAGTCAAGCTATCCAGGCTGATAAAGGCTGATAGCCAGAAACCGGTCCTTGGATGCTTGATTCCGGTCTGGGAAAGACATGGCTTGGTAGTTCGGACTGGACTGTTCCCATGAGGCACAGGGTCAGAGCTGATTTGCATATAGCCAGTGTCTCACCCAGGGTGGTGTGGAGTGCAAAAAAATGATGGATTTAGGCCCAGATCCTTGTACTGGGGTGAATGTATGACATTGTTCTACATTCTGTCCATCAACTGTGTTTTTTGCAATTTTCACCCCGAGTGGGCTGGGTATGCTCAGACGTGAGTCCCAGGCTCTCCACACCACTGGAGTCAAGCTATCCAGGCTTATGAAGGCTGATAGCCAGAAACCGGTCCTTGGATGCTTGATTCCGTTCTGGGAAAGACATTGCTTGGTAGTTCAGGCTGGACTGTTCCCATGAGGCACAGGGTCAGAGCAGATTTGCATATAGCCAGTGTCTAACCCAGGGTGGTGTGGAGTGCAAAAAAACGATGGATTTAGGCCCAGATCCTTGTACTGGGGTGAATGTATGACATTGTTCTACATTCTGTCCATCAACTGTGTTTTTTGCAATTTTCACCCCGAGTGGGCTGGGTATGCTCAGACGTGAGTCCCAGGCTCTCCACACAACTGGAGTCAAGCTATCCAGGCTGATGAAGGCTGATAGCCTGAAACCGGTCCTTGGATGCCTGATTCCGGTCTGGGAAAGACATGGCTTGGTAGTTCGGACTGGACTGTTCCCATGAGGCACAGGGTCAGAGCTGATTTGCATATAGCCAGTGTCTAACCCAGGGTGGTGTGTAGTGCAAAAAAATGATGGATTTAGGCCCAGATCCTTGTACTGGGGTGAATGTATGACATTGTTCTACATTCTGTCCATCAACTGTGTTTTTTGCAATTTTCACCCCGAGTGGGCTGGGTATGCTCAGACGTGAGTCCCAGGCTCTCCACACCACTGGAGTCAAGCTATCCAGGCTGATGAAGGCTGATAGCCAGAAACCGGTCCTTGGATGCTTGATTCCGGTCTGGGAAAGACATGGCTTGGTAGTTCGGACTGGACTGTTCCCATGAGGCACAGGGTCAGAGCTGATTTGCATATAGCCAGTGTCTCACCCAGGGTGGTGTGGAGTGCAAAAAAATGATGGATTTAGGCCCAGATCCTTGTACTGGGGTGAATGTATGACATTGTTCTACATTCTGTCCATCAACTGTGTTTTTTGCAATTTTCACCCCGAGTGGGCTGGGTATGCTCAGACGTGAGTCCCAGGCTCTCCACACCACTGGAGTCAAGCTATCCAGGCTGATAAAGGCTGATAGCCAGAAACCGGTCCTTGGATGCTTGATTCCGGTCTGGGAAAGACATGGCTTGGTAGTTCGGACTGGACTGTTCCCATGAGGCACAGGGTCAGAGCTGATTTGCATATAGCCAGTGTCTCACCCAGGGTGGTGTGGAGTGCAAAAAAATGATGGATTTAGGCCCAGATCCTTGTACTGGGGTGAATGTATGACATTGTTCTACATTCTGTCCATCAACTGTGTTTTTTGCAATTTTCACCCCGAGTGGGCTGGGTATGCTCAGACGTGAGTCCCAGGCTCTCCACACCACTGGAGTCAAGCTATCCAGGCTTATGAAGGCTGATAGCCAGAAACCGGTCCTTGGATGCTTGATTCCGTTCTGGGAAAGACATTGCTTGGTAGTTCAGGCTGGACTGTTCCCATGAGGCACAGGGTCAGAGCTGATTTGCATATAGCCAGTGTCTAACCCAGGGTGGTGTGGAGTGCAAAAAAACGATGGATTTAGGCCCAGATCCTTGTACTGGGGTGAATGTATGACATTGTTCTACATTCTGTCCATCAACTGTGTTTTTTGCAATTTTCACCCCGAGTGGGCTGGGTATGCTCAGACGTGAGTCCCAGGCTCTCCACACCACTGGAGTCAAGCTATCCAGGCTGATGAAGGCTGATAGCCAGAAACCGGTCCTTGGATGCCTGATTCCGGTCTGGGAAAGACATGGCTTGGTAGTTCGGACTAGACTGTTCCCATGAGGCACAGCGTCAGAGCTGATTTGCACATAGCCAGTGTCTAACCCAGGGTGGTGTGGAGTGCAAAAAAACGATGGATTTAGTCCCAGATCCTTGTACTGGGGTGAATGTATGACATTGTTCTACATTCTGTCCATCAACTGTGTTTTTTGCAATTTTCACCCCGAGTGTGCTTGGTATGCTCAGACGTGAGTCCCAGGCTCTCCACACCACTGGAGTCAAGCTATCCAGGCTGATGAAGGCTGATAGCCAGAAACCGGTCCTTGGATGCTTGATTCCGGTCTGGGAAAGACATGGCTCGGAAGTTCAGACTGGACTGTTGCCATGAGGCACAGGGTCAGAGCTGATTTGCATATAGCCTGTGTCTAACCCAGGGTGGTGTGGAGTGCAAAAAAGACGATGGATTTAGTCCCAGAACCTTGTACTGGGGTGAATGTATGACATTGTTCTACATTCTGTCCATCAACTGTGTTTTTTGCAATTTTCACCCCGAGTGGGCTGGGTATGCTCAGACGTGAGTCCCAGGCTCTCCACACCACTGGAGTCAAGCTATCCAGGCTGATGAAGGCTGAGAGCCAGAAACCGGTCCTTGGATGCTTGATTCAGGTCTGGGAAAGACATGGCTTGGTAGTTCGGACTGGACTGTTCCCATGAGGCACAGGGTCAGAGCTGATTTGCATATAGCCAGTGTCTCACCCAGGGTGGTGTGGAGTGCAAAAAAACGATGGATTTAGGCCCAGATCCTTGTACTGGGGTGAATGTATGACATTGTTCTACATTCTGTCCATCAACTGTGTTTTTTGCAATTTTCACCCCGAGTGGGCTGGGTATGCTCAGACGTGAGTCCCAGGCTCTCCACACCACTGGAGTCAAGCTATCCAGGCTGATGAAGGCTGATAGCCAGAAACCGGTCCTTGGATGCCTGATTCCGGTCTGGGAAAGACATGGCTTGGTAGTTCGGACTAGACTGTTCCCATGAGGCACAGCGTCAGAGCTGATTTGCACATAGCCAGTGTCTAACCCAGGGTGGTGTGGAGTGCAAAAAAACGATGGATTTAGTCCCAGATCCTTGTACTGGGGTGAATGTATGACATTGTTCTACATTCTGTCCATAAACTGTGTTTTTTGCAATTTTCACCCCGAGTGTGCTTGGTATGCTCAGACGTGAGTCCCAGGCTCTCCACACCACTGGAGTCAAGCTATCCAGGCTGATGAAGGCTGATAGCCAGAAACCGTTCCTTGGATGCTTGATTCCGGTCTGGGAAAGACATGGCTCGGAAGTTCAGACTGGACTGTTCCCATGAGGCACAGGGTCAGAGCTGATTTGCATATAGCCTGTGTCTAACCCAGGGTGGTGTGGAGTGCAAAAAAGACGATGGATTTAGTCCCAGAACCTTGTACTGGGGTGAATGTATGACATTGTTCTACATTCTGTCCATCAACTGTGTTTTTTGCAATTTTCACCCCGAGTGGGCTGGGTATGCTCAGACGTGAGTCCCAGGCTCTCCACACCACTGGAGTCAAGCTATCCAGGCTGATGAAGGCTGAGAGCCAGAAACCGGTCCTTGGATGCTTGATTCAGGTCTGGGAAAGACATGGCTTGGTAGTTCGGACTGGACTGTTCCCATGAGGCACAGGGTCAGAGCTGATTTGCATATAGCCAGTGTCTCACCCAGGGTGGTGTGGAGTGCAAAAAAACGATGGATTTAGGCCCAGATCCTTGAACTGGGGTGAATGTATGACATTGTTCTACATTCTGTCCATCAACTGTGTTTTTTGCAATTTTCACCCCGAGTGGGCTGGGTATGCTCAGACGTGAGTCCCAGGCTCTCCACACAACTGGAGTCAAGCTATCCAGGCTGATGGAGGCTGATAGCCAGAAACCGGTCCTTGGATGCTTGATTCTGGTCTGGGAAAGACATGGCTTGGTAGTTCGAACTGGACTGTTCCCATGAGGCACAGGGTCAGAGCTGATTTGCATATAGCCAGTGTCTAGCCCAGGGTGGTGTGGAGTGCAAAAAAACGATGGATTTAGGCCCAGATCCTTGTACTGGGGTGAATGTATGACATTGTTCTACATTCTGTCCATCAACTGTGTTTTTTGCAATTTTCACCCCGAGTGGGCTGGGTATGCTCAGACGTGAGTCCCAGGCTCTCCACACCACTGGAGTCAAGCTATCCAGGCTGATGGAGGCTGATAGCCAGAAACCGGTCCTTGGATGCTTTATTCCGGTCTGGGAAAGACATGGCTTGGTAGTTCGGACTGGACTGTTCCCATGAGGCACAGGGTCAGAGCTGATTTGTATATAGCCAGTGTCTAACCCAGGGTGGTGTGGAGTGCAAAAAAACGATGGATTTAGGCCCAGATCCTTGTACTGGGGTGAATGTATGACATTGTTCTACATTCTGTCCATCAATTGTGTTTTTTGAAATTTTCACCGAGAGTGGGCTGGGTATGCTCAGACGTGAGTCCCAGGCTCTCCACACCACTGTAGTCAAGCTATCCAGGTTTATGAAGGCTGATAGCCAGAAACCGGTCCTTGGATGCTTGATTCCGGTCTGGGAAAGACATGGCTTGGTAGTTCGGACTGGACTGTTCCCATGAGGCACAGGGTCAGAGCTGATTTGCATATAGCCAGTGTCTAACCCAGGGTGGTGTGGAGTGCAAAAAAATGATGGATTTAGGCCCAGATCCTTGTACTGGGGTGAATGTGTGACATTGTTCTACATTCTGTCCATCAACTGTGTTTTTTGCAATTTTCACCCCGAGTGGGCTGGGTATGCTCAGACGTAAGTCCCAGGCTCTCCACGCCACTGGAGTCAAGCTATTCAGGCTGATGAAGGCTGAGAGCCAGAAACCGGTCCTAGGATGCTTGATTCCGGTCTGGGAAAGACATGGCTTGGTAGTTCAGACTGGACTATTCCCATGAGGCACAGGGTCAGAGCTGATTTGCATATAGCCAGTGTCTCACCCAGGGTGGTGTGGAGTGCAAAAAAACTATGGATTTAGGCCCAGATCCTTGTACTGGGGTGAATGTATGACATTGTTCTACATTCTGTCCATCAACTGTGTTTTTTGCAATTTTCACCCGAGTGGGCTGGGTATGCTCAGACGTGAGTCCCAGGCTCTCCACACCACTGGAGTCAAGCTATCCAGGCTGATGGAGGCTGATAGCCAGAAACCGGTCCTTGGATGCTTGATTCCGGTCTGGGAAAGACATGGCTTGGTAGTTCGTACTGGACTGTTCCCATGAGGCACAGGGGCAGAGCTGATTTGTATATAGCCAGTGTCTAACCCAGGGTGGTGTGGAGTGCAAAAAAACGATGGATTTAGGCCCAGATCCTTGTACTGGGGTGAATGTATGACATTGTTCTACATTCTGTCCATCAATTGTGTTTTTTGAAATTTTCACCCCGAGTGGGCTGGGTATGCTCAGACGTGAGTCCCAGGCTCTCCACACCACTGGAGTCAAGCTATCCAGGCTGATGAAGGCTGATAGCCAGAAACCGGTCCTTGGATGCTTGATTCCATTCTGGGAAAGACATGGCTTGGTAGTTCAGGCTGGACTGTTCCCATGAGGCACAGAGTCAGAGCTGATTTGTATATAGCCAGTGTCTCACCCAGGGTGGTGTGGAGTGCAAAAAAACGATGGATTTAGGCCCAGATCCTTGTACTGGGGTGAATGTATGACATTGTTCTACATTCTGTCCATCAACTGTGTTTTTTGCAATTTTCACCCCGAGTGGGCTGGGTATGCTCAGACGTGAGTCCCAGGCTCTCCACACCACTGTAGTCAAGCTATCCAGGTTTATGAAGGCTGATAGCCAGAAACCGGTCCTTGGATGCTTGATTCCGGTCTGGGAAAGACATGGCTTGGTAGTTCGGACTGGACTGTTCCCATGAGGCACAGGGTCAGAGCTGATTTGCATATAGCCAGTGTCTAACCCAGGGTGGTGTGGAGTGCAAAAAAAACAATGGATTTAGGCCCAGATCCTTGTACTGGGGTGAATGTATGACATTGTTCTACATTCTGTCCATCAACTGTGTTTTTTGCAATTTTCACCCCGAGTGGGCTGGGTATTCTCAGACGTGAGTCCCAGGCTCTCCACACCACTGGAGTCAAGCTATCCAGGCTGGTGAAGGCTGATAGCCAGAAACCGCTCCATGGATGCTTGATTCCGTTCTGGGAAAGACATGGCTTGGTAGTTCAGGCTGGACTGTTCCCATGAAGCACAGGGTCAGAGCTGATTTGCATATAGCCAGTGTCTAACCCAGGGTGGTGTGGAGTGCAAAAAAACGATGGATTTAGGCCCAGATCCTTGTACTGGGGTGAATGTATGACATTGTTCTACATTCTGTCCATCAACTGTGTTTTTTGCAATTTTCACCCCGAGTGGGCTGGGTATGCTCAGACGTGAGTCCCAGGCTCTCCACACCACAGGAGTCAAGCTATCCAGGCTGATGAAGGCTGATAGCCAGAAACCCGTCCTTGGATGCCTGATTCCGGTCTGGGAAAGACATGGCTTGGTAGTTCAGACTAGACTGTTCCCATGAGGCACAGTGTCAGAGCTGATTTGCACATAGCCAGTGTCTAACCCAGGGTGGTGTGGAGTGCAAAAAAACGATGGATTTAGGCCCAGATCCTTGTACTGGGGTGAATGTATGACATTGTTCTACATTCTGTCCATCAACTGTGTTTTTTGCAATTTTCACCCCGAGTGTGCTGGGTATGCTCAGACGTGATTTCCAGGCTCTCCACACCACTGGAGTCAAGCTATCCAGGCTGATGAAGGCTGATAGCCAGAAACCGGTCCTTGGATGCTTGATTCCGGTCTGGGAAAGACATGGCTCGGAAGTTAGGACTGGACTGTTCCCATGAGGCACAGGGTCAGAGCTGATTTGCATATAGCCAGTGTCTAACCCAGGGTGGTGTGGAGTGCAAAAAAACGATGGATTTAGGCCCAGATCCTTGTACTGGGGTGAATGTATGACATTGTTCTACATTCTGTCCATCAACTGTGTTTTTTGCAATTTTCAAACAGAGTGGGCTGGGTATGCTCAGACGTGAGTCCCAGGCTCTCCACACAACTGGAGTCAAGCTATCCAGGCTGATGAAGGCTGATAGCCAGAAACCGGTCCTTGGATGCCTGATTCCGGTCTGGGAAAGACATGGCTTGGTAGTTCGGACTGGACTGTTCCCATGAGGCACAGGGTCAGAGCTGATTTGCATATAGCCAGTGTCTAACCCAGGGTGGTGTGGAGTGCAAAAAAATGATGGATTTAGGCCCAGATCCTTGTACTGGGGTGAATGTATGACATTGTTCTACATTCTGTCCATCAACTGTGTTTTTTGCAATTTTCACTCCGAGTGGGCTGGGTATGCTCAGACGTGAGTCCCAGGCTTTCCACACCCCTGGAGTCAAGCTATCCAGGCTGATGGAGGCTGATAGCCAGAAACCGGTCCTTGGATGCTTGATTCCGGTCTGGGAAAGACATGGCTTGGTAGTTCGGACTGGACTGTTCCCATGAGGCACAGGGTCAGAGCTGATTTGCATATAGGCAGTGTCTAACCCAGGGTGGTGTGGAGTGCAAAAAAACGATGGATTCAGGCCCAGATCCTTGTACTGGGTTGAATGTATGACATTGTTCTACATTCTGTCCATCAACTGTGTTTTTTGCAATTTTCACCCCGAGTGGGATGGGTATGCTCAGACGTGAGTCCCAGGCTCTCCACACCACTGGAGTCAAGCTATCCAGGCTGATGAAGGCTGATAGCCAGAAACTGGTCCTTGGATGCTTGATTCCGGTCTGGGAAAGACATGGCTTGGTAGTTCGGACTGGACTGTTCCCATGAGGCACAGGGTCAGAGCTGATTTGCATATAGCCAGTGTCTAACCCAGGGTGGTGTGGAGTGCAAAAAAACGATGGATTTAGGCCCAGATCCTTGTACTGGGGTGAATGTATGACATTGTTCTACATTCTGTCCATCAATTGTGTTTTTTGAAATTTTCACCCCGAGTGGGCTGGGTATGCTCAGACGTGAGTCCCAGGCTCTCCACACCACTGGAGTCAAGCTATCCAGGCTGATAAAGGCTGATAGCCAGAAACCGGTCCTTGGATGCTTGATTCCGGTCTGGGAAAGACATGGCTTGGTAGTTCGGACTGGACTGTTCCTTTGAGGCACAGGGTCAGAGCTGATTTGCATATAGCCAGTGTCTAACCCAGGGTGGTGTGGAGTGCAAACAAATGATGGATTTAGGCCCAGATCCTTGTACTGGGGTGAATGTATGACATTGTTCTACATTCTGTCCATCAACTGTGTTTTTTGCAATTTTCACCCAGAGTGGGCTGGGTATGCTCAGACGTGAGTCCCAGGCTCTCCACACAACTGGAGTCAAGCTATCCAGGCTGATGAAGGCTGATAGCCAGAAACCGGTCCTTGGATGCTTGATTCCGGTCTGGGAAAGACATGGCTTGGTAGTTCGGACTGGACTGTTCCCATGAGGCACAGGGTCAGAGCTGATTTGCATATAGCCAGTGTCCAGGGTGGTGTGGAGTGCAAAAAAACGATGGATTTAGGCCCAGATCCTTGTACTGGGGTGAATGTATGACATTGTTCTACATTCTGTCCATCAACTGTGTTTTTTGCAATTTTCACCCCGAGTGGGCTGGGTATGCTCAGACGTGAGTCCCAGGCTCTCCACACCACTGGAGTCAAGTTATCCAGGCTGATGAAGTCCAGTGTGTGGAGTGGAGTGCAAAAAAACGATGGATTCAGGCCCAGATCCTTGTACTGGGTTGAATGTATGACATTGTTCTACATTCTGTCCATCAACTGTGTTTTTTGCAATTTTCACCCCGAGTGGGCTGGGTATGCTCAGATGTGAGTCCCAGGCTCTCCACACCACTGGAGTCAAGCTATCCAGGCTGATGAAGGCTGATAGCCAGAAACCGGTCCTTGGATGCCTGATTCCGGTCTGGGAAAGACATGGCTTGGTAGTTCGGACTAGACTGTTCCCATGAGGCACAGTGTCAGAGCTGATTTGCACATAGCCAGTGTCTAACCCAGGGTGGTGTGGAGTGCAAAAAAACAATGGATTTAGGCCCAGATCCTTGTACTGGGGTGAATGTATGACATTGTTCTACATTCTGTCCATCAACTGTGTTTTTTGCAATTTTCACCCCGAGTGTGCTGGGTATGCTCAGACGTGAGTCCCAGGCTCTCCACACCACTGGAGTCAAGCTATCCAGGCTGATGAAGGCTGAGAGCCAGAAACCGGTCCTTGGATGCTTGATTCAGGTCTGGGAAAGACATGGCTTGGTAGTTCGGACTGGACTGTTCCCATGAGGCACAGGGTCAGAGCTGATTTGCATATAGCCAGTGTCTCACCCAGGGTGGTGTGGAGTGCAAAAAAACGATGGATTTAGGCACAGATCCTTGAACTGGGGTGAATGTATGACATTGTTCTACATTCTGTCCATCAACTGTGTTTTTTGCAATTTTCACCCCGAGTGGGCTGGGTATGCTCAGACGTGAGTCCCAGGCTCTCCACACAACTGGAGTCAAGCTATCCAGGCTGATGGAGGCTGATAGCCAGAAACCGGTCCTTGGATGCTTGATTCTGGTCTGGGAAAGACATGGCTTGGTAGTTCGAACTGGACTGTTCCCATGAGGCACAGGGTCAGAGCTGATTTGCATATAGCCAGTGTCTAGCCCAGGGTGGTGTGGAGTGCAAAAAAACGATGGATTTAGGCCCAGATCCTTGTACTGGGGTGAATGTATGACATTGTTCTACATTCTGTCCATCAACTGTGTTTTTTGCAATTTTCACCCCGAGTGGGCTGGGTATGCTCAGACGTGAGTCCCAGGCTCTCCACACCACTGGAGTCAAGCTATCCAGGCTGATGGAGGCTGATAGCCAGAAACCGGTCCTTGGATGCTTTATTCCGGTCTGGGAAAGACATGGCTTGGTAGTTCGGACTGGACTGTTCCCATGAGGCACAGGGTCAGAGCTGATTTGTATATAGCCAGTGTCTAACCCAGGGTGGTGTGGAGTGCAAAAAAACGATGGATTTAGGCCCAGATCCTTGTACTGGGGTGAATGTATGACATTGTTCTACATTCTGTCCATCAATTGTGTTTTTTGAAATTTTCACCCCGAGTGGGCTGGGTATGCTCAGACGTGAGTCCCAGGCTCTCCACACCACTGTAGTCAAGCTATCCAGGTTTATGAAGGCTGATAGCCAGAAACCGGTCCTTGGATGCTTGATTCCGGTCTGGGAAAGACATGGCTTGGTAGTTCGGACTGGACTGTTCCCATGAGGCACAGGGTCAGAGCTGATTTGCATATAGCCAGTGTCTAACCCAGGGTGGTGTGGAGTGCAAAAAAATGATGGATTTAGGCCCAGATCCTTGTACTGGGGTGAATGTATGACATTGTTCTACATTCTGTCCATCAACTGTGTTTTTTGCAATTTTCACCCCGAGTGGGCTGGGTATGCTCAGACGTGAGTCCCAGGCTCTCCACGCCACTGGAGTCAAGCTATTCAGGCTGATGAAGGCTGAGAGCCAGAAACCGGTACTAGGATGCTTGATTCCGGTCTGGGAAAGACATGGCTTGGTAGTTCAGACTGGACTGTTCCCATGAGGCACAGGGTCAGAGCTGATTTGCATATAGCCAGTGTCTCACCCAGGGTGGTGTGGAGTGCAAAAAAACTATGGATTTAGGCCCAGATCCTTGTACTGGGGTGAATGTATGACATTGTTCTACATTCTGTCCATCAACTGTGTTTTTTGCAATTTTCACCCCGAGTGGGCTGGGTATGCTCAGACGTGAGTCCCAGGCTCTCCACACCACTGGAGTCAAGCTATCCAGGCTGATGGAGGCTGATAGCCAGAAACCGGTCCTTGGATGCTTGATTCCGGTCTGGGAAAGACATGGCTTGGTAGTTCGTACTGGACTGTTCCCATGAGGCACAGGGTCAGAGCTGATTTGTATATAGCCAGTGTCTAACCCAGGGTGGTGTGGAGTGCAAAAAAACGATGGATTTAGGCCCAGATCCTTGTACTGGGGTGAATGTATGACATTGTTCTACATTCTGTCCATCAATTGTGTTTTTTGAAATTTTCACCCGAGTGGGCTGGGTATGCTCAGACGTGAGTCCCAGGCTCTCCACACCACTGGAGTCAAGCTATCCAGGCTGATGAAGGCTGATAGCCAGAAACCGGTCCTTGGATGCTTGATTCCATTCTGGGAAAGACATGGCTTGGTAGTTCAGGCTGGACTGTTCCCATGAGGCACAGAGTCAGAGCTGATTTGTATATAGCCAGTGTCTCACCCAGGGTGGTGTGGAGTGCAAAAAAACGATGGATTTAGGCCCAGATCCTTGTACTGGGGTGAATGTATGACATTGTTCTACATTCTGTCCATCAACTGTGTTTTTTGCAATTTTCACCCCGAGTGGGCTGGGTATGCTCAGACGTGAGTCCCAGGCTCTCCACACCACTGTAGTCAAGCTATCCAGGTTTATGAAGGCTGATAGCCAGAAACCGGTCCTTGGATGCTTGATTCCGGTCTGGGAAAGACATGGCTTGGTAGTTCGGACTGGACTGTTCCCATGAGGCACAGGGTCAGAGCTGATTTGCATATAGCCAGTGTCTAACCCAGGGTGGTGTGGAGTGCAAAAAAAACAATGGATTTAGGCCCAGATCCTTGTACTGGGGTGAATGTATGACATTGTTCTACATTCTGTCCATCAACTGTGTTTTTTGCAATTTTCACCCCGAGTGGGCTGGGTATTCTCAGACGTGAGTCCCAGGCTCTCCACACCACTGGAGTCAAGCTATCCAGGCTGATGAAGGCTGATAGCCAGAAACCGGTCCTTGGATGCTTGATTCCGGTCTGGGAAAGACATGGCTCGGAAGTTAGGACTGGACTGTTCCCATGAGGCACAGGGTCAGAGCTGATTTGCATATAGCCAGTGTCTAACCCAGGGTGGTGTGGAGTGCAAAAAAATGATGGATTTAGGCCCAGATCCTTGTACTGGGGTGAATGTATTACATTGTTCTACATTCTGTCCATCAACTGTGTTTTTTGCAATTTTCACCCCGAGTGGGCTGGGTATGCTCAGACGTGAGTCCCAGGCTCTCCACACCACTGGAGTCAAGCTATCCAGGCTGATGAAGGCTGATAGCCAGAAACCGGTCCTTGGATGCTTGATTCCGGTCTGGGAAAGACATGGCTTGGTAGTTCGGACTGGACTGTTCCCTTGAGGCACAGGGTCAGAGCAGAATTGCATATAGCCAGTGTCTCACCCAAGGTGGTGTGGAGTGCAAAAAAAAACGATGGATTTAGGCCCAGATCCTTGTACTGGGGTGAATGTATGACATTGTTCTACATTCTGTCCATCAACTGTGTTTTTTGCAATTTTCACTCCGAGTGGGCTGGGTATGCTCAGACGTGAGTCCCAGGCTTTCCACACCCCTGGAGTCAAGCTATCCAGGCTGATGAAGGCTGATAGCCAGAAACCGGTCCTTGGATGCCTGATTCCGGTCTGGGAAAGACATGGCTTGGTAGTTCGGACTAGACTGTTCCCATGAGGCACAGTGTCAGAGCTGATTTGCACATAGCCAGTGTCTAACCCAGGGTGGTGTGGAGTGCAAAAAAACAATGGATTTAGGCCCAGATCCTTGTACTGGGGTGAATGTATGACATTGTTCTACATTCTGTCCATCAACTGTGTTTTTTGCAATTTTCACCCCGAGTGTGCTGGGTATGCTCAGACGTGAGTCCCAGGCTCTCCACACCACTGGAGTCAAGCTATCCAGGCTGATGAAGGCTGAGAGCCAGAAACCGGTCCTTGGATGCTTGATTCAGGTCTGGGAAAGACATGGCTTGGTAGTTCGGACTGGACTGTTCCCATGAGGCACAGGGTCAGAGCTGATTTGCATATAGCCAGTGTCTCACCCAGGGTGGTGTGGAGTGCAAAAAAACGATGGATTTAGGCCCAGATCCTTGAACTGGGGTGAATGTATGACATTGTTCTACATTCTGTCCATCAACTGTGTTTTTTGCAATTTTCACCCCGAGTGGGCTGGGTATGCTCAGACGTGAGTCCCAGGCTCTCCACACAACTGGAGTCAAGCTATCCAGGCTGATGGAGGCTGATAGCCAGAAACCGGTCCTTGGATGCTTGATTCTGGTCTGGGAAAGACATGGCTTGGTAGTTCGAACTGGACTGTTCCCATGAGGCACAGGGTCAGAGCTGATTTGCATATAGCCAGTGTCTAGCCCAGGGTGGTGTGGAGTGCAAAAAAACGATGGATTTAAGCCCAGATCCTTGTACTGGGGTGAATGTATGACATTGTTCTACATTCTGTCCATCAACTGTGTTTTTTGCAATTTTCACCCCGAGTGGGCTGGGTATGCTCAGACGTGAGTCCCAGGCTCTCCACACCACTGGAGTCAAGCTATCCAGGCTGATGGAGGCTGATAGCCAGAAACCGGTCCTTGGATGCTTTATTCCGGTCTGGGAAAGACATGGCTTGGTAGTTCGGACTGGACTGTTCCCATGAGGCACAGGGTCAGAGCTGATTTGTATATAGCCAGTGTCTAACCCAGGGTGGTGTGGAGTGCAAAAAAACGATGGATTTAGGCCCAGATCCTTGTACTGGGGTGAATGTATGACATTGTTCTACATTCTGTCCATCAATTGTGTTTTTTGAAATTTTCACCCCGAGTGGGCTGGGTATGCTCAGACGTGAGTCCCAGGCTCTCCACACCACTGGAGTCAAGCTATCCAGGCTGATGGAGGCTGATAGCCAGAAACCGGTCCTTGGATGCTTGATTCCGGTCTGGGAAAGACATGGCTTGGTAGTTCGTACTGGACTGTTCCCATGAGGCACAGGGTCAGAGCTGATTTGTATATAGCCAGTGTCTAACCCAGGGTGGTGTGGAGTGCAAAAAAACGATGGATTTAGGCCCAGATCCTTGTACTGGGGTGAATGTATGACATTGTTCTACATTCTGTCCATCAATTGTGTTTTTTGAAATTTTCACCCGAGTGGGCTGGGTATGCTCAGACGTGAGTCCCAGGCTCTCCACACCACTGGAGTCAAGCTATCCAGGCTGATGAAGGCTGATAGCCAGAAACCGGTCCTTGGATGCTTGATTCCATTCTGGGAAAGACATGGCTTGGTAGTTCAGGCTGGACTGTTCCCATGAGGCACAGAGTCAGAGCTGATTTGTATATAGCCAGTGTCTCACCCAGGGTGGTGTGGAGTGCAAAAAAACGATGGATTTAGGCCCAGATCCTTGTACTGGGGTGAATGTATGACATTGTTCTACATTCTGTCCATCAACTGTGTTTTTTGCAATTTTCACCCCGAGTGGGCTGGGTATGCTCAGACGTGAGTCCCAGGCTCTCCACACCACTGTAGTCAAGCTATCCAGGTTTATGAAGGCTGATAGCCAGAAACCGGTCCTTGGATGCTTGATTCCGGTCTGGGAAAGACATGGCTTGGTAGTTCGGACTGGACTGTTCCCATGAGGCACAGGGTCAGAGCTGATTTGCATATAGCCAGTGTCTAACCCAGGGTGGTGTGGAGTGCAAAAAAAACAATGGATTTAGGCCCAGATCCTTGTACTGGGGTGAATGTATGACATTGTTCTACATTCTGTCCATCAACTGTGTTTTTTGCAATTTTCACCCCGAGTGGGCTGGGTATTCTCAGACGTGAGTCCCAGGCTCTCCACACCACTGGAGTCAAGCTATCCAGGCTGATGAAGGCTGATAGCCAGAAACCGGTCCTTGGATGCTTGATTCCGGTCTGGGAAAGACATGGCTCGGAAGTTAGGACTGGACTGTTCCCATGAGGCACAGGGTCAGAGATGATTTGCATATAGCCAGTGTCTAACCCAGGGTGGTGTGGAGTGCAAAAAAATGATGGATTTAGGCCCAGATCCTTGTACTGGGGTGAATGTATTACATTGTTCTACATTCTGTCCATCAACTGTGTTTTTTGCAATTTTCACCCCGAGTGGGCTGGGTATGCTCAGACGTGAGTCCCAGGCTCTCCACACCACTGGAGTCAAGCTATCCAGGCTGATGAAGGCTGATAGCCAGAAACCGGTCCTTGGATGCTTGATTCCGGTCTGGGAAAGACATGGCTTGGTAGTTCGGACTGGACTGTTCCCTTGAGGCACAGGGTCAGAGCAGAATTGCATATAGCCAGTGTCTCACCCAAGGTGGTGTGGAGTGCAAAAAAAACGATGGATTTAGGCCCAGATCCTTGTACTGGGGTGAATGTATGACATTGTTCTACATTCTGTCCATCAACTGTGTTTTTTGCAATTTTCACTCCGAGTGGGCTGGGTATGCTCAGACGTGAGTCCCAGGCTTTCCACACCCCTGGAGTCAAGCTATCCAGGCTGATGGAGGCTGATAGCCAGAAACCGGTCCTTGGATGCTTGATTCCGGTCTGGGAAAGACATGGCTTGGTAGTTCGGACTGGACTGTTCCCATGAGGCACAGGGTCAGAGCTGATTTGCATATAGCCAGTGTCTAACCCCGGGTGGTGTGGAGTGCAAAAAAACGATGGATTTAGGCCCAGATCCTTGTACTGGGGTGAATGTATGACATTGTTCTACATTCTGTCTATCAATTGTGTTTTTTGAAATTTTCACCCCGAGTGGGCTGGGTATGCTCAGACGTGAGTCCCAGGCTCTCCACACCACTGGAGTCAAGCTATCCAGGCTGATGAAAGCTGATAGCCAGAAACCGGTCCTTGGATGCTTGATTCCGGTCTGGGAAAGACATGGCTTGGTAGTTCGGACTGGACTGTTCCCATGAGGCACAGGGTCAGAGCTGATTTGCATATAGGCAGTGTCTAACCCAGGGTGGTGTGGAGTGCAAAAAAACGATGGATTCAGGCCCAGATCCTTGTACTGGGTTGAATGTATGACATTGTTCTACATTCTGTCCATCAACTGTGTTTTTTGCAATTTTCACCCCGAGTGGGATGGGTATGCTCAGACGTGAGTCCCAGGCTCTCCACACCACTGGAGTCAAGCTATCCAGGCTGATGAAGGCTGATAGCCAGAAACTGGTCCTTGGATGCTTGATTCCGGTCTGGGAAAGACATGGCTTGGTAGTTCGGACTGGACTGTTCCCATGAGGCACAGGGTCAGAGCTGATTTGCATATAGCCAGTGTCTAACCCAGGGTGGTGTGGAGTGCAAAAAAACGATGGATTTAGGCCCAGATCCTTGTACTGGGGTGAATGTATGACATTGTTCTACATTCTGTCCATCAATTGTGTTTTTTGAAATTTTCACCCCGAGTGGGCTGGGTATGCTCAGACGTGAGTCCCAGGCTCTCCACACCACTGGAGTCAAGCTATCCAGGCTGATAAAGGCTGATAGCCAGAAACCGGTCCTTGGATGCTTGATTCCGGTCTGGGAAAGACATGGCTTGGTAGTTCGGACTGGACTGTTCCTTTGAGGCACAGGGTCAGAGCTGATTTGCATATAGCCAGTGTCCAGGGTGGTGTGGAGTGCAAAAAAACGATGGATTTAGGCCCAGATCCTTGTACTGGGGTGAATGTATGACATTGTTCTACATTCTGTCCATCAACTGTGTTTTTTGCAATTTTCACCCCGAGTGGGCTGGGTATGCTCAGACGTGAGTCCCAGGCTCTCCACACCACTGGAGTCAAGTTATCCAGGCTGATGAAGTCCAGTGT
The DNA here is from genome assembly GCF_964261635.1 of Lissotriton helveticus. Lineage (NCBI taxonomy): Eukaryota > Metazoa > Chordata > Amphibia > Caudata > Salamandridae > Lissotriton > Lissotriton helveticus. The sequence goes on from NC_136067.1 coordinate 1,183,180,153, forward strand.
GTGGAGTGGAGTGCAAAAAAACGATGGATTCAGGCCCAGATCCTTGTACTGGGTTGAATGTATGACATTGTTCTACATTCTGTCCATCAACTGTGTTTTTTGCAATTTTCACCCCGAGTGGGCTGGGTATGCTCAGATGTGAGTCCCAGGCTCTCCACACCACTGGAGTCAAGCTATCCAGGCTGATGAAGGCTGATAGCCAGAAACCGGTCCTTGGATGCCTGATTCCGGTCTGGGAAAGACATGGCTTGGTAGTTCGGACTAGACTGTTCCCATGAGGCACAGTGTCAGAGCTGATTTGCACATAGCCAGTGTCTAACCCAGGGTGGTGTGGAGTGCAAAAAAACAATGGATTTAGGCCCAGATCCTTGTACTGGGGTGAATGTATGACATTGTTCTACATTCTGTCCATCAACTGTGTTTTTTGCAATTTTCACCCCGAGTGTGCTGGGTATGCTCAGACGTGAGTCCCAGGCTCTCCACACCACTGGAGTCAAGCTATCCAGGCTGATGAAGGCTGATAGCTAGAAACCGGTCCTTGGATGCTTGATTCCGGTCTGGGAAAGACATGGCTCGGAAGTTCGGACTGGACTGTTCCCATGAGGCACAGGGTCAGAGCTGATTTGCATATAGCCAGTGTCTAACCCAGGGTGATGTGGAGTGCAAAAAAGACGATGGATTTAGTCCCAGATCCTTGTACTGGGGTGAATGTATGACATTGTTCTACATTCTGTCCATCAACTGTGTTTTTTGCAATTTTCACCCCGAGTGGGCTGGGTATGCTCAGACGTGAGTCCCAGGCTCTCCACGCCACTGGAGTCAAGCTATTCAGGCTGATGAAGGCTGAGAGCCAGAAACCGGTCCTAGGATGCTTGATTCCGGTCTGGGAAAGACATGGCTTGGTAGTTCAGACTGGACTGTTCCCATGAGGCACAGGGTCAGAGCTGATTTGCATATAGCCAGTGTCTCACCCAGGGTGGTGTGGAGTGCAAAAAAACTATGGATTTAGGCCCAGATCCTTGTACTGGAGTGAATGTATGACATTGTTCTACATTCTGTCCATCAACTGTGTTTTTTGCAATTTTCACCCCGAGTGGGCTGGGTATGCTCAGACGTGAGTCCCAGGCTCTCCACACCACTGGAGTCAAGCTATCCAGGCTGATGGAGGCTGATAGCCAGAAACCGGTCCTTGGATGCTTGAATCCGGTCTGGGAAAGACATGGCTTGGTAGTTCGTACTGGACTGTTCCCATGAGGCACAGGGTCAGAGCTGATTTGTATATAGCCAGTGTCTAACCCAGGGTGGTGTGGAGTGCAAAAAAACGATGGATTTAGGTCCAGATCCTTGTACTGGGGTGAATGTATGACATTGTTCTACATTCTGTCCATCAATTGTGTTTTTTGAAATTTTCACCCCGAGTGGGCTGGGTATGCTCAGACGTGAGTCCCAGGCTCTCCACACCACTGGAGTCAAGCTATCCAGGCTGATGAAGGCTGATAGCCAGAAACCGGTCCTTGGATGCTTGATTCCATTCTGGGAAAGACATGGCTTGGTAGTTCAGGCTGGACTGTTCCCATGAGGCACAGAGTCAGAGCTGATTTGTATATAGCCAGTGTCTCACCCAGGGTGGTGTGGAGTGCAAAAAAACGATGGATTTAGGCCCAGATCCTTGTACTGGGGTGAATGTATGACATTGTTCTACATTCTGTCCATCAACTGTGTTTTTTGCAATTTTCACCCCGAGTGGGCTGGGTATGCTCAGACGTGAGTCCCAGGCTCTCCACACCACTGTAGTCAAGCTATCCAGGTTTATGAAGGTTGATAGCCAGAAACCCGTCCTTGGATGCTTGATTCCGGTCTGGGAAAGACATGGCTTGGTAGTTCGGACTGGACTGTTCCCATGAGGCACAGGGTCAGAGCTGATTTGCATATAGCCAGTGTCTAACCCAGGGTGGTGTGGAGTGCAAAAAAAACAATGGATTTAGGCCCAGATCCTTGTACTGGGGTGAATGTATGACATTGTTCTACATTCTGTCCATCAACTGTGTTTTTTGCAATTTTCACCCCGAGTGGGCTGGGTATTCTCAGACGTGAGTCCCAGGCTCTCCACACCACTGGAGTCAAGCTATCCAGGCTGATGAAGGCTGATAGCCAGAAATCGCTCCATGGATGCTTGATTCCGTTCTGGGAAAGACATGGCTTGGTAGTTCAGGCTGGACTGTTCCCATGAAGCACAGGGTCAGAGCTGATTTGCATATAGCCAGTGTCTAACCCAGGGTGGTGTGGAGTGCAAAAAAACGATGGATTTAGGCCCAGATCCTTGTACTGGGGTGAATGTATGACATTGTTCTACATTCTGTCCATCAACTGTGTTTTTTGCAATTTTCACCCCGAGTGGGCTGGGTATGCTCAGACGTGAGTCCCAGGCTCTCCACACCACAGGAGTCAAGCTATCCAGGCTGATGAAGGCTGATAGCCAGAAACCCGTCCTTGGATGCCTGATTCCGGTCTGGGAAAGACATGGCTTGGTAGTTCAGACTAGACTGTTCCCATGAGGCACAGTGTCAGAGCTGATTTGCACATAGCCAGTGTCTAACCCAGGGTGGTGTGGAGTGCAAAAAAACGATGGATTTAGGCCCAGATCCTTGTACTGGGGTGAATGAATGACATTGTTCTACATTCTGTCCATCAACTGTGTTTTTTGCAATTTTCACCCCGAGTGTGCTGGGTATGCTCAGACGTGATTTCCAGGCTCTCCACACCACTGGAGTCAAGCTATCCAGGCTGATGAAGGCTGATAGCCAGAAACTGGTCCTTGGATGCTTGATTCCGGTCTGGGAAAGACATGGCTTGGTAGTTCGGACTGGACTGTTCCCATGAGGCACAGCGTCAGAGCTGATTTGCACATAGCCAGTGTCTAACCCAGGGTGGTGTGGAGTGCAAAAAAACGATGGATTTAGTCCCAGATCCTTGTACTGGGGTGAATGTATGACATTGTTCTACATTCTGTCCATCAACTGTGTTTTTTGCAATTTTCACCCCGAGTGTGCTTGGTATGCTCAGACGTGAGTCCCAGGCTCTCCACACCACTGGAGTCAAGCTATCCAGGCTGATGAAGGCTGATAGCCAGAAACCGGTCCTTGGATGCTTGATTCCGGTCTGGGAAAGACATGGCTCGGAAGTTCAGACTGGACTGTTCCCATGAGGCACAGGGTCAGAGCTGATTTGCATATAGCCTGTGTCTAACCCAGGGTGGTGTGGAGTGCAAAAGAGACGATGGATTTAGTCCCAGAACCTTGTACTGGGGTGAATGTATGACATTGTTCTACATTCTGTCCATCAACTGTGTTTTTTGCAATTTTCACCCCGAGTGGGCTGGGTATGCTCAGACGTGAGTCCCAGGCTCTCCACACCACTGGAGTCAAGCTATCCAGGCTGATGAAGGCTGAGAGCCAGAAACCGGTCCTTGGATGCTTGATTCAGGTCTGGGAAAGACATGGCTTGGTAGTTCGGACTGGACTGTTCCCATGAGGCACAGGGTCAGAGCTGATTTGCATATAGCCAGTGTCTCACCCAGGGTGGTGTGGAGTGCAAAAAAACGATGGATTTAGGCCCAGATCCTTGTACTGGGGTGAATGTATGACATTGTTCTACATTCTGTCCATCAACTGTGTTTTTTGCAATTTTCACCCCGAGTGGGCTGGGTATGCTCAGACGTGAGTCCCAGGCTCTCCACACCACTGGAGTCAAGCTATCCAGGCTGATGAAGGCTGATAGCCAGAAACCGGTCCTTGGATGCTTGATTCCGGTCTGGGAAAGACATGGCTTGGTAGTTCGGACTGGACTGTTCCCTTGAGGCACAGGGTCAGAGCAGAATTGCATATAGCCAGTGTCTCACCCAAGGTGGTGTGGAGTGCAAAAAAAAACGATGGATTTAGGCCCAGATCCTTGTACTGGGGTGAATGTATGACATTGTTCTACATTCTGTCCATCAACTGTGTTTTTTGCAATTTTCACTCCGAGTGGGCTGGGTATGCTCAGACGTGAGTCCCAGGCTTTCCACACCCCTGGAGTCAAGCTATCCAGGCTGATGAAGGCTGAAAACCAGAAACCGGTCCTTGGATGCCTGATTCCGGTCTGGGAAAGACATGGCTTGGTAGTTCGGACTAGACTGTTCCCATGAGGCACAGTGTCAGAGCTGATTTGCACATAGCCAGTGTCTAACCCAGGGTGGTGTGGAGTGCAAAAAAACAATGGATTTAGGCCCAGATCCTTGTACTGGGGTGAATGTATGACATTGTTCTACATTCTGTCCATCAACTGTGTTTTTTGCAATTTTCACCCCGAGTGTGCTGGGTATGCTCAGACGTGAGTCCCAGGCTCTCCACACCACTGGAGTCAAGCTATCCAGGCTGATGAAGGCTGAGAGCCAGAAACCGGTCCTTGGATGCTTGATTCAGGTCTGGGAAAGACATGGCTTGGTAGTTCGGACTGGACTGTTCCCATGAGGCACAGGGTCAGAGCTGATTTGCATATAGCCAGTGTCTCACCCAGGGTGGTGTGGAGTGCAAAAAAACGATGGATTTAGGCCCAGATCCTTGAACTGGGGTGAATGTATGACATTGTTCTACATTCTGTCCATCAACTGTGTTTTTTGCAATTTTCACCCCGAGTGGGCTGGGTATGCTCAGACGTGAGTCCCAGGCTCTCCACACAACTGGAGTCAAGCTATCCAGGCTGATGGAGGCTGATAGCCAGAAACCGGTCCTTGGATGCTTGATTCTGGTCTGGGAAAGACATGGCTTGGTAGTTCGAACTGGACTGTTCCCATGAGGCACAGGGTCAGAGCTGATTTGCATATAGCCAGTGTCTAGCCCAGGGTGGTGTGGAGTGCAAAAAAACGATGGATTTAAGCCCAGATCCTTGTACTGGGGTGAATGTATGACATTGTTCTACATTCTGTCCATCAACTGTGTTTTTTGCAATTTTCACCCCGAGTGGGCTGGGTATGCTCAGACGTGAGTCCCAGGCTCTCCACACCACTGGAGTCAAGCTATCCAGGCTGATGGAGGCTGATAGCCAGAAACCGGTCCTTGGATGCTTTATTCCGGTCTGGGAAAGACATGGCTTGGTAGTTCGGACTGGACTGTTCCCATGAGGCACAGGGTCAGAGCTGATTTGTATATAGCCAGTGTCTAACCCAGGGTGGTGTGGAGTGCAAAAAAACGATGGATTTAGGCCCAGATCCTTGTACTGGGGTGAATGTATGACATTGTTCTACATTCTGTCCATCAATTGTGTTTTTTGAAATTTTCACCCCGAGTGGGCTGGGTATGCTCAGACGTGAGTCCCAGGCTCTCCACACCACTGGAGTCAAGCTATCCAGGCTGATGGAGGCTGATAGCCAGAAACCGGTCCTTGGATGCTTGATTCCGGTCTGGGAAAGACATGGCTTGGTAGTTCGTACTGGACTGTTCCCATGAGGCACAGGGTCAGAGCTGATTTGTATATAGCCAGTGTCTAACCCAGGGTGGTGTGGAGTGCAAAAAAACGATGGATTTAGGCCCAGATCCTTGTACTGGGGTGAATGTATGACATTGTTCTACATTCTGTCCATCAATTGTGTTTTTTGAAATTTTCACCCGAGTGGGCTGGGTATGCTCAGACGTGAGTCCCAGGCTCTCCACACCACTGGAGTCAAGCTATCCAGGCTGATGAAGGCTGATAGCCAGAAACCGGTCCTTGGATGCTTGATTCCATTCTGGGAAAGACATGGCTTGGTAGTTCAGGCTGGACTGTTCCCATGAGGCACAGAGTCAGAGCTGATTTGTATATAGCCAGTGTCTCACCCAGGGTGGTGTGGAGTGCAAAAAAACGATGGATTTAGGCCCAGATCCTTGTACTGGGGTGAATGTATGACATTGTTCTACATTCTGTCCATCAACTGTGTTTTTTGCAATTTTCACCCCGAGTGGGCTGGGTATGCTCAGACGTGAGTCCCAGGCTCTCCACACCACTGTAGTCAAGCTATCCAGGTTTATGAAGGCTGATAGCCAGAAACCGGTCCTTGGATGCTTGATTCCGGTCTGGGAAAGACATGGCTTGGTAGTTCGGACTGGACTTTTCCCATGAGGCACAGGGTCAGAGCTGATTTGCATATAGCCAGTGTCTAACCCAGGGTGGTGTGGAGTGCAAAAAAAACAATGGATTTAGGCCCAGATCCTTGTACTGGGGTGAATGTATGACATTGTTCTACATTCTGTCCATCAACTGTGTTTTTTGCAATTTTCACCCCGAGTGGGCTGGGTATTCTCAGACGTGAGTCCCAGGCTCTCCACACCACTGGAGTCAAGCTATCCAGGCTGATGAAGGCTGATAGCCAGAAACCGGTCCTTGGATGCTTGATTCCGGTCTGGGAAAGACATGGCTCGGAAGTTAGGACTGGACTGTTCCCATGAGGCACAGGGTCAGAGCTGATTTGCATATAGCCAGTGTCTAACCCAGGGTGGTGTGGAGTGCAAAAAAATGATGGATTTAGGCCCAGATCCTTGTACTGGGGTGAATGTATTACATTGTTCTACATTCTGTCCATCAACTGTGTTTTTTGCAATTTTCACCCCGAGTGGGCTGGGTATGCTCAGACGTGAGTCCCAGGCTCTCCACACCACTGGAGTCAAGCTATCCAGGCTGATGAAGGCTGATAGCCAGAAACCGGTCCTTGGATGCTTGATTCCGGTCTGGGAAAGACATGGCTTGGTAGTTCGGACTGGACTGTTCCCTTGAGGCACAGGGTCAGAGCAGAATTGCATATAGCCAGTGTCTCACCCAAGGTGGTGTGGAGTGCAAAAAAAACGATGGATTTAGGCCCAGATCCTTGTACTGGGGTGAATGTATGACATTGTTCTACATTCTGTCCATCAACTGTGTTTTTTGCAATTTTCACTCCGAGTGGGCTGGGTATGCTCAGACGTGAGTCCCAGGCTTTCCACACCCCTGGAGTCAAGCTATCCAGGCTGATGGAGGCTGATAGCCAGAAACCGGTCCTTGGATGCTTGATTCCGGTCTGGGAAAGACATGGCTTGGTAGTTCGGACTGGACTGTTCCCATGAGGCACAGGGTCAGAGCTGATTTGCATATAGCCAGTGTCTAACCCCGGGTGGTGTGGAGTGCAAAAAAACGATGGATTTAGGCCCAGATCCTTGTACTGGGGTGAATGTATGACATTGTTCTACATTCTGTCTATCAATTGTGTTTTTTGAAATTTTCACCCCGAGTGGGCTGGGTATGCTCAGACGTGAGTCCCAGGCTCTCCACACCACTGGAGTCAAGCTATCCAGGCTGATGAAAGCTGATAGCCAGAAACCGGTCCTTGGATGCTTGATTCCGGTCTGGGAAAGACATGGCTTGGTAGTTCGGACTGGACTGTTCCCATGAGGCACAGGGTCAGAGCTGATTTGCATATAGGCAGTGTCTAACCCAGGGTGGTGTGGAGTGCAAAAAAACGATGGATTCAGGCCCAGATCCTTGTACTGGGTTGAATGTATGACATTGTTCTACATTCTGTCCATCAACTGTGTTTTTTGCAATTTTCACCCCGAGTGGGATGGGTATGCTCAGACGTGAGTCCCAGGCTCTCCACACCACTGGAGTCAAGCTATCCAGGCTGATGAAGGCTGATAGCCAGAAACTGGTCCTTGGATGCTTGATTCCGGTCTGGGAAAGACATGGCTTGGTAGTTCGGACTGGACTGTTCCCATGAGGCACAGGGTCAGAGCTGATTTGCATATAGCCAGTGTCTAACCCAGGGTGGTGTGGAGTGCAAAAAAACGATGGATTTAGGCCCAGATCCTTGTACTGGGGTGAATGTATGACATTGTTCTACATTCTGTCCATCAATTGTGTTTTTTGAAATTTTCACCCCGAGTGGGCTGGGTATGCTCAGACGTGAGTCCCAGGCTCTCCACACCACTGGAGTCAAGCTATCCAGGCTGATAAAGGCTGATAGCCAGAAACCGGTCCTTGGATGCTTGATTCCGGTCTGGGAAAGACATGGCTTGGTAGTTCGGACTGGACTGTTCCTTTGAGGCACAGGGTCAGAGCTGATTTGCATATAGCCAGTGTCCAGGGTGGTGTGGAGTGCAAAAAAACGATGGATTTAGGCCCAGATCCTTGTACTGGGGTGAATGTATGACATTGTTCTACATTCTGTCCATCAACTGTGTTTTTTGCAATTTTCACCCCGAGTGGGCTGGGTATGCTCAGACGTGAGTCCCAGGCTCTCCACACCACTGGAGTCAAGTTATCCAGGCTGATGAAGTCCAGTGTGTGGAGTGGAGTGCAAAAAAACGATGGATTCAGGCCCAGATCCTTGTACTGGGTTGAATGTATGACATTGTTCTACATTCTGTCCATCAACTGTGTTTTTTGCAATTTTCACCCCGAGTGGGCTGGGTATGCTCAGATGTGAGTCCCAGGCTCTCCACACCACTGGAGTCAAGCTATCCAGGCTGATGAAGGCTGATAGCCAGAAACCGGTCCTTGGATGCCTGATTCCGGTCTGGGAAAGACATGGCTTGGTAGTTCGGACTAGACTGTTCCCATGAGGCACAGTGTCAGAGCTGATTTGCACATAGCCAGTGTCTAACCCAGGGTGGTGTGGAGTGCAAAAAAACAATGGATTTAGGCCCAGATCCTTGTACTGGGGTGAATGTATGACATTGTTCTACATTCTGTCCATCAACTGTGTTTTTTGCAATTTTCACCCCGAGTGTGCTGGGTATGCTCAGACGTGAGTCCCAGGCTCTCCACACCACTGGAGTCAAGCTATCCAGGCTGATGAAGGCTGATAGCTAGAAACCGGTCCTTGGATGCTTGATTCCGGTCTGGGAAAGACATGGCTCGGAAGTTCGGACTGGACTGTTCCCATGAGGCACAGGGTCAGAGCTGATTTGCATATAGCCAGTGTCTAACCCAGGGTGATGTGGAGTGCAAAAAAGACGATGGATTTAGTCCCAGATCCTTGTACTGGGGTGAATGTATGACATTGTTCTACATTCTGTCCATCAACTGTGTTTTTTGCAATTTTCACCCCGAGTGGGCTGGGTATGCTCAGACGTGAGTCCCAGGCTCTCCACGCCACTGGAGTCAAGCTATTCAGGCTGATGAAGGCTGAGAGCCAGAAACCGGTCCTAGGATGCTTGATTCCGGTCTGGGAAAGACATGGCTTGGTAGTTCAGACTGGACTGTTCCCATGAGGCACAGGGTCAGAGCTGATTTGCATATAGCCAGTGTCTCACCCAGGGTGGTGTGGAGTGCAAAAAAACTATGGATTTAGGCCCAGATCCTTGTACTGGAGTGAATGTATGACATTGTTCTACATTCTGTCCATCAACTGTGTTTTTTGCAATTTTCACCCCGAGTGGGCTGGGTATGCTCAGACGTGAGTCCCAGGCTCTCCACACCACTGGAGTCAAGCTATCCAGGCTGATGGAGGCTGATAGCCAGAAACCGGTCCTTGGATGCTTGAATCCGGTCTGGGAAAGACATGGCTTGGTAGTTCGTACTGGACTGTTCCCATGAGGCACAGGGTCAGAGCTGATTTGTATATAGCCAGTGTCTAACCCAGGGTGGTGTGGAGTGCAAAAAAACGATGGATTTAGGTCCAGATCCTTGTACTGGGGTGAATGTATGACATTGTTCTACATTCTGTCCATCAATTGTGTTTTTTGAAATTTTCACCCCGAGTGGGCTGGGTATGCTCAGACGTGAGTCCCAGGCTCTCCACACCACTGGAGTCAAGCTATCCAGGCTGATGAAGGCTGATAGCCAGAAACCGGTCCTTGGATGCTTGATTCCATTCTGGGAAAGACATGGCTTGGTAGTTCAGGCTGGACTGTTCCCATGAGGCACAGAGTCAGAGCTGATTTGTATATAGCCAGTGTCTCACCCAGGGTGGTGTGGAGTGCAAAAAAACGATGGATTTAGGCCCAGATCCTTGTACTGGGGTGAATGTATGACATTGTTCTACATTCTGTCCATCAACTGTGTTTTTTGCAATTTTCACCCCGAGTGGGCTGGGTATGCTCAGACGTGAGTCCCAGGCTCTCCACACCACTGTAGTCAAGCTATCCAGGTTTATGAAGGTTGATAGCCAGAAACCCGTCCTTGGATGCTTGATTCCGGTCTGGGAAAGACATGGCTTGGTAGTTCGGACTGGACTGTTCCCATGAGGCACAGGGTCAGAGCTGATTTGCATATAGCCAGTGTCTAACCCAGGGTGGTGTGGAGTGCAAAAAAAACAATGGATTTAGGCCCAGATCCTTGTACTGGGGTGAATGTATGACATTGTTCTACATTCTGTCCATCAACTGTGTTTTTTGCAATTTTCACCCCGAGTGGGCTGGGTATTCTCAGACGTGAGTCCCAGGCTCTCCACACCACTGGAGTCAAGCTATCCAGGCTGATGAAGGCTGATAGCCAGAAATCGCTCCATGGATGCTTGATTCCGTTCTGGGAAAGACATGGCTTGGTAGTTCAGGCTGGACTGTTCCCATGAAGCACAGGGTCAGAGCTGATTTGCATATAGCCAGTGTCTAACCCAGGGTGGTGTGGAGTGCAAAAAAACGATGGATTTAGGCCCAGATCCTTGTACTGGGGTGAATGTATGACATTGTTCTACATTCTGTCCATCAACTGTGTTTTTTGCAATTTTCACCCCGAGTGGGCTGGGTATGCTCAGACGTGAGTCCCAGGCTCTCCACACCACAGGAGTCAAGCTATCCAGGCTGATGAAGGCTGATAGCCAGAAACCCGTCCTTGGATGCCTGATTCCGGTCTGGGAAAGACATGGCTTGGTAGTTCAGACTAGACTGTTCCCATGAGGCACAGTGTCAGAGCTGATTTGCACATAGCCAGTGTCTAACCCAGGGTGGTGTGGAGTGCAAAAAAACGATGGATTTAGGCCCAGATCCTTGTACTGGGGTGAATGAATGACATTGTTCTACATTCTGTCCATCAACTGTGTTTTTTGCAATTTTCACCCCGAGTGTGCTGGGTATGCTCAGACGTGATTTCCAGGCTCTCCACACCACTGGAGTCAAGCTATCCAGGCTGATGAAGGCTGATAGCCAGAAACTGGTCCTTGGATGCTTGATTCCGGTCTGGGAAAGACATGGCTTGGTAGTTCGGACTGGACTGTTCCCATGAGGCACAGCGTCAGAGCTGATTTGCACATAGCCAGTGTCTAACCCAGGGTGGTGTGGAGTGCAAAAAAACGATGGATTTAGTCCCAGATCCTTGTACTGGGGTGAATGTATGACATTGTTCTACATTCTGTCCATCAACTGTGTTTTTTGCAATTTTCACCCCGAGTGTGCTTGGTATGCTCAGACGTGAGTCCCAGGCTCTCCACACCACTGGAGTCAAGCTATCCAGGCTGATGAAGGCTGATAGCCAGAAACCGGTCCTTGGATGCTTGATTCCGGTCTGGGAAAGACATGGCTCGGAAGTTCAGACTGGACTGTTCCCATGAGGCACAGGGTCAGAGCTGATTTGCATATAGCCTGTGTCTAACCCAGGGTGGTGTGGAGTGCAAAAAAGACGATGGATTTAGTCCCAGAACCTTGTACTGGGGTGAATGTATGACATTGTTCTACATTCTGTCCATCAACTGTGTTTTTTGCAATTTTCACCCCGAGTGGGCTGGGTATGCTCAGACGTGAGTCCCAGGCTCTCCACACCACTGGAGTCAAGCTATCCAGGCTGATGAAGGCTGAGAGCCAGAAACCGGTCCTTGGATGCTTGATTCTGGTCTGGGAAAGACATGGCTTGGTAGTTCGAACTGGACTGTTCCCATGAGGCACAGGGTCAGAGCTGATTTGCATATAGCCAGTGTCTAGCCCAGGGTGGTGTGGAGTGCAAAAAAACGATGGATTTAGGCCCAGATCCTTGTACTGGGGTGAATGTATGACATTGTTCTACATTCTGTCCATCAACTGTGTTTTTTGCAATGTTCACCCCGAGTGGGCTGGGTATGCTCAGACGTGAGTCCCAGGCTCTCCACAACACTGGAGTCAAGCTATCCAGGCTGATGAAGGCTGATAGCCAGAAACCGGTCATTGGATGCTTGATTCCGGTCTGGGAAAGACATGGCTTGGTAGTTCGGACTGGACTGTACCCATGAGGCACAGGGTCAGAGCTGATTTGCATATAGCCAGTGTCTCACCCAGGGTGGTGTGGAGTGCAAAAAAAGTGATGGATTTAGGCCCAGATCCTTGTACTGGGGTGAATGTATGACATGGTTCTACATTCTGTCCACCAACTGTGTTTTTTGCAATTTTCACCCCGAGTGGGCTGGGTATGCTCAGACGTGAGTCCCAGGCTCTCCACACCACTGGAGTCAAGCTATCCAGGCTGATGAAGGCTGAGAGCCAGAAACCGGTCCTAGGATGCTTGATTCCGGTCTGGGAAAGACATGGCTTGGTAGTTCAGACTGGACTGTTCCCATGAGGCACAGGGTCAGAGCTGATTTGCATATAGCCAGTGTCTCACCCAGGGTGGTGTGGAGTGCAAAAAAACTATGGATTTAGGCCCAGATCCTTGTACTGGGGTGAATGTATGACATTGTTCTACATTCTGTCCATCAACTGTGTTTTTTGCAATTTTCACCCCGAGTGGGCTGGGTATGCTCAGACGTGAGTCCCAGGCTCTCCACACCACTGGAGTCAAGCTATCCAGGCTGATGGAGGCTGATAGCCAGAAACCGGTCCTTGGATGCTTGATTCCGGTCTGGGAAAGACATGGCTTGGTAGTTCGTACTGGACTGTTCCCATGAGGCACAGGGTCAGAGCTGATTTGTATATAGCCAGTGTCTAACCCAGGGTGGTGTGGAGTGCATAAAAACGATGGATTTAGGCCCAGATCCTTGTACTGGGGTGAATGTATGACATTGTTCTACATTCTGTCCATCAATTGTGTTTTTTGAAATTTTCACCCCGAGTGGGCTGGGTATGCTCAGACGTGAGTCCCAGGCTCTCCACACCACTGGAGTCAAGCTATCCAGGCTGATGAAGGCTGATAGCCAGAAACCGGTCCTTGGATGCTTGATTCCATTCTGGGAAAGACATGGCTTGGTAGTTCAGGCTGGACTGTTCCCATGAGGCACAGAGTCAGAGCTGATTTGTATATAGCCAGTGTCTCACCCAGGGTGGTGTGGAGTGCAAAAAAACGATGGATTTAGGCCCAGATCCTTGTACTGGGGTGAATGTATGACATTGTTCTACATTCTGTCCATCAACTGTGTTTTTTGCAATTTTCACCCCGAGTGGGCTGGGTATGCTCAGACGTGAGTCCCAGGCTCTCCACACCACTGTAGTCAAGCTATCCAGGTTTATGAAGGCTGATAGCCAGAAACCGGTCCTTGGATGCTTGATTCCGGTCTGGGAAAGACATGGCTTGGTAGTTCGGACTGGACTGTTCCCATGAGGCACAGGGTCAGAGCTGATTTGCATATAGCCAGTGTCTAACCCAGGGTGGTGTGGAGTGCAAAAAAAACAATGGATTTAGGCCCAGATCCTTGTACTGGGGTGAATGTATGACATTGTTCTACATTCTGTCCATCAACTGTGTTTTTTGCAATTTTCACCCCGAGTGGGCTGGGTATTCTCAGACGTGAGTCCCAGGCTCTCCACACCACTGGAGTCAAGCTATCCAGGCTGATGAAGGCTGATAGCCAGAAACCGCTCCATGGATGCTTGATTCCGTTCTGGGAAAGACATGGCTTGGTAGTTCAGGCTGGACTGTTCCCATGAAGCACAGGGTCAGAGCTGATTTGCATATAGCCAGTGTCTAACCCAGGGTGGTGTGGAGTGCAAAAAAACGATGGATTTAGGCCCAGATCCTTGTACTGGGGTGAATGTATGACATTGTTCTACATTCTGTCCATCAACTGTGTTTTTTGCAATTTTCACCCCGAGTGGGCTGGGTATGCTCAGACGTGAGTCCCAGGCTCTCCACACCACAGGAGTCAAGCTATCCAGGCTGATGAAGGCTGATAGCCAGAAACCCGTCCTTGGATGCCTGATTCCGGTCTGGGAAAGACATGGCTTGGTAGTTCAGACTAGACTGTTCCCATGAGGCACAGTGTCAGAGCTGATTTGCACATAGCCAGTGTCTAACCCAGGGTGGTGTGGAGTGCAAAAAAACGATGGATTTAGGCCCAGATCCTTGTACTGGGGTGATTGTATGACATTGTTCTACATTCTGTCCATCAACTGTGTTTTTTGCAATTTTCACCCCGAGTGTGCTGGGTATGCTCAGACGTGATTTCCAGGCTCTCCACACCACTGGAGTCAAGCTATCCAGGCTGATGAAGGCTGATAGCCAGAAACCGGTCCTTGGATGCTTGATTCCGGTCTGGGAAAGACATGGCTCGGAAGTTAGGACTGGACTGTTCCCATGAGGCACAGGGTCAGAGCTGATTTGCATATAGCCAGTGTCTAACCCAGGGTGGTGTGGAGTGCAAAAAAACGATGGATTTAGGCCCAGATCCTTGTACTGGGGTGAATGTATTACATTGTTCTACATTCTGTCCATCAACTGTGTTTTTTGCAATTTTCACCCCGAGTGGGCTGGGTATGCTCAGACGTGAGTCCCAGGCTCTCCACACCACTGGAGTCAAGCTATCCAGGCTGATGAAGGCTGATAGCCAGAAACCGGTCCTTGGATGCTTGATTCCGGTCTGGGAAAGACATGGCTTGGTAGTTCGGACTGGACTGTTCCCATGAGGGACAGGGTCAGAGCTGAATTGCATATAGCCAGTGTCTCACCCAAGGTGGTGTGGAGTGCAAAAAAAACGATGGATTTAGGCCCAGATCCTTGTACTGGGGTGAATGTATGACATTGTTCTACATTCTGTCCATCAACTGTGTTTTTTGCAATTTTCACTCCGAGTGGGCTGGGTATGCTCAGACGTGAGTCCCAGGCTTTCCACACCCCTGGAGTCAAGCTATCCAGGCTGATGGAGGCTGATAGCCAGAAACCGGTCCTTGGATGCTTGATTCCGGTCTGGGAAAGACATGGCTTGGTAGTTCGGACTGGACTGTTCCCATGAGGCACAGGGTCAGAGCTGATTTGCATATAGCCAGTGTCTAACCCCGGGTGGTGTGGAGTGCAAAAAAACGATGGATTTAGGCCCAGATCCTTGTACTGGGGTGAATGTATGACATTGTTCTACATTCTGTCTATCAATTGTGTTTTTTGAAATTTTCACCCCGAGTGGGCTGGGTATGCTCAGACGTGAGTCCCAGGCTCTCCACACCACTGGAGTCAAGCTATCCAGGCTGATGAAAGCTGATAGCCAGAAACCGGTCCTTGGATGCTTGATTCCGGTCTGGGAAAGACATGGCTTGGTAGTTCGGACTGGACTGTTCCCATGAGGCACAGGGTCAGAGCTGATTTGCATATAGGCAGTGTCTAACCCAGGGTGGTGTGGAGTGCAAACAAATGATGGATTTAGGCCCAGATCCTTGTACTGGGGTGAATGTATGACATTGTTCTACATTCTGTCCATCAACTGTGTTTTTTGCAATTTTCACCCAGAGTGGGCTGGGTATGCTCAGACGTGAGTCCCAGGCTCTCCACACCACTGGAGTCAAGCTATCCAGGCTGATGAAGGCTGATAGCCAGAAACCGGTCCTTGGATGCTTGATTCCGGTCTGGGAAAGACATGGCTCGGAAGTTCAGACTGGACTGGTCCCATGAGGCACAGGGTCAGAGCTGATTTGCATATAGCCTGTGTCTAACCCAGGGTGGTGTGGAGTGCAAAAAAGACGATGGATTTAGTCCCAGAACCTTGTACTGGGGTGAATGTATGACATTGTTCTACATTCTGTCCATCAACTGTGTTTTTTGCAATTTTCACCCCGAGTGGGCTGGGTATGCTCAGACGTGAGTCCCAGGCTCTCCACACCACTGGAGTCAAGCTATCCAGGCTGATGAAGGCTGAGAGCCAGAAACCGGTCCTTGGATGCTTGATTCAGGTCTGGGAAAGACATGGCTTGGTAGTTCGGACTGGACTGTTCCCATGAGGCACAGGGTCAGAGCTGATTTGCATATAGCCAGTGTCTCACCCAGGGTGGTGTGGAGTGCAAAAAAACGATGGATTTAGGCCCAGATCCTTGTACTGGGGTGAATGTATGACATTGTTCTACATTCTGTCCATCAACTGTGTTTTTTGCAATTTTCACCCCGAGTGGGCTGGGTATGCTCAGACGTGAGTCCCAGGCTCTCCACACAACTGGAGTCAAGCTATCCAGGCTGATGGAGGCTGATAGCCAGAAACCGGTCCTTGGATGCTTGATTCTGGTCTGGGAAAGACATGGCTTGGTAGTTCGAACTGGACTGTTCCCATGAGGCACAGGGTCAGAGCTGATTTGCATATAGCCAGTGTCTAGCCCAGGGTGGTGTGGAGTGCAAAAAAACGATGGATTTAGGCCCAGATCCTTGTACTGGGGTGAATGTATGACATTGTTCTACATTCTGTCCATCAACTGTGTTTTTTGCAATGTTCACCCCGAGTGGGCTGGGTATGCTCAGACGTGAGTCCCAGGCTCTCCACAACACTGGAGTCAAGCTATCCAGGCTGATGAAGGCTGATAGCCAGAAACCGGTCATTGGATGCTTGATTCCGGTCTGGGAAAGACATGGCTTGGTAGTTCGGACTGGACTGTACCCATGAGGCACAGGGTCAGAGCTGATTTGCATATAGCCAGTGTCTCACCCAGGGTGGTGTGGAGTGCAAAAAAAGTGATGGATTTAGGCCCAGATCCTTGTACTGGGGTGAATGTATGACATGGTTCTACATTCTGTCCACCAACTGTGTTTTTTGCAATTTTCACCCCGAGTGGGCTGGGTATGCTCAGACGTGAGTCCCAGGCTCTCCACACCACTGGAGTCAAGCTATCCAGGCTGATGGAGGCTGATAGCCAGAAACCGGTCCTTGGATGCTTGATTCCGGTCTGGGAAAGACATGGCTTGGTAGTTCGGACTGGACTGTTCCCATGAGGCACAGGGTCAGAGCTGATTTGTATATAGCCAGTGTCTAACCCAGGGTGGTGTGGAGTGCAAAAAAACGATGGATTTAGGCCCAGATCCTTGTACTGGGGTGAATGTATGACATTGTTCTACATTCTGTCCATCAATTGTGTTTTTTGAAATTTTCACCCCGAGTGGGCTGGGTATGCTCAGACGTGAGTCCCAGGCTCTCCACACCACTGTAGTCAAGCTATCCAGGTTTATGAAGGCTGATAGCCAGAAACCGGTCCTTGGATGCTTGATTCCGGTCTGGGAAAGACATGGCTTGGTAGTTCGGACTGGACTGTTCCCATGAGGCACAGGGTCAGAGCTGATTTGCATATAGCCAGTGTCTAACCCAGGGTGGTGTGGAGTGCAAAAAAATGATGGATTTAGGCCCAGATCCTTGTACTGGGGTGAATGTGTGACATTGTTCTACATTCTGTCCATCAACTGTGTTTTTTGCAATTTTCACCCCGAGTGGGCTGGGTATGCTCA
Organism: Lissotriton helveticus; assembly: GCF_964261635.1. Taxonomy (NCBI): domain Eukaryota; kingdom Metazoa; phylum Chordata; class Amphibia; order Caudata; family Salamandridae; genus Lissotriton; species Lissotriton helveticus. The sequence continues at coordinate 1,183,197,721 of NC_136067.1, forward strand.
GACGTGAGTCCCAGGCTCTCCACGCCACTGGAGTCAAGCTATTCAGGCTGATGAAGGCTGAGAGCCAGAAACCGGTCCTAGGATGCTTGATTCCGGTCTGGGAAAGACATGGCTTGGTAGTTCAGACTGGACTGTTCCCATGAGGCACAGGGTCAGAGCTGATTTGCATATAGCCAGTGTCTCACCCAGGGTGGTATGGAGTGCAAAAAAACTATGGATTTAGGCCCAGATCCTTGTACTGGGGTGAATGTATGACATTGTTCTACATTCTGTCCATCAACTGTGTTTTTTGCAATTTTCACCCCGAGTGGGCTGGGTATGCTCAGACGTGAGTCCCAGGCTCTCCACACCACTGGAGTCAAGCTATCCAGGCTGATGGAGGCTGATAGCCAGAAACCGGTCCTTGGATGCTTGATTCCGGTCTGGGAAAGACATGGCTTGGTAGTTCGTACTGGACTGTTCCCATGAGGCACAGGGTCAGAGCTGATTTGTATATAGCCAGTGTCTAACCCAGGGTGGTGTGGAGTGCATAAAAACGATGGATTTAGGCCCAGATCCTTGTACTGGGGTGAATGTATGACATTGTTCTACATTCTGTCCATCAATTGTGTTTTTTGAAATTTTCACCCCGAGTGGGCTGGGTATGCTCAGACGTGAGTCCCAGGCTCTCCACACCACTGGAGTCAAGCTATCCAGGCTGATGAAGGCTGATAGCCAGAAACCGGTCCTTGGATGCTTGATTCCATTCTGGGAAAGACATGGCTTGGTAGTTCAGGCTGGACTGTTCCCATGAGGCACAGAGTCAGAGCTGATTTGTATATAGCCAGTGTCTCACCCAGGGTGGTGTGGAGTGCAAAAAAACGATGGATTTAGGCCCAGATCCTTGTACTGGGGTGAATGTATGACATTGTTCTACATTCTGTCCATCAACTGTGTTTTTTGCAATTTTCACCCCGAGTGGGCTGGGTATGCTCAGACGTGAGTCCCAGGCTCTCCACACCACTGTAGTCAAGCTATCCAGGTTTATGAAGGCTGATAGCCAGAAACCGGTCCTTGGATGCTTGATTCCGGTCTGGGAAAGACATGGCTTGGTAGTTCGGACTGGACTGTTCCCATGAGGCACAGGGTCAGAGCTGATTTGCATATAGCCAGTGTCTAACCCAGGGTGGTGTGGAGTGCAAAAAAAACAATGGATTTAGGCCCAGATCCTTGTACTGGGGTGAATGTATGACATTGTTCTACATTCTGTCCATCAACTGTGTTTTTTGCAATTTTCACCCCGAGTGGGCTGGGTATTCTCAGACGTGAGTCCCAGGCTCTCCACACCACTGGAGTCAAGCTATCCAGGCTGATGAAGGCTGATAGCCAGAAACCGCTCCATGGATGCTTGATTCCGTTCTGGGAAAGACATGGCTTGGTAGTTCAGGCTGGACTGTTCCCATGAAGCACAGGGTCAGAGCTGATTTGCATATAGCCAGTGTCTAACCCAGGGTGGTGTGGAGTGCAAAAAAACGATGGATTTAGGCCCAGATCCTTGTACTGGGGTGAATGTATGACATTGTTCTACATTCTGTCCATCAACTGTGTTTTTTGCAATTTTCACCCCGAGTGGGCTGGGTATGCTCAGACGTGAGTCCCAGGCTCTCCACACCACAGGAGTCAAGCTATCCAGGCTGATGAAGGCTGATAGCCAGAAACCCGTCCTTGGATGCCTGATTCCGGTCTGGGAAAGACATGGCTTGGTAGTTCAGACTAGACTGTTCCCATGAGGCACAGTGTCAGAGCTGATTTGCACATAGCCAGTGTCTAACCCAGGGTGGTGTGGAGTGCAAAAAAACGATGGATTTAGGCCCAGATCCTTGTACTGGGGTGATTGTATGACATTGTTCTACATTCTGTCCATCAACTGTGTTTTTTGCAATTTTCACCCCGAGTGTGCTGGGTATGCTCAGACGTGATTTCCAGGCTCTCCACACCACTGGAGTCAAGCTATCCAGGCTGATGAAGGCTGATAGCCAGAAACCGGTCCTTGGATGCTTGATTCCGGTCTGGGAAAGACATGGCTCGGAAGTTAGGACTGGACTGTTCCCATGAGGCACAGGGTCAGAGCTGATTTGCATATAGCCAGTGTCTAACCCAGGGTGGTGTGGAGTGCAAAAAAACGATGGATTTAGGCCCAGATCCTTGTACTGGGGTGAATGTATTACATTGTTCTACATTCTGTCCATCAACTGTGTTTTTTGCAATTTTCACCCCGAGTGGGCTGGGTATGCTCAGACGTGAGTCCCAGGCTCTCCACACCACTGGAGTCAAGCTATCCAGGCTGATGAAGGCTGATAGCCAGAAACCGGTCCTTGGATGCTTGATTCCGGTCTGGGAAAGACATGGCTTGGTAGTTCGGACTGGACTGTTCCCATGAGGGACAGGGTCAGAGCTGAATTGCATATAGCCAGTGTCTCACCCAAGGTGGTGTGGAGTGCAAAAAAAACGATGGATTTAGGCCCAGATCCTTGTACTGGGGTGAATGTATGACATTGTTCTACATTCTGTCCATCAACTGTGTTTTTTGCAATTTTCACTCCGAGTGGGCTGGGTATGCTCAGACGTGAGTCCCAGGCTTTCCACACCCCTGGAGTCAAGCTATCCAGGCTGATGGAGGCTGATAGCCAGAAACCGGTCCTTGGATGCTTGATTCCGGTCTGGGAAAGACATGGCTTGGTAGTTCGGACTGGACTGTTCCCATGAGGCACAGGGTCAGAGCTGATTTGCATATAGCCAGTGTCTAACCCCGGGTGGTGTGGAGTGCAAAAAAACGATGGATTTAGGCCCAGATCCTTGTACTGGGGTGAATGTATGACATTGTTCTACATTCTGTCTATCAATTGTGTTTTTTGAAATTTTCACCCCGAGTGGGCTGGGTATGCTCAGACGTGAGTCCCAGGCTCTCCACGCCACTGGAGTCAAGCTATCCAGGCTGATGAAAGCTGATAGCCAGAAACCGGTCCTTGGATGCTTGATTCCGGTCTGGGAAAGACATGGCTTGGTAGTTCGGACTGGACTGTTCCCATGAGGCACAGGGTCAGAGCTGATTTGCATATAGGCAGTGTCTAACCCAGGGTGGTGTGGAGTGCAAACAAATGATGGATTTAGGCCCAGATCCTTGTACTGGGGTGAATGTATGACATTGTTCTACATTCTGTCCATCAACTGTGTTTTTTGCAATTTTCACCCAGAGTGGGCTGGGTATGCTCAGACGTGAGTCCCAGGCTCTCCACACAACTGGAGTCAAGCTATCCAGGCTGATGAAGGCTGATAGCCAGAAACTGGTCCTTGGATGCTTGATTCCGGTCTGGGAAAGACATGGCTTGGTAGTTCGGACTGGACTGTTCCCATGAGGCACAGGGTCAGAGCTGATTTGCATATAGCCAGTGTCCAGGGTGGTGTGGAGTGCAAAAAAACGATGGATTTAGGCCCAGATCCTTGTACTGGGGTGAATGTATGACATTGTTCTACATTCTGTCCATCAACTGTGTTTTTTGCAATTTTCACCCCGAGTGGGCTGGGTATGCTCAGACGTGAGTCCCAGGCTCTCCACACCACTGGAGTCAAGTTATCCAGGCTGATGAAGTCCAGTGTGTGGAGTGGAGTGCAAAAAAACGATGGATTCAGGCCCAGATCCTTGTACTGGGTTGAATGTATGACATTGTTCTACATTCTGTCCATCAACTGTGTTTTTTGCAATTTTCACCCCGAGTGGGCTGGGTATGCTCAGATGTGAGTCCCAGGCTCTCCACACCACTGGAGTCAAGCTATCCAGGCTGATGAAGGCTGATAGCCAGAAACCGGTCCTTGGATGCCTGATTCCGGTCTGGGAAAGACATGGCTTGGTAGTTCGGACTAGACTGTTCCCATGAGGCACAGTGTCAGAGCTGATTTGCACATAGCCAGTGTCTAACCCAGGGTGGTGTGGAGTGCAAAAAAACAATAGATTTAGGCCCAGATCCTTGTACTGGGGTGAATGTATGACATTGTTCTACATTCTGTCCATCAACTGTGTTTTTTGCAATTTTCACCCCGAGTGTGCTGGGTATGCTCAGACGTGAGTCCCAGGCTCTCCACACCACTGGAGTCAAGCTATCCAGGCTGATGAAGGCTGATAGCTAGAAACCGGTCCTTGGATGCTTGATTCCGGTCTGGGAAAGACATGGCTCGGAAGTTCGGACTGGACTGTTCCCATGAGGCACAGGGTCAGAGCTGATTTGCATATAGCCAGTGTCTAACCCAGGGTGATGTGGAGTGCAAAAAAGACGATGGATTTAGTCCCAGATCCTTGTACTGGGGTGAATGTATGACATTGTTCTACATTCTGTCCATCAACTGTGTTTTTTGCAATTTTCACCCCGAGTGGGCTGGGTATGCTCAGACGTGAGTCCCAGGCTCTCCACGCCACTGGAGTCAAGCTATTAAGGCTGATGAAGGCTGAGAGCCAGAAACCGGTCCTAGGATGCTTGATTCCGGTCTGGGAAAGACATGGCTTGGTAGTTCAGACTGGACTGTTCCCATGAGGCACAGGGTCAGAGCTGATTTGCATATAGCCAGTGTCTCACCCAGGGTGGTGTGGAGTGCAAAAAAACTATGGATTTAGGCCCAGATCCTTGTACTGGAGTGAATGTATGACATTGTTCTACATTCTGTCCATCAACTGTGTTTTTTGCAATTTTCACCCCGAGTGGGCTGGGTATGCTCAGACGTGAGTCCCAGGCTCTCCACACCACTGGAGTCAAGCTATCCAGGCTGATGGAGGCTGATAGCCAGAAACCGGTCCTTGGATGCTTGAATCCGGTCTGGGAAAGACATGGCTTGGTAGTTCGTACTGGACTGTTCCCATGAGGCACAGGGTCAGAGCTGATTTGTATATAGCCAGTGTCTAACCCAGGGTGGTGTGGAGTGCAAAAAAACGATGGATTTAGGTCCAGATCCTTGTACTGGGGTGAATGTATGACATTGTTCTACATTCTGTCCATCAATTGTTTTTTTTGAAATTTTCACCCCGAGTGGGCTGGGTATGCTCAGACGTGAGTCCCAGGCTCTCCACACCACTGGAGTCAAGCTATCCAGGCTGATGAAGGCTGATAGCCAGAAACCGGTCCTTGGATGCTTGATTCCATTCTGGGAAAGACATGGCTTGGTAGTTCAGGCTGGACTGTTCCCATGAGGCACAGAGTCAGAGCTGATTTGTATATAGCCAGTGTCTCACCCAGGGTGGTGTGGAGTGCAAAAAAACGATGGATTTAGGCCCAGATCCTTGTACTGGGGTGAATGTATGACATTGTTCTACATTCTGTCCATCAACTGTGTTTTTTGCAATTTTCACCCCGAGTGGGCTGGGTATGCTCAGACGTGAGTCCCAGGCTCTCCACACCACTGTAGTCAAGCTATCCAGGTTTATGAAGGTTGATAGCCAGAAACCCGTCCTTGGATGCTTGATTCCGGTCTGGGAAAGACATGGCTTGGTAGTTCGGACTGGACTGTTCCCATGAGGCACAGGGTCAGAGCTGATTTGCATATAGCCAGTGTCTAACCCAGGGTGGTGTGGAGTGCAAAAAAAACAATGGATTTAGGCCCAGATCCTTGTACTGGGGTGAATGTATGACATTGTTCTACATTCTGTCCATCAACTGTGTTTTTTGCAATTTTCACCCCGAGTGGGCTGGGTATTCTCAGACGTGAGTCCCAGGCTCTCCACACCACTGGAGTCAAGCTATCCAGGCTGATGAAGGCTGATAGCCAGAAATCGCTCCATGGATGCTTGATTCCGTTCTGGGAAAGACATGGCTTGGTAGTTCAGGCTGGACTGTTCCCATGAAGCACAGGGTCAGAGCTGATTTGCATATAGCCAGTGTCTAACCCAGGGTGGTGTGGAGTGCAAAAAAACGATGGATTTAGGCCCAGATCCTTGTACTGGGGTGAATGTATGACATTGTTCTACATTCTGTCCATCAACTGTGTTTTTTGCAATTTTCACCCCGAGTGGGCTGGGTATGCTCAGACGTGAGTCCCAGGCTCTCCACACCACAGGAGTCAAGCTATCCAGGCTGATGAAGGCTGATAGCCAGAAACCCGTCCTTGGATGCCTGATTCCGGTCTGGGAAAGACATGGCTTGGTAGTTCAGACTAGACTGTTCCCATGAGGCACAGTGTCAGAGCTGATTTGCACATAGCCAGTGTCTAACCCAGGGTGGTGTGGAGTGCAAAAAAACGATGGATTTAGGCCCAGATCCTTGTACTGGGGTGAATGAATGACATTGTTCTACATTCTGTCCATCAACTGTGTTTTTTGCAATTTTCACCCCGAGTGTGCTGGGTATGCTCAGACGTGATTTCCAGGCTCTCCACACCACTGGAGTCAAGCTATCCAGGCTGATGAAGGCTGATAGCCAGAAACTGGTCCTTGGATGCTTGATTCCGGTCTGGGAAAGACATGGCTTGGTAGTTCGGACTGGACTGTTCCCATGAGGCACAGCGTCAGAGCTGATTTGCACATAGCCAGTGTCTAACCCAGGGTGGTGTGGAGTGCAAAAAAACGATGGATTTAGTCCCAGATCCTTGTACTGGGGTGAATGTATGACATTGTTCTACATTCTGTCCATCAACTGTGTTTTTTGCAATTTTCACCCCGAGTGTGCTTGGTATGCTCAGACGTGAGTCCCAGGCTCTCCACACCACTGGAGTCAAGCTATCCAGGCTGATGAAGGCTGATAGCCAGAAACCGGTCCTTGGATGCTTGATTCCGGTCTGGGAAAGACATGGCTCGGAAGTTCAGACTGGACTGTTCCCATGAGGCACAGGGTCAGAGCTGATTTGCATATAGCCTGTGTCTAACCCAGGGTGGTGTGGAGTGCAAAAAAGACGATGGATTTAGTCCCAGAACCTTGTACTGGGGTGAATGTATGACATTGTTCTACATTCTGTCCATCAACTGTGTTTTTTGCAATTTTCACCCCGAGTGGGCTGGGTATGCTCAGACGTAAATCCCAGGCTCTCCACACCACTGGAGTCAAGCTATCCAGGCTGATGAAGGCTGAGAGCCAGAAACCGGTCCTTGGATGCTTGATTCAGGTCTGGGAAAGACATGGCTTGGTAGTTCGGACTGGACTGTTCCCATGAGGCACAGGGTCAGAGCTGATTTGCATATAGCCAGTGTCTCACCCAGGGTGGTGTGGAGTGCAAAAAAACGATGGATTTAGGCCCAGATCCTTGTACTGGGGTGAATGTATGACATTGTTCTACATTCTGTCCATCAACTGTGTTTTTTGCAATTTTCACCCCGAGTGGGCTGGGTATGCTCAGACGTGAGTCCCAGGCTCTCCACACAACTGGAGTCAAGCTATCCAGGCTGATGGAGGCTGATAGCCAGAAACCGGTCCTTGGATGCTTGATTCTGGTCTGGGAAAGACATGGCTTGGTAGTTCGAACTGGACTGTTCCCATGAGGCACAGGGTCAGAGCTGATTTGCATATAGCCAGTGTCTAGCCCAGGGTGGTGTGGAGTGCAAAAAAACGATGGATTTAGGCCCAGATCCTTGTACTGGGGTGAATGTATGACATTGTTCTACATTCTGTCCATCAACTGTGTTTTTTGCAATGTTCACCCCGAGTGGGCTGGGTATGCTCAGACGTGAGTCCCAGGCTCTCCACAACACTGGAGTCAAGCTATCCAGGCTGATGAAGGCTGATAGCCAGAAACCGGTCATTGGATGCTTGATTCCGGTCTGGGAAAGACATGGCTTGGTAGTTCGGACTGGACTGTACCCATGAGGCACAGGGTCAGAGCTGATTTGCATATAGCCAGTGTCTCACCCAGGGTGGTGTGGAGTGCAAAAAAAGTGATGGATTTAGGCCCAGATCCTTGTACTGGGGTGAATGTATGACATGGTTCTACATTCTGTCCACCAACTGTGTTTTTTGCAATTTTCACCCCGAGTGGGCTGGGTATGCTCAGACGTGAGTCCCAGGCTCTCCACACCACTGGAGTCAAGCTATCCAGGCTGATGGAGGCTGATAGCCAGAAACCGGTCCTTGGATGCTTGATTCCGGTCTGGGAAAGACATGGCTTGGTAGTTCGGACTGGACTGTTCCCATGAGGCACAGGGTCAGAGCTGATTTGTATATAGCCAGTGTCTAACCCAGGGTGGTGTGGAGTGCAAAAAAACGATGGATTTAGGCCCAGATCCTTGTACTGGGGTGAATGTATGACATTGTTCTACATTCTGTCCATCAATTGTGTTTTTTGAAATTTTCACCCCGAGTGGGCTGGGTATGCTCAGACGTGAGTCCCAGGCTCTCCACACCACTGTAGTCAAGCTATCCAGGTTTATGAAGGCTGATAGCCAGAAACCGGTCCTTGGATGCTTGATTCCGGTCTGGGAAAGACATGGCTTGGTAGTTCGGACTGGACTGTTCCCATGAGGCACAGGGTCAGAGCTGATTTGCATATAGCCAGTGTCTAACCCAGGGTGGTGTGGAGTGCAAAAAAATGATGGATTTAGGCCCAGATCCTCGTACTGGGGTGAATGTGTGACATTGTTCTACATTCTGTCCATCAACTGTGTTTTTTGCAATTTTCACCCCGAGTGGGCTGGGTATGCTCAGACGTGAGTCCCAGGCTCTCCACGCCACTGGAGTCAAGCTATTCAGGCTGATGAAGGCTGAGAGCCAGAAACCGGTCCTAGGATGCTTGATTCCGGTCTGGGAAAGACATGGCTTGGTAGTTCAGACTGGACTGTTCCCATGAGGCACAGGGTCAGAGCTGATTTGCATATAGCCAGTGTCTCACCCAGGGTGGTGTGGAGTGCAAAAAAACTATGGATTTAGGCCCAGATCCTTGTACTGGGGTGAATGTATGACATTGTTCTACATTCTGTCCATCAACTGTGTTTTTTGCAATTTTCACCCCGAGTGGGCTGGGTATGCTCAGACGTGAGTCCCAGGCTCTCCACACCACTGGAGTCAAGCTATCCAGGCTGATGGAGGCTGATAGCCAGAAACCGGTCCTTGGATGCTTGATTCCGGTCTGGGAAAGACATGGCTTGGTAGTTCGTACTGGACTGTTCCCATGAGGCACAGGGTCAGAGCTGATTTGTATATAGCCAGTGTCTAACCCAGGGTGGTGTGGAGTGCATAAAAACGATGGATTTAGGCCCAGATCCTTGTACTGGGGTGAATGTATGACATTGTTCTACATTCTGTCCATCAATTGTGTTTTTTGAAATTTTCACCCCGAGTGGGCTGGGTATGCTCAGACGTGAGTCCCAGGATCTCCACACCACTGGAGTCAAGCTATCCAGGCTGATGAAGGCTGATAGCCAGAAACCGGTCCTTGGATGCTTGATTCCATTCTGGGAAAGACATGGCTTGGTAGTTCAGGCTGGACTGTTCCCATGAGGCACAGAGTCAGAGCTGATTTGTATATAGCCAGTGTCTCACCCAGGGTGGTGTGGAGTGCAAAAAAACGATGGATTTAGGCCCAGATCCTTGTACTGGGGTGAATGTATGACATTGTTCTACATTCTGTCCATCAACTGTGTTTTTTGCAATTTTCACCCCGAGTGGGCTGGGTATGCTCAGACGTGAGTCCCAGGCTCTCCACACCACTGTAGTCAAGCTATCCAGGTTTATGAAGGCTGATAGCCAGAAACCGGTCCTTGGATGCTTGATTCCGGTCTGGGAAAGACATGGCTTGGTAGTTCGGACTGGACTGTTCCCATGAGGCACAGGGTCAGAGCTGATTTGCATATAGCCAGTGTCTAACCCAGGGTGGTGTGGAGTGCAAAAAAAACAATGGATTTAGGCCCAGATCCTTGTACTGGGGTGAATGTATGACATTGTTCTACATTCTGTCCATCAACTGTGTTTTTTGCAATTTTCACCCCGAGTGGGCTGGGTATTCTCAGACGTGAGTCCCAGGCTCTCCACACCACTGGAGTCAAGCTATCCAGGCTGATGAAGGCTGATAGCCAGAAACCGCTCCATGGATGCTTGATTCCGTTCTGGGAAAGACATGGCTTGGTAGTTCAGGCTGGACTGTTCCCATGAAGCACAGGGTCAGAGCTGATTTGCATATAGCCAGTGTCTAACCCAGGGTGGTGTGGAGTGCAAAAAAACGATGGATTTAGGCCCAGATCCTTGTACTGGGGTGAATGTATGACATTGTTCTACATTCTGTCCATCAACTGTGTTTTTTGCAATTTTCACCCCGAGTGGGCTGGGTATGCTCAGACGTGAGTCCCAGGCTCTCCACACCACAGGAGTCAAGCTATCCAGGCTGATGAAGGCTGATAGCCAGAAACCCGTCCTTGGATGCCTGATTCCGGTCTGGGAAAGACATGGCTTGGTAGTTCAGACTAGACTGTTCCCATGAGGCACAGTGTCAGAGCTGATTTGCACATAGCCAGTGTCTAACCCAGGGTGGTGTGGAGTGCAAAAAAACGATGGATTTAGGCCCAGATCCTTGTACTGGGGTGATTGTATGACATTGTTCTACATTCTGTCCATCAACTGTGTTTTTTGCAATTTTCACCCCGAGTGTGCTGGGTATGCTCAGACGTGATTTCCAGGCTCTCCACACCACTGGAGTCAAGCTATCCAGGCTGATTAAGGCTGATAGCCAGAAACCGGTCCTTGGATGCTTGATTCCGGTCTGGGAAAGACATGGCTCGGAAGTTAGGACTGGACTGTTCCCATGAGGCACAGGGTCAGAGCTGATTTGCATATAGCCAGTGTCTAACCCAGGGTGGTGTGGAGTGCAAAAAAACGATGGATTTAGGCCCAGATCCTTGTACTGGGGTGAATGTATTACATTGTTCTACATTCTGTCCATCAACTGTGTTTTTTGCAATTTTCACCCCGAGTGGGCTGGGTATGCTCAGACGTGAGTCCCAGGCTCTCCACACCACTGGAGTCAAGCTATCCAGGCTGATGAAGGCTGATAGCCAGAAACCGGTCCTTGGATGCTTGATTCCGGTCTGGGAAAGACATGGCTTGGTAGTTCGGACTGGACTGTTCCCATGAGGGACAGGGTCAGAGCTGAATTGCATATAGCCAGTGTCTCACCCAAGGTGGTGTGGAGTGCAAAAAAAACGATGGATTTAGGCCCAGATCCTTGTACTGGGGTGAATGTATGACATTGTTCTACATTCTGTCCATCAACTGTGTTTTTTGCAATTTTCACTCCGAGTGGGCTGGGTATGCTCAGACGTGAGTCCCAGGCTTTCCACACCCCTGGAGTCAAGCTATCCAGGCTGATGGAGGCTGATAGCCAGAAACCGGTCCTTGGATGCTTGATTCCGGTCTGGGAAAGACATGGCTTGGTAGTTCGGACTGGACTGTTCCCATGAGGCACAGGGTCAGAGCTGATTTGCATATAGCCAGTGTCTAACCCCGGGTGGTGTGGAGTGCAAAAAAACGATGGATTTAGGCCCAGATCCTTGTACTGGGGTGAATGTATGACATTGTTCTACATTCTGTCTATCAATTGTGTTTTTTGAAATTTTCACCCCGAGTGGGCTGGGTATGCTCAGACGTGAGTTCCAGGCTCTCCACACCACTGGAGTCAAGCTATCCAGGCTGATGAAAGCTGATAGCCAGAAACCGGTCCTTGGATGCTTGATTCCGGTCTGGGAAAGACATGGCTTGGTAGTTCGGACTGGACTGTTCCCATGAGGCACAGGGTCAGAGCTGATTTGCATATAGGCAGTGTCTAACCCAGGGTGGTGTGGAGTGCAAACAAATGATGGATTTAGGCCCAGATCCTTGTACTGGGGTGAATGTATGACATTGTTCTACATTCTGTCCATCAACTGTGTTTTTTGCAATTTTCACCCAGAGTGGGCTGGGTATGCTCAGACGTGAGTCCCAGGCTCTCCACACCACTGGAGTCAAGCTATCCAGGCTGATGAAGGCTGATAGCCAGAAACCGGTCCTTGGATGCTTGATTCCGGTCTGGGAAAGACATGGCTCGGAAGTTCAGACTGGACTGTTCCCATGAGGCACAGGGTCAGAGCTGATTTGCATATAGCCTGTGTCTAACCCAGGGTGGTGTGGAGTGCAAAAAAGACGATGGATTTAGTCCCAGAACCTTGTACTGGGGTGAATGTATGACATTGTTCTACATTCTGTCCATCAACTGTGTTTTTTGCAATTTTCACCCCGAGTGGGCTGGGTATGCTCAGACGTGAGTCCCAGGCTCTCCACACCACTGGAGTCAAGCTATCCAGGCTGATGAAGGCTGAGAGCCAGAAACCGGTCCTTGGATGCTTGATTCAGGTCTGGGAAAGACATGGCTTGGTAGTTCGGACTGGACTGTTCCCATGAGGCACAGGGTCAGAGCTGATTTGCATATAGCCAGTGTCTCACCCAGGGTGGTGTGGAGTGCAAAAAAACGATGGATTTAGGCCCAGATCCTTGTACTGGGGTGAATGTATGACATTGTTCTACATTCTGTCCATCAACTGTGTTTTTTGCAATTTTCACCCCGAGTGGGCTGGGTATGCTCAGACGTGAGTCCCAGGCTCTCCACACAACTGGAGTCAAGCTATCCAGGCTGATGGAGGCTGATAGCCAGAAACCGGTCCTTGGATGCTTGATTCTGGTCTGGGAAAGACATGGCTTGGTAGTTCGAACTGGACTGTTCCCATGAGGCACAGGGTCAGAGCTGATTTGCATATAGCCAGTGTCTAGCCCAGGGTGGTGTGGAGTGCAAAAAAACGATGGATTTAGGCCCAGATCCTTGTACTGGGGTGAATGTATGACATTGTTCTACATTCTGTCCATCAACTGTGTTTTTTGCAATGTTCACCCCGAGTGGGCTGGGTATGCTCAGACGTGAGTCCCAGGCTCTCCACAACACTGGAGTCAAGCTATCCAGGCTGATGAAGGCTGATAGCCAGAAACCGGTCATTGGATGCTTGATTCCGGTCTGGGAAAGACATGGCTTGGTAGTTCGGACTGGACTGTACCCATGAGGCACAGGGTCAGAGCTGATTTGCATATAGCCAGTGTCTCACCCAGGGTGGTGTGGAGTGCAAAAAAAGTGATGGATTTAGGCCCAGATCCTTGTACTGGGGTGAATGTATGACATGGTTCTACATTCTGTCCACCAACTGTGTTTTTTGCAATTTTCACCCCGAGTGGGCTGGGTATGCTCAGACGTGAGTCCCAGGCTCTCCACACCACTGGAGTCAAGCTATCCAGGCTGATGGAGGCTGATAGCCAGAAACCGGTCCTTGGATGCTTGATTCCGGTCTGGGAAAGACATGGCTTGGTAGTTCGGACTGGACTGGTCCCATGAGGCACAGGGTCAGAGCTGATTTGTATATAGCCAGTGTCTAACCCAGGGTGGTGTGGAGTGCAAAAAAACGATGGATTTAGGCCCAGATCCTTGTACTGGGGTGAATGTATGACATTGTTCTACATTCTGTCCATCAATTGTGTTTTTTGAAATTTTCACCCCGAGTGGGCTGGGTATGCTCAGACGTGAGTCCCAGGCTCTCCACACCACTGTAGTCAAGCTATCCAGGCTGATGGAGGCTGATAGCCAGAAACCGGTCCTTGGATGCTTGATTCCGGTCTGGGAAAGACATGGCTTGGTAGTTCGGACTGGACTGTTCCCATGAGGCACAGGGTCAGAGCTGATTTGCATATAGCCAGTGTCTAACCCAGGGTGGTGTGGAGTGCAAAAAAATGATGGATTTAGGCCCAGATCCTTGTACTGGGGTGAATGTGTGACATTGTTCTACATTCTGTCCATCAACTGTGTTTTTTGCAATTTTCACCCCGAGTGGGCTGGGTATGCTCAGACGTGAGTCCCAGGCTCTCCACGCCACTGGAGTCAAGCTATTCAGGCTGATGAAGGCTGAGAGCCAGAAACCGGTCCTAGGATGCTTGATTCCGGTCTGGGAAAGACATGGCTTGGTAGTTCAGACTGGACTGTTCCCATGAGGCACAGGGTCAGAGCTGATTTGCATATAGCCAGTGTCTCACCCAGGGTGGTGTGGAGTGCAAAAAAACTATGGATTTAGGCCCAGATCCTTATACTGGGGTGAATGTATGACATTGTTCTACATTCTGTCCATCAACTGTGTTTTTTGCAATTTTCACCCCGAGTGGGCTGGGTATGCTCAGACGTGAGTCCCAGGCTCTCCACACCACTGGAGTCAAGCTATCCAGGCTGATGGAGGCTGATAGCCAGAAACCGGTCCTTGGATGCTTGATTCCGGTCTGGGAAAGACATGGCTTGGTAGTTCGTACTGGACTGTTCCCATGAGGCACAGGGTCAGAGCTGATTTGTATATAGCCAGTGTCTAACCCAGGGTGGTGTGGAGTGCATAAAAACGATGGATTTAGGCCCAGATCCTTGTACTGGGGTGAATGTATGACATTGTTCTACATTCTGTCCATCAATTGTGTTTTTTGAAATTTTCACCCCGAGTGGGCTGGGTATGCTCAGACGTGAGTCCCAGGCTCTCCACACCACTGGAGTCAAGCTATCCAGGCTGATGAAGGCTGATAGCCAGAAACCGGTCCTTGGATGCTTGATTCCATTGTGGGAAAGACATGGCTTGGTAGTTCAGGCTGGACTGTTCCCATGAGGCACAGAGTCAGAGCTGATTTGTATATAGCCAGTGTCTCACCCAGGGTGGTGTGGAGTGCAAAAAAACGATGGATTTAGGCCCAGATCCTTGTACTGGGGTGAATGTATGACATTGTTCTACATTCTGTCCATCAACTGTGTTTTTTGCAATTTTCACCCCGAGTGGGCTGGGTATGCTCAGACGTGAGTCCCAGGCTCTCCACACCACTGTAGTCAAGCTATCCAGGTTTATGAAGGCTGATAGCCAGAAACCGGTCCTTGGATGCTTGATTCCGGTCTGGGAAAGACATGGCTTGGTAGTTCGGACTGGACTGTTCCCATGAGGCACAGGGTCAGAGCTGATTTGCATATAGCCAGTGTCTAACCCAGGGTGGTGTGGAGTGCAAAAAAAACAATGGATTTAGGCCCAGATCCTTGTACTGGGGTGAATGTATGACATTGTTCTACATTCTGTCCATCAACTGTGTTTTTTGCAATTTTCACCCCGAGTGGGCTGGGTATTCTCAGACGTGAGTCCCAGGCTCTCCACACCACTGGAGTCAAGCTATCCAGGCTGATGAAGGCTGATAGCCAGAAACCGCTCCATGGATGCTTGATTCCGTTCTGGGAAAGACATGGCTTGGTAGTTCAGGCTGGACTGTTCCCATGAAGCACAGGGTCAGAGCTGATTTGCATATAGCCAGTGTCTAACACAGGGTGGTGTGGAGTGCAAAAAAACGATGGATTTAGGCCCAGATCCTTGTACTGGGGTGAATGTATGACATTGTTCTACATTCTGTCCATCAACTGTGTTTTTTGCAATTTTCACCCCGAGTGGGCTGGGTATGCTCAGACGTGAGTCCCAGGCTCTCCACACCACAGGAGTCAAGCTATCCAGGCTGATGAAGGCTGATAGCCAGAAACCCGTCCTTGGATGCCTGATTCCGGTCTGGGAAAGACATGGCTTGGTAGTTCAGACTAGACTGTTCCCATGAGGCACAGTGTCAGAGCTGATTTGCACATAGCCAGTGTCTAACCCAGGGTGGTGTGGAGTGCAAAAAAACGATGGATTTAGGCCCAGATCCTTGTACTGGGGTGATTGTATGACATTGTTCTACATTCTGTCCATCAACTGTGTTTTTTGCAATTTTCACCCCGAGTGTGCTGGGTATGCTCAGACGTGATTTCCAGGCTCTCCACACCACTGGAGTCAAGCTATCCAGGCTGATGAAGGCTGATAGCCAGAAACCGGTCCTTGGATGCTTGATTCCGGTCTGGGAAAGACATGGCTCGGAAGTTAGGACTGGACTGTTCCCATGAGGCACAGGGTCAGAGCTGATTTGCATATAGCCAGTGTCTAACCCAGGGTGGTGTGGAGTGCAAACAAATGATGGATTTAGGCCCAGATCCTTGTACTGGGGTGAATGTATGACATTGTTCTACATTCTGTCCATCAACTGTGTTTTTTGCAATTTTCACCCAGAGTGGGCTGGGTATGCTCAGACGTGAGTCCCAGGCTCTCCACACAACTGGAGTCAAGCTATCCAGGCTGATGAAGGCTGATAGCCAGAAACTGGTCCTTGGATGCTTGATTCCGGTCTGGGAAAGACATGGCTTGGTAGTTCGGACTGGACTGTTCCCATGAGGCACAGGGTCAGAGCTGATTTGCATATAGCCAGTGTCCAGGGTGGTGTGGAGTGCAAAAAAACGATGGATTTAGGCCCAGATCCTTGTACTGGGGTGAATGTATGACATTGTTCTACATTCTGTCCATCAACTGTGTTTTTTGCAATTTTCACCCCGAGTGGGCTGGGTATGCTCAGACGTGAGTCCCAGGCTCTCCACACCACTGGAGTCAAGTTATCCAGGCTGATGAAGTCCAGTGTGTGGAGTGGAGTGCAAAAAAACGATGGATTCAGGCCCAGATCCTTGTACCGGGTTGAATGTATGACATTGTTCTACATTCTGTCCATCAACTGTGTTTTTTGCAATTTTCACCCCGAGTGGGCTGGGTATGCTCAGACGTGAGTCCCAGGCTCTCCACACCACTGGAGTCAAGCTATCCAGGCTGATGAAGGCTGATAGCCAGAAACCGGTCCTTGGATGCCTGATTCCGGTCTGGGAAAGACATGGCTTGGTAGTTCGGACTAGACTGTTCCCATGAGGCACAGTGTCAGAGCTGATTTGCACATAGCCAGTATCTAACCCAGGGTGGTGTGGAGTGCAAAAAAACAATGGATTTAGGCCCAGATCCTTGTACTGGGGTGAATGTATGACATTGTTCTACATTCTGTCCATCAACTGTGTTTTTTGCAATTTTCACCCCGAGTGTGCTGGGTATGCTCAGACGTGAGTCCCAGGCTCTCCACACCACTGGAGTCAAGCTATCCAGGCTAATGAAGGCTGATAGCTAGAAACCGGTCCTTGGATGCTTGATTCCGGTCGGGGAAAGACATGGCTCGGAAGTTCGGACTGGACTGTTCCCATGAGGCACAGGGTCAGAGCTGATTTGCATATAGCCAGTGTCTAACCCAGGGTGGTGTGGAGTGCAAAAAAGACAATGGATTTAGTCCCAGATCCTTGTACTGGGGTGAATGTATGACATTGTTCTACATTCTGTCCATCAACTGTGTTTTTTGCAATTTTCACCCCGAGTGGGCTGGGTATGCTCAGACGTGAGTCCCAGGCTCTCCACGCCACTGGAGTCAAGCTATTCAGGCTGATGAAGGCTGAGAGCCAGAAACCGGTCCTAGGATGCTTGATTCCGGTCTGGGAAAGACATGGCTTGGTAGTTCAGACTGGACTGTTCCCATGAGGCACAGGGTCAGAGCTGATTTGCATATAGCCAGTGTCTCACCCAGGGTGGTGTGGAGTGCAAAAAAACTATGGATTTAGGCCCAGATCCTTGTACTGGGGTGAATGTATGACATTGTTCTACATTCTGTCCATCAACTGTGTTTTTTGCAATTTTCACCCCGAGTGGGCTGGGTATGCTCAGACGTGAGTCCCAGGCTCTCCACACCACTGGAGTCAAGCTATCCAGGCTGATGAAGGCTGATAGCCAGAAACTGGTCCTTGGATGCTTGATTCCGGTCTCGGAAAGACATGGCTTGGTAGTTCGGACTGGACTGTTCCCATGAGGCACAGCGTCAGAGCTGATTTGCACATAGCCAGTGTCTAACCCAGGGTGGTGTGGAGTGCAAAAAAACGATGGATTTAGTCCCAGATCCTTGTACTGGGGTGAATGTATGACATTGTTCTACATTCTGTCCATCAACTGTGTTTTTTGCAATTTTCACCCCGAGTGTGCTTGGTATGCTCAGACGTGAGTCCCAGGCTCTCCACACCACTGGAGTCAAGCTATCCAGGCTGATGAAGGCTGATAGCCAGAAACCGGTCCTTGGATGCTTGATTCCGGTCTGGAAAAGACATGGCTCGGAAGTTCAGACTGGACTGTTCCCATGAGGCACAGGGTCAGAGATGATTTGCATATAGCCTGTGTCTAACCCAGGGTGGTGTGGAGTGCAAAAAAGACGATGGATTTAGTCCCAGAACCTTGTACTGGGGTGAATGTATGACATTGTTCTACATTCTGTCCATCAACTGTGTTTTTTGCAATTTTCACCCCGAGTGGGCTGGGTATGCTCAGACGTGAGTCCCAGGCTCTCCACACCACTGGAGTCAAGCTATCCAGGCTGATGAAGGCTGAGAGCCAGAAACCGGTCCTTGGATGCTTGATTCAGGTCTGGGAAAGACATGGCTTGGTAGTTCGGACTGGACTGTTCCCATGAGGCACAGGGTCAGAGCTGATTTGCATATAGCCAGTGTCTCACCCAGGGTGGTGTGGAGTGCAAAAAAACGATGGATTTAGGCCCAGATCCTTGTACTGGGGTGAATGTATGACATTGTTCTACATTCTGTCCATCAACTGTGTTTTTTGCAATTTTCACCCCGAGTGGGCTGGGTATGCTCAGACGTGAGTCCCAGGCTCTCCACACAACTGGAGTCAAGCTATCCAGGCTGATGGAGGCTGATAGCCAGAAACCGGTCCTTGGATGCTTGATTCTGGTCTGGGAAAGACATGGCTTGGTAGTTCGAACTGGACTGTTCCCATGAGGCACAGGGTCAGAGCTGATTTGCATATAGCCAGTGTCTAGCCCAGGGTGGTGTGGAGTGCAAAAAAACGATGGATTTAGGCCCAGATCCTTGTACTGGGGTGAATGTATGACATTGTTCTACATTCTGTCCATCAACTGTGTTTTTTGCAATGTTCACCCCGAGTGGGCTGGGTATGCTCAGACGTGAGTCCCAGGCTCTCCACAACACTGGAGTCAAGCTATCCAGGCTGATGAAGGCTGATAGCCAGAAACCGGTCATTGGAT
The DNA here is from genome assembly GCF_964261635.1 of Lissotriton helveticus. Classification (NCBI taxonomy): domain Eukaryota; kingdom Metazoa; phylum Chordata; class Amphibia; order Caudata; family Salamandridae; genus Lissotriton; species Lissotriton helveticus. Next base: position 1,183,216,731 of record NC_136067.1, read on the forward strand.
GCTTGATTCCGGTCTGGGAAAGACATGGCTTGGTAGTTCGGACTGGACTGTACCCATGAGGCACAGGGTCAGAGCTGATTTGCATATAGCCAGTGTCTCACCCAGGGTGGTGTGGAGTGCAAAAAAAGTGATGGATTTAGGCCCAGATCCTTGTACTGGGGTGAATGTATGACATGGTTCTACATTCTGTCCACCAACTGTGTTTTTTGCAATTTTCACCCCGAGTGGGCTGGGTATGCTCAGACGTGAGTCCCAGGCTCTCCACACCACTGGAGTCAAGCTATCCAGGCTGATGGAGGCTGATAGCCAGAAACCGGTCCTTGGATGCTTGATTCCGTTCTGGGAAAGACATGGCTTGGTAGTTCAGGCTGGACTGTTCCCATGAAGCACAGGGTCAGAGCTGATTTGCATATAGCCAGTGTCTAACCCAGGGTGGTGTGGAGTGCAAAAAAACGATGGATTTAGGCCCAGATCCTTGTACTGGGGTGAATGTATGACATTGTTCTACATTCTGTCCATCAACTGTGTTTTTTGCAATTTTCACCCCGAGTGGGCTGGGTATGCTCAGACGTGAGTCCCAGGCTCTCCACACCACAGGAGTCAAGCTATCCAGGCTGATGAAGGCTGATAGCCAGAAACCCGTCCTTGGATGCCTGATTCCGGTCTGGGAAAGACATGGCTTGGTAGTTCAGACTAGACTGTTCCCATGAGGCACAGTGTCAGAGCTGATTTGCACATAGCCAGTGTCTAACCCAGGGTGGTGTGGAGTGCAAAAAAACGATGGATTTAGGCCCAGATCCTTGTACTGGGGTGATTGTATGACATTGTTCTACATTCTGTCCATCAACTGTGTTTTTTGCAATTTTCACCCCGAGTGTGCTGGGTATGCTCAGACGTGATTTCCAGGCTCTCCACACCACTGGAGTCAAGCTATCCAGGCTGATGAAGGCTGATAGCCAGAAACCGGTCCTTGGATGCTTGATTCCGGTCTGGGAAAGACATGGCTCGGAAGTTAGGACTGGACTGTTCCCATGAGGCACAGGGTCAGAGCTGATTTGCATATAGCCAGTGTCTAACCCAGGGTGGTGTGGAGTGCAAAAAAACGATGGATTTAGGCCCAGATCCTTGTACTGGGGTGAATGTATTACATTGTTCTACATTCTGTCCATCAACTGTGTTTTTTGCAATTTTCACCCCGAGTGGGCTGGGTATGCTCAGACGTGAGTCCCAGGCTCTCCACACCACTGGAGTCAAGCTATCCAGGCTGATGAAGGCTGATAGCCAGAAACCGGTCCTTGGATGCTTGATTCCGGTCTGGGAAAGACATGGCTTGGTAGTTCGGACTGGACTGTTCCCATGAGGGACAGGGTCAGAGCTGAATTGCATATAGCCAGTGTCTCACCCAAGGTGGTGTGGAGTGCAAAAAAAACGATGGATTTAGGCCCAGATCCTTGTACTGGGGTGAATGTATGACATTGTTCTACATTCTGTCCATCAACTGTGTTTTTTGCAATTTTCACTCCGAGTGGGCTGGGTATGCTCAGACGTGAGTCCCAGGCTTTCCACACCCCTGGAGTCAAGCTATCCAGGCTGATGGAGGCTGATAGCCAGAAACCGGTCCTTGGATGCTTGATTCCGGTCTGGGAAAGACATGGCTTGGTAGTTCGGACTGGACTGTTCCCATGAGGCACAGGGTCAGAGCTGATTTGCATATAGCCAGTGTCTAACCCCGGGTGGTGTGGAGTGCAAAAAAACGATGGATTTAGGCCCAGATCCTTGTACTGGGGTGAATGTATGACATTGTTCTACATTCTGTCTATCAATTGTGTTTTTTGAAATTTTCACCCCGAGTGGGCTGGGTATGCTCAGACGTGAGTCCCAGGCTCTCCACACCACTGGAGTCAAGCTATCCAGGCTGATGAAAGCTGATAGCCAGAAACCGGTCCTTGGATGCTTGATTCCGGTCTGGGAAAGACATGGCTTGGTAGTTCGGACTGGACTGTTCCCATGAGGCACAGGGTCAGAGCTGATTTGCATATAGGCAGTGTCTAACCCAGGGTGGTGTGGAGTGCAAACAAATGATGGATTTAGGCCCAGATCCTTGTACTGGGGTGAATGTATGACATTGTTCTACATTCTGTCCATCAACTGTGTTTTTTGCAATTTTCACCCAGAGTGGGCTGGGTATGCTCAGACGTGAGTCCCAGGCTCTCCACACAACTGGAGTCAAGCTATCCAGGCTGATGAAGGCTGATAGCCAGAAACTGGTCCTTGGATGCTTGATTCCGGTCTGGGAAAGACATGGCTTGGTAGTTCGGACTGGACTGTTCCCATGAGGCACAGGGTCAGAGCTGATTTGCATATAGCCAGTGTCCAGGGTGGTGTGGAGTGCAAAAAAACGATGGATTTAGGCCCAGATCCTTGTACTGGGGTGAATGTATGACATTGTTCTACATTCTGTCCATCAACTGTGTTTTTTGCAATTTTCACCCCGAGTGGGCTGGGTATGCTCAGACGTGAGTCCCAGGCTCTCCACACCACTGGAGTCAAGTTATCCAGGCTGATGAAGTCCAGTGTGTGGAGTGGAGTGCAAAAAAACGATGGATTCAGGCCCAGATCCTTGTACTGGGTTGAATGTATGACATTGTTCTACATTCTGTCCATCAACTGTGTTTTTTGCAATTTTCACCCCGAGTGGGCTGGGTATGCTCAGACGTGAGTCCCAGGCTCTCCACACCACTGGAGTCAAGCTATCCAGGCTGATGAAGGCTGATAGCCAGAAACCGGTCCTTGGATGCCTGATTCCGGTCTGGGAAAGACATGGCTTGGTAGTTCGGACTAGACTGTTCCCATGAGGCACAGTGTCAGAGCTGATTTGCACATAGCCAGTGTCTAACCCAGGGTGGTGTGGAGTGCAAAAAAACAATGGATTTAGGCCCAGATCCTTGTACTGGGGTGAATGTATGACATTGTTCTACATTCTGTCCATCAACTGTGTTTTTTGCAATTTTCACCCCGAGTGTGCTGGGTATGCTCAGACGTGAGTCCCAGGCTCTCCACACCACTGGAGTCAAGCTATCCAGGCTGATGAAGGCTGATAGCTAGAAACCGGTCCTTGGATGCTTGATTCCGGTCGGGGAAAGACATGGCTCGGAAGTTCGGACTGGACTGTTCCCATGAGGCACAGGGTCAGAGCTGATTTGCATATAGCCAGTGTCAACCCAGGGTGGTGTGGAGTGCAAAAAAGACAATGGATTTAGTCCCAGATCCTTGTAATGGGGTGAATGTATGACATTGTTCTACATTCTGTCCATCAACTGTGTTTTTTGCAATTTTCACCCCGAGTGGGCTGGGTATGCTCAGACGTGAGTCCCAGGCTCTCCACGCCACTGGAGTCAAGCTATCCAGGTTTATGAAGGTTGATAGCCAGAAACCCGTCCTTGGATGCTTGATTCCGGTCTGGGAAAGACATGGCTTGGTAGTTCGGACTGGACTGTTCCCATGAGGCACAGGGTCAGAGCTGATTTGCATATAGCCAGTGTCTAACCCAGGGTGGTGTGGAGTGCAAAAAAAACAATGGATTTAGGCCCAGATCCTTGTACTGGGGTGAATGTATGACATTGTTCTACATTCTGTCCATCAACTGTGTTTTTTGCAATTTTCACCCCGAGTGGGCTGGGTATTCTCAGACGTGAGTCCCAGGCTCTCCACACCACTGGAGTCAAGCTATCCAGGCTGATGAAGGCTGATAGCCAGAAATCGCTCCATGGATGCTTGATTCCGTTCTGGGAAAGACATGGCTTGGTAGTTCAGGCTGGACTGTTCCCATGAAGCACAGGGTCAGAGCTGATTTGCATATAGCCAGTGTCTAACCCAGGGTGGTGTGGAGTGCAAAAAAACGATGGATTTAGGCCCAGATCCTTGTACTGGGGTGAATGTATGACATTGTTCTACATTCTGTCCATCAACTGTGTTTTTTGCAATTTTCACCCCGAGTGGGCTGGGTATGCTCAGACGTGAGTCCCAGGTTTTCCACACCACAGGAGTCAAGCTATCCAGGCTGATGAAGGCTGATAGCCAGAAACCCGTCCTTGGATGCCTGATTCCGGTCTGGGAAAGACATGGCTTGGTAGTTCAGACTAGACTGTTCCCATGAGGCACAGTGTCAGAGCTGATTTGCACATAGCCAGTGTCTAACCCAGGGTGGTGTGGAGTGCAAAAAAACGATGGATTTAGGCCCAGATCCTTGTACTGGGGTGAATGAATGACATTGTTCTACATTCTGTCCATCAACTGTGTTTTTTGCAATTTTCACCCCGAGTGTGCTGGGTATGCTCAGACGTGATTTCCAGGCTCTCCACACCACTGGAGTCAAGCTATCCAGGCTGATGAAGGCTGATAGCCAGAAACTGGTCCTTGGATGCTTGATTCCGGTCTGGGAAAGACATGGCTTGGTAGTTCGGACTGGACTGTTCCCATGAGGCACAGCGTCAGAGCTGATTTGCACATAGCCAGTGTCTAACCCAGGGTGGTGTGGAGTGCAAAAAAACGATGGATTTAGTCCCAGATCCTTGTACTGGGGTGAATGTATGACATTGTTCTACATTCTGTCCATCAACTGTGTTTTTTGCAATTTTCACCCCGAGTGTGCTTGGTATGCTCAGACGTGAGTCCCAGGCTCTCCACACCACTGGAGTCAAGCTATCCAGGCTGATGAAGGCTGATAGCCAGAAACCGGTCCTTGGATGCTTGATTCCGGTCTGGGAAAGACATGGCTCGGAAGTTCAGACTGGACTGTTCCCATGAGGCACAGGGTCAGAGCTGATTTGCATATAGCCTGTGTCTAACCCAGGGTGGTGTGGAGTGCAAAAAAGACGATGGATTTAGTCCCAGAACCTTGTACTGGGGTGAATGTATGACATTGTTCTACATTCTGTCCATCAACTGTGTTTTTTGCAATTTTCACCCCGAGTGGGCTGGGTATGCTCAGACGTGAGTCCCAGGCTCTCCACACCACTGGAGTCAAGCTATCCAGGCTGATGAAGGCTGAGAGCCAGAAACCGGTCCTTGGATGCTTGATTCAGGTCTGGGAAAGACATGGCTTGGTAGTTCGGACTGGACTGTTCCCATGAGGCACAGGGTCAGAGCTGATTTGCATATAGCCAGTGTCTCACCCAGGGTGGTGTGGAGTGCAAAAAAACGATGGATTTAGGCCCAGATCCTTGTACTGGGGTGAATGTATGACATTGTTCTACATTCTGTCCATCAACTGTGTTTTTTGCAATTTTCACCCCGAGTGGGCTGGGTATGCTCAGACGTGAGTCCCAGGCTCTCCACACCACTGGAGTCAAGCTATCCAGGCTGATGAAGGCTGATAGCCAGAAACCGGTCCTTGGATGCTTGATTCCGGTCTGGGAAAGACATGGCTTGGTAGTTCGGACTGGACTGTTCCCTTGAGGCACAGGGTCAGAGCAGAATTGCATATAGCCAGTGTCTCACCCAAGGTGGTGTGGAGTGCAAAAAAAAACGATGGATTTAGGCCCAGATCCTTGTACTGGGGTGAATGTATGACATTGTTCTACATTCTGTCCATCAACTGTGTTTTTTGCAATTTTCACTCCGAGTGGGCTGGGTATGCTCAGACGTGAGTCCCAGGCTTTCCACACCCCTGGAGTCAAGCTATCCAGGCTGATGAAGGCTGATAGCCAGAAACCGGTCCTTGGATGCCTGATTCCGGTCTGGGAAAGACATGGCTTGGTAGTTCGGACTAGACTGTTCCCATGAGGCACAGTGTCAGAGCTGATTTGCACATAGCCAGTGTCTAACCCAGGGTGGTGTGGAGTGCAAAAAAACAATGGATTTAGGCCCAGATCCTTGTACTGGGGTGAATGTATGACATTGTTCTACATTCTGTCCATCAACTGTGTTTTTTGCAATTTTCACCCCGAGTGTGCTGGGTATGCTCAGACGTGAGTCCCAGGCTCTCCACACCACTGGAGTCAAGCTATCCAGGCTGATGAAGGCTGAGAGCCAGAAACCGGTCCTTGGATGCTTGATTCAGGTCTGGGAAAGACATGGCTTGGTAGTTCGGACTGGACTGTTCCCATGAGGCACAGGGTCAGAGCTGATTTGCATATAGCCAGTGTCTCACCCAGGGTGGTGTGGAGTGCAAAAAAACGATGGATTTAGGCCCAGATCCTTGAACTGGGGTGAATGTATGACATTGTTCTACATTCTGTCCATCAACTGTGTTTTTTGCAATTTTCACCCCGAGTGGGCTGGGTATGCTCAGACGTGAGTCCCAGGCTCTCCACACAACTGGAGTCAAGCTATCCAGGCTGATGGAGGCTGATAGCCAGAAACCGGTCCTTGGATGCTTGATTCTGGTCTGGGAAAGACATGGCTTGGTAGTTCGAACTGGACTGTTCCCATGAGGCACAGGGTCAGAGCTGATTTGCATATAGCCAGTGTCTAGCCCAGGGTGGTGTGGAGTGCAAAAAAACGATGGATTTAAGCCCAGATCCTTGTACTGGGGTGAATGTATGACATTGTTCTACATTCTGTCCATCAACTGTGTTTTTTGCAATTTTCACCCCGAGTGGGCTGGGTATGCTCAGACGTGAGTCCCAGGCTCTCCACACCACTGGAGTCAAGCTATCCAGGCTGATGGAGGCTGATAGCCAGAAACCGGTCCTTGGATGCTTTATTCCGGTCTGGGAAAGACATGGCTTGGTAGTTCGGACTGGACTGTTCCCATGAGGCACAGGGTCAGAGCTGATTTGTATATAGCCAGTGTCTAACCCAGGGTGGTGTGGAGTGCAAAAAAACGATGGATTTAGGCCCAGATCCTTGTACTGGGGTGAATGTATGACATTGTTCTACATTCTGTCCATCAATTGTGTTTTTTGAAATTTTCACCCCGAGTGGGCTGGGTATGCTCAGACGTGAGTCCCAGGCTCTCCACACCACTGGAGTCAAGCTATCCAGGCTGATGGAGGCTGATAGCCAGAAACCGGTCCTTGGATGCTTGATTCCGGTCTGGGAAAGACATGGCTTGGTAGTTCGTACTGGACTGTTCCCATGAGGCACAGGGTCAGAGCTGATTTGTATATAGCCAGTGTCTAACCCAGGGTGGTGTGGAGTGCAAAAAAACGATGGATTTAGGCCCAGATCCTTGTACTGGGGTGAATGTATGACATTGTTCTACATTCTGTCCATCAATTGTGTTTTTTGAAATTTTCACCCGAGTGGGCTGGGTATGCTCAGACGTGAGTCCCAGGCTCTCCACACCACTGGAGTCAAGCTATCCAGGCTGATGAAGGCTGATAGCCAGAAACCGGTCCTTGGATGCTTGATTCCATTCTGGGAAAGACATGGCTTGGTAGTTCAGGCTGGACTGTTCCCATGAGGCACAGAGTCAGAGCTGATTTGTATATAGCCAGTGTCTCACCCAGGGTGGTGTGGAGTGCAAAAAAACGATGGATTTAGGCCCAGATCCTTGTACTGGGGTGAATGTATGACATTGTTCTACATTCTGTCCATCAACTGTGTTTTTTGCAATTTTCACCCCGAGTGGGCTGGGTATGCTCAGACGTGAGTCCCAGGCTCTCCACACCACTGTAGTCAAGCTATCCAGGTTTATGAAGGCTGATAGCCAGAAACCGGTCCTTGGATGCTTGATTCCGGTCTGGGAAAGACATGGCTTGGTAGTTCGGACTGGACTGTTCCCATGAGGCACAGGGTCAGAGCTGATTTGCATATAGCCAGTGTCTAACCCAGGGTGGTGTGGAGTGCAAAAAAAACAATGGATTTAGGCCCAGATCCTTGTACTGGGGTGAATGTATGACATTGTTCTACATTCTGTCCATCAACTGTGTTTTTTGCAATTTTCACCCCGAGTGGGCTGGGTATTCTCAGACGTGAGTCCCAGGCTCTCCACACCACTGGAGTCAAGCTATCCAGGCTGATGAAGGCTGATAGCCAGAAACCGGTCCTTGGATGCTTGATTCCGGTCTGGGAAAGACATGGCTCGGAAGTTAGGACTGGACTGTTCCCATGAGGCACAGGGTCAGAGCTGATTTGCATATAGCCAGTGTCTAACCCAGGGTGGTGTGGAGTGCAAAAAAATGATGGATTTAGGCCCAGATCCTTGTACTGGGGTGAATGTATTACATTGTTCTACATTCTGTCCATCAACTGTGTTTTTTGCAATTTTCACCCCGAGTGGGCTGGGTATGCTCAGACGTGAGTCCCAGGCTCTCCACACCACTGGAGTCAAGCTATCCAGGCTGATGAAGGCTGATAGCCAGAAACCGGTCCTTGGATGCTTGATTCCGGTCTGGGAAAGACATGGCTTGGTAGTTCGGACTGGACTGTTCCCTTGAGGCACAGGGTCAGAGCAGAATTGCATATAGCCAGTGTCTCACCCAAGGTGGTGTGGAGTGCAAAAAAAACGATGGATTTAGGCCCAGATCCTTGTACTGGGGTGAATGTATGACATTGTTCTACATTCTGTCCATCAACTGTGTTTTTTGCAATTTTCACTCCGAGTGGGCTGGGTATGCTCAGACGTGAGTCCCAGGCTTTCCACACCCCTGGAGTCAAGCTATCCAGGCTGATGGAGGCTGATAGCCAGAAACCGGTCCTTGGATGCTTGATTCCGGTCTGGGAAAGACATGGCTTGGTAGTTCGGACTGGACTGTTCCCATGAGGCACAGGGTCAGAGCTGATTTGCATATAGCCAGTGTCTAACCCCGGGTGGTGTGGAGTGCAAAAAAACGATGGATTTAGGCCCAGATCCTTGTACTGGGGTGAATGTATGACATTGTTCTACATTCTGTCTATCAATTGTGTTTTTTGAAATTTTCACCCCGAGTGGGCTGGGTATGCTCAGACGTGAGTCCCAGGCTCTCCACACCACTGGAGTCAAGCTATCCAGGCTGATGAAAGCTGATAGCCAGAAACCGGTCTTTGGATGCTTGATTCCGGTCTGGGAAAGACATGGCTTGGTAGTTCGGACTGGACTGTTCCCATGAGGCACAGGGTCAGAGCTGATTTGCATATAGGCAGTGTCTAACCCAGGGTGGTGTGGAGTGCAAAAAAACGATGGATTCAGGCCCAGATCCTTGTACTGGGTTGAATGTATGACATTGTTCTACATTCTGTCCATCAACTGTGTTTTTTGCAATTTTCACCCCGAGTGGGATGGGTATGCTCAGACGTGAGTCCCAGGCTCTCCACACCACTGGAGTCAAGCTATCCAGGCTGATGAAGGCTGATAGCCAGAAACTGGTCCTTGGATGCTTGATTCCGGTCTGGGAAAGACATGGCTTGGTAGTTCGGACTGGACTGTTCCCATGAGGCACAGGGTCAGAGCTGATTTGCATATAGCCAGTGTCTAACCCAGGGTGGTGTGGAGTGCAAAAAAACGATGGATTTAGGCCCAGATCCTTGTACTGGGGTGAATGTATGACATTGTTCTACATTCTGTCCATCAATTGTGTTTTTTGAAATTTTCACCCCGAGTGGGCTGGGTATGCTCAGACGTGAGTCCCAGGCTCTCCACACCACTGGAGTCAAGCTATCCAGGCTGATAAAGGCTGATAGCCAGAAACCGGTCCTTGGATGCTTGATTCCGGTCTGGGAAAGACATGGCTTGGTAGTTCGGACTGGACTGTTCCTTTGAGGCACAGGGTCAGAGCTGATTTGCATATAGCCAGTGTCCAGGGTGGTGTGGAGTGCAAAAAAACGATGGATTTAGGCCCAGATCCTTGTACTGGGGTGAATGTATGACATTGTTCTACATTCTGTCCATCAACTGTGTTTTTTGCAATTTTCACCCCGAGTGGGCTGGGTATGCTCAGACGTGAGTCCCAGGCTCTCCACACCACTGGAGTCAAGTTATCCAGGCTGATGAAGTCCAGTGTGTGGAGTGGAGTGCAAAAAAAACGATGGATTCAGGCCCAGATCCTTGTACTGGGTTGAATGTATGACATTGTTCTACATTCTGTCCATCAACTGTGTTTTTTGCAATTTTCACCCCGAGTGGGCTGGGTATGCTCAGATGTGAGTCCCAGGCTCTCCACACCACTGGAGTCAAGCTATCCAGGCTGATGAAGGCTGATAGCCAGAAACCGGTCCTTGGATGCCTGATTCCGGTCTGGGAAAGACATGGCTTGGTAGTTCGGACTAGACTGTTCCCATGAGGCACAGTGTCAGAGCTGATTTGCACATAGCCAGTGTCTAACCCAGGGTGGTGTGGAGTGCAAAAAAACAATGGATTTAGGCCCAGATCCTTGTACTGGGGTGAATGTATGACATTGTTCTACATTCTGTCCATCAACTGTGTTTTTTGCAATTTTCACCCCGAGTGTGCTGGGTATGCTCAGACGTGAGTCCCAGGCTCTCCACACCACTGGAGTCAAGCTATCCAGGCTGATGAAGGCTGATAGCTAGAAACCGGTCCTTGGATGCTTGATTCCGGTCTGGGAAAGACATGGCTCGGAAGTTCGGACTGGACTGTTCCCATGAGGCACAGGGTCAGAGCTGATTTGCATATAGCCAGTGTCTAACCCAGGGTGATGTGGAGTGCAAAAAAGACGATGGATTTAGTCCCAGATCCTTGTACTGGGGTGAATGTATGACATTGTTCTACATTCTGTCCATCAACTGTGTTTTTTGCAATTTTCACCCCGAGTGGGCTGGGTATGCTCAGACGTGAGTCCCAGGCTCTCCACGCCACTGGAGTCAAGCTATTCAGGCTGATGAAGGCTGAGAGCCAGAAACCGGTCCTAGGATGCTTGATTCCGGTCTGGGAAAGACATGGCTTGGTAGTTCAGACTGGACTGTTCCCATGAGGCACAGGGTCAGAGCTGATTTGCATATAGCCAGTGTCTCACCCAGGGTGGTGTGGAGTGCAAAAAAACTATGGATTTAGGCCCAGATCCTTGTACTGGAGTGAATGTATGACATTGTTCTACATTCTGTCCATCAACTGTGTTTTTTGCAATTTTCACCCCGAGTGGGCTGGGTATGCTCAGACGTGAGTCCCAGGCTCTCCACACCACTGGAGTCAAGCTATCCAGGCTGATGGAGGCTGATAGCCAGAAACCGGTCCTTGGATGCTTGAATCCGGTCTGGGAAAGACATGGCTTGGTAGTTCGTACTGGACTGTTCCCATGAGGCACAGGGTCAGAGCTGATTTGTATATAGCCAGTGTCTAACCCAGGGTGGTGTGGAGTGCAAAAAAACGATGGATTTAGGTCCAGATCCTTGTACTGGGGTGAATGTATGACATTGTTCTACATTCTGTCCATCAATTGTGTTTTTTGAAATTTTCACCCCGAGTGGGCTGGGTATGCTCAGACGTGAGTCCCAGGCTCTCCACACCACTGGAGTCAAGCTATCCAGGCTGATGAAGGCTGATAGCCAGAAACCGGTCCTTGGATGCTTGATTCCATTCTGGGAAAGACATGGCTTGGTAGTTCAGGCTGGACTGTTCCCATGAGGCACAGAGTCAGAGCTGATTTGTATATAGCCAGTGTCTCACCCAGGGTGGTGTGGAGTGCAAAAAAACGATGGATTTAGGCCCAGATCCTTGTACTGGGGTGAATGTATGACATTGTTCTACATTCTGTCCATCAACTGTGTTTTTTGCAATTTTCACCCCGAGTGGGCTGGGTATGCTCAGACGTGAGTCCCAGGCTCTCCACACCACTGTAGTCAAGCTATCCAGGTTTATGAAGGTTGATAGCCAGAAACCCGTCCTTGGATGCTTGATTCCGGTCTGGGAAAGACATGGCTTGGTAGTTCGGACTGGACTGTTCCCATGAGGCACAGGGTCAGAGCTGATTTGCATATAGCCAGTGTCTAACCCAGGGTGGTGTGGAGTGCAAAAAAAACAATGGATTTAGGCCCAGATCCTTGTACTGGGGTGAATGTATGACATTGTTCTACATTCTGTCCATCAACTGTGTTTTTTGCAATTTTCACCCCGAGTGGGCTGGGTATTCTCAGACGTGAGTCCCAGGCTCTCCACACCACTGGAGTCAAGCTATCCAGGCTGATGAAGGCTGATAGCCAGAAATCGCTCCATGGATGCTTGATTCCGTTCTGGGAAAGACATGGCTTGGTAGTTCAGGCTGGACTGTTCCCATGAAGCACAGGGTCAGAGCTGATTTGCATATAGCCAGTGTCTAACCCAGGGTGGTGTGGAGTGCAAAAAAACGATGGATTTAGGCCCAGATCCTTGTACTGGGGTGAATGTATGACATTGTTCTACATTCTGTCCATCAACTGTGTTTTTTGCAATTTTCACCCCGAGTGGGCTGGGTATGCTCAGACGTGAGTCCCAGGCTCTCCACACCACAGGAGTCAAGCTATCCAGGCTGATGAAGGCTGATAGCCAGAAACCCGTCCTTGGATGCCTGATTCCGGTCTGGGAAAGACATGGCTTGGTAGTTCAGACTAGACTGTTCCCATGAGGCACAGTGTCAGAGCTGATTTGCACATAGCCAGTGTCTAACCCAGGGTGGTGTGGAGTGCAAAAAAACGATGGATTTAGGCCCAGATCCTTGTACTGGGGTGAATGAATGACATTGTTCTACATTCTGTCCATCAACTGTGTTTTTTGCAATTTTCACCCCGAGTGTGCTGGGTATGCTCAGACGTGATTTCCAGGCTCTCCACACCACTGGAGTCAAGCTATCCAGGCTGATGAAGGCTGATAGCCAGAAACTGGTCCTTGGATGCTTGATTCCGGTCTGGGAAAGACATGGCTTGGTAGTTCGGACTGGACTGTTCCCATGAGGCACAGCGTCAGAGCTGATTTGCACATAGCCAGTGTCTAACCCAGGGTGGTGTGGAGTGCAAAAAAACGATGGATTTAGTCCCAGATCCTTGTACTGGGGTGAATGTATGACATTGTTCTACATTCTGTCCATCAACTGTGTTTTTTGCAATTTTCACCCCGAGTGTGCTTGGTATGCTCAGACGTGAGTCCCAGGCTCTCCACACCACTGGAGTCAAGCTATCCAGGCTGATGAAGGCTGATAGCCAGAAACCGGTCCTTGGATGCTTGATTCCGGTCTGGGAAAGACATGGCTCGGAAGTTCAGACTGGACTGTTCCCATGAGGCACAGGGTCAGAGCTGATTTGCATATAGCCTGTGTCTAACCCAGGGTCGTGTGGAGTGCAAAAAAGACGATGGATTTAGTCCCAGAACCTTGTACTGGGGTGAATGTATGACATTGTTCTACATTCTGTCCATCAACTGTGTTTTTTGCAATTTTCACCCCGAGTGGGCTGGGTATGCTCAGACGTGAGTCCCAGGCTCTCCACACCACTGGAGTCAAGCTATCCAGGCTGATGAAGGCTGAGAGCCAGAAACCGGTCCTTGGATGCTTGATTCTGGTCTGGGAAAGACATGGCTTGGTAGTTCGAACTGGACTGTTCCCATGAGGCACAGGGTCAGAGCTGATTTGCATATAGCCAGTGTCTAGCCCAGGGTGGTGTGGAGTGCAAAAAAACGATGGATTTAGGCCCAGATCCTTGTACTGGGGTGAATGTATGACATTGTTCTACATTCTGTCCATCAACTGTGTTTTTTGCAATGTTCACCCCGAGTGGGCTGGGTATGCTCAGACGTGAGTCCCAGGCTCTCCACAACACTGGAGTCAAGCTATCCAGGCTGATGAAGGCTGATAGCCAGAAACCGGTCATTGGATGCTTGATTCCGGTCTGGGAAAGACATGGCTTGGTAGTTCGGACTGGACTGTACCCATGAGGCACAGGGTCAGAGCTGATTTGCATATAGCCAGTGTCTCACCCAGGGTGGTGTGGAGTGCAAAAAAAGTGATGGATTTAGGCCCAGATCCTTGTACTGGGGTGAATGTATGACATGGTTCTACATTCTGTCCACCAACTGTGTTTTTTGCAATTTTCACCCCGAGTGGGCTGGGTATGCTCAGACGTGAGTCCCAGGCTCTCCACACCACTGGAGTCAAGCTATCCAGGCTGATGGAGGCTGATAGCCAGAAACCGGTCCTTGGATGCTTGATTCCGGTCTGGGAAAGACATGGCTTGGTAGTTCGGACTGGACTGTTCCCATGAGGCACAGGGTCAGAGCTGATTTGTATATAGCCAGTGTCTAACCCAGGGTGGTGTGGAGTGCAAAAAAACGATGGATTTAGGCCCAGATCCTTGTACTGGGGTGAATGTATGACATTGTTCTACATTCTGTCCATCAATTGTGTTTTTTGAAATTTTCACCCCGAGTGGGCTGGGTATGCTCAGACGTGAGTCCCAGGCTCTCCACACCACTGTAGTCAAGCTATCCAGGTTTATGAAGGCTGATAGCCAGAAACCGGTCCTTGGATGCTTGATTCCGGTCTGGGAAAGACATGGCTTGGTAGTTCGGACTGGACTGTTCCCATGAGGCACAGGGTCAGAGCTGATTTGCATATAGCCAGTGTCTAACCCAGGGTGGTGTGGAGTGCAAAAAAATGATGGATTTAGGCCCAGATCCTTGTACTGGGGTGAATGTGTGACATTGTTCTACATTCTGTCCATCAACTGTGTTTTTTGCAATTTTCACCCCGAGTGGGCTGGGTATGCTCAGACGTGAGTCCCAGGCTCTCCACGCCACTGGAGTCAAGCTATTCAGGCTGATGAAGGCTGAGAGCCAGAAACCGGTCCTAGGATGCTTGATTCCGGTCTGGGAAAGACATGGCTTGGTAGTTCAGACTGGACTGTTCCCATGAGGCACAGGGTCAGAGCTGATTTGCATATAGCCAGTGTCTCACCCAGGGTGGTGTGGAGTGCAAAAAAACTATGGATTTAGGCCCAGATCCTTGTACTGGGGTGAATGTATGACATTGTTCTACATTCTGTCCATCAACTGTGTTTTTTGCAATTTTCACCCCGAGTGGGCTGGGTATGCTCAGACGTGAGTCCCAGGCTCTCCACACCACTGGAGTCAAGCTATCCAGGCTGATGGAGGCTGATAGCCAGAAACCGGTCCTTGGATGCTTGATTCCGGTCTGGGAAAGACATGGCTTGGTAGTTCGTACTGGACTGTTCCCATGAGGCACAGGGTCAGAGCTGATTTGTATATAGCCAGTGTCTAACCCAGGGTGGTGTGGAGTGCATAAAAACGATGGATTTAGGCCCAGATCCTTGTACTGGGGTGAATGTATGACATTGTTCTACATTCTGTCCATCAATTGTGTTTTTTGAAATTTTCACCCCGAGTGGGCTGGGTATGCTCAGACGTGAGTCCCAGGCTCTCCACACCACTGGAGTCAAGCTATCCAGGCTGATGAAGGCTGATAGCCAGAAACCGGTCCTTGGATGCTTGATTCCATTCTGGGAAAGACATGGCTTGGTAGTTCAGGCTGGACTGTTCCCATGAGGCACAGAGTCAGAGCTGATTTGTATATAGCCAGTGTCTCACCCAGGGTGGTGTGGAGTGCAAAAAAACGATGGATTTAGGCCCAGATCCTTGTACTGGGGTGAATGTATGACATTGTTCTACATTCTGTCCATCAACTGTGTTTTTTGCAATTTTCACCCCGAGTGGGCTGGGTATGCTCAGACGTGAGTCCCAGGCTCTCCACACCACTGTAGTCAAGCTATCCAGGTTTATGAAGGCTGATAGCCAGAAACCGGTCCTTGGATGCTTGATTCCGGTCTGGGAAAGACATGGCTTGGTAGTTCGGACTGGACTGTTCCCATGAGGCACAGGGTCAGAGCTGATTTGCATATAGCCAGTGTCTAACCCAGGGTGGTGTGGAGTGCAAAAAAAACAATGGATTTAGGCCCAGATCCTTGTACTGGGGTGAATGTATGACATTGTTCTACATTCTGTCCATCAACTGTGTTTTTTGCAATTTTCACCCCGAGTGGGCTGGGTATTCTCAGACGTGAGTCCCAGGCTCTCCACACCACTGGAGTCAAGCTATCCAGGCTGATGAAGGCTGATAGCCAGAAACCGCTCCATGGATGCTTGATTCCGTTCTGGGAAAGACATGGCTTGGTAGTTCAGGCTGGACTGTTCCCATGAAGCACAGGGTCAGAGCTGATTTGCATATAGCCAGTGTCTAACCCAGGGTGGTGTGGAGTGCAAAAAAACGATGGATTTAGGCCCAGATCCTTGTACTGGGGTGAATGTATGACATTGTTCTACATTCTGTCCATCAACTGTGTTTTTTGCAATTTTCACCCCGAGTGGGCTGGGTATGCTCAGACGTGAGTCCCAGGCTCTCCACACCACAGGAGTCAAGCTATCCAGGCTGATGAAGGCTGATAGCCAGAAACCCGTCCTTGGATGCCTGATTCCGGTCTGGGAAAGACATGGCTTGGTAGTTCAGACTAGACTGTTCCCATGAGGCACAGTGTCAGAGCTGATTTGCACATAGCCAGTGTCTAACCCAGGGTGGTGTGGAGTGCAAAAAAACGATGGATTTAGGCCCAGATCCTTGTACTGGGGTGATTGTATGACATTGTTCTACATTCTGTCCATCAACTGTGTTTTTTGCAATTTTCACCCCGAGTGTGCTGGGTATGCTCAGACGTGATTTCCAGGCTCTCCACACCACTGGAGTCAAGCTATCCAGGCTGATGAAGGCTGATAGCCAGAAACCGGTCCTTGGATGCTTGATTCCGGTCTGGGAAAGACATGGCTCGGAAGTTAGGACTGGACTGTTCCCATGAGGCACAGGGTCAGAGCTGATTTGCATATAGCCAGTGTCTAACCCAGGGTGGTGTGGAGTGCAAAAAAACGATGGATTTAGGCCCAGATCCTTGTACTGGGGTGAATGTATTACATTGTTCTACATTCTGTCCATCAACTGTGTTTTTTGCAATTTTCACCCCGAGTGGGCTGGGTATGCTCAGACGTGAGTCCCAGGCTCTCCACACCACTGGAGTCAAGCTATCCAGGCTGATGAAGGCTGATAGCCAGAAACCGGTCCTTGGATGCTTGATTCCGGTCTGGGAAAGACATGGCTTGGTAGTTCGGACTGGACTGTTCCCATGAGGGACAGGGTCAGAGCTGAATTGCATATAGCCAGTGTCTCACCCAAGGTGGTGTGGAGTGCAAAAAAAACGATGGATTTAGGCCCAGATCCTTGTACTGGGGTGAATGTATGACATTGTTCTACATTCTGTCCATCAACTGTGTTTTTTGCAATTTTCACTCCGAGTGAGCTGGGTATGCTCAGACGTGAGTCCCAGGCTTTCCACACCCCTGGAGTCAAGCTATCCAGGCTGATGGAGGCTGATAGCCAGAAACCGGTCCTTGGATGCTTGATTCCGGTCTGGGAAAGACATGGCTTGGTAGTTCGGACTGGACTGTTCCCATGAGGCACAGGGTCAGAGCTGATTTGCATATAGCCAGTGTCTAACCCCGGGTGGTGTGGAGTGCAAAAAAACGATGGATTTAGGCCCAGATCCTTGTACTGGGGTGAATGTATGACATTGTTCTACATTCTGTCTATCAATTGTGTTTTTTGAAATTTTCACCCCGAGTGGGCTGGGTATGCTCAGACGTGAGTCCCAGGCTCTCCACACCACTGGAGTCAAGCTATCCAGGCTGATGAAAGCTGATAGCCAGAAACCGGTCCTTGGATGCTTGATTCCGGTCTGGGAAAGACATGGCTTGGTAGTTCGGACTGGACTGTTCCCATGAGGCACAGGGTCAGAGCTGATTTGCATATAGGCAGTGTCTAACCCAGGGTGGTGTGGAGTGCAAACAAATGATGGATTTAGGCCCAGATCCTTGTACTGGGGTGAATGTATGACATTGTTCTACATTCTGTCCATCAACTGTGTTTTTTGCAATTTTCACCCAGAGTGGGCTGGGTATGCTCAGACGTGAGTCCCAGGCTCTCCACACCACTGGAGTCAAGCTATCCAGGCTGATGAAGGCTGATAGCCAGAAACCGGTCCTTGGATGCTTGATTCCGGTCTGGGAAAGACATGGCTCGGAAGTTCAGACTGGACTGGTCCCATGAGGCACAGGGTCAGAGCTGATTTGCATATAGCCTGTGTCTAACCCAGGGTGGTGTGGAGTGCAAAAAAGACGATGGATTTAGTCCCAGAACCTTGTACTGGGGTGAATGTATGACATTGTTCTACATTCTGTCCATCAACTGTGTTTTTTGCAATTTTCACCCCGAGTGGGCTGGGTATGCTCAGACGTGAGTCCCAGGCTCTCCACACCACTGGAGTCAAGCTATCCAGGCTGATGAAGGCTGAGAGCCAGAAACCGGTCCTTGGATGCTTGATTCAGGTCTGGGAAAGACATGGCTTGGTAGTTCGGACTGGACTGTTCCCATGAGGCACAGGGTCAGAGCTGATTTGCATATAGCCAGTGTCTCACCCAGGGTGGTGTGGAGTGCAAAAAAACGATGGATTTAGGCCCAGATCCTTGTACTGGGGTGAATGTATGACATTGTTCTACATTCTGTCCATCAACTGTGTTTTTTGCAATTTTCACCCCGAGTGGGCTGGGTATGCTCAGACGTGAGTCCCAGGCTCTCCACACAACTGGAGTCAAGCTATCCAGGCTGATGGAGGCTGATAGCCAGAAACCGGTCCTTGGATGCTTGATTCTGGTCTGGGAAAGACATGGCTTGGTAGTTCGAACTGGACTGTTCCCATGAGGCACAGGGTCAGAGCTGATTTGCATATAGCCAGTGTCTAGCCCAGGGTGGTGTGGAGTGCAAAAAAACGATGGATTTAGGCCCAGATCCTTGTACTGGGGTGAATGTATGACATTGTTCTACATTCTGTCCATCAACTGTGTTTTTTGCAATGTTCACCCCGAGTGGGCTGGGTATGCTCAGACGTGAGTCCCAGGCTCTCCACAACACTGGAGTCAAGCTATCCAGGCTGATGAAGGCTGATAGCCAGAAACCGGTCATTGGATGCTTGATTCCGGTCTGGGAAAGACATGGCTTGGTAGTTCGGACTGGACTGTACCCATGAGGCACAGGGTCAGAGCTGATTTGCATATAGCCAGTGTCTCACCCAGGGTGGTGTGGAGTGCAAAAAAAGTGATGGATTTAGGCCCAGATCCTTGTACTGGGGTGAATGTATGACATGGTTCTACATTCTGTCCACCAACTGTGTTTTTTGCAATTTTCACCCCGAGTGGGCTGGGTATGCTCAGACGTGAGTCCCAGGCTCTCCACACCACTGGAGTCAAGCTATCCAGGCTGATGGAGGCTGATAGCCAGAAACCGGTCCTTGGATGCTTGATTCCGGTCTGGGAAAGACATGGCTTGGTAGTTCGGACTGGACTGTTCCCATGAGGCACAGGGTCAGAGCTGATTTGTATATAGCCAGTGTCTAACCCAGGGTGGTGTGGAGTGCAAAAAAACGATGGATTTAGGCCCAGATCCTTGTACTGGGGTGAATGTATGACATTGTTCTACATTCTGTCCATCAATTGTGTTTTTTGAAATTTTCACCCCGAGTGGGCTGGGTATGCTCAGACGTGAGTCCCAGGCTCTCCACACCACTGTAGTCAAGCTATCCAGGTTTATGAAGGCTGATAGCCAGAAACCGGTCCTTGGATGCTTGATTCCGGTCTGGGAAAGACATGGCTTGGTAGTTCGGACTGGACTGTTCCCATGAGGCACAGGGTCAGAGCTGATTTGCATATAGCCAGTGTCTAACCCAGGGTGGTGTGGAGTGCAAAAAAATGATGGATTTAGGCCCAGATCCTTGTACTGGGGTGAATGTGTGACATTGTTCTACATTCTGTCCATCAACTGTGTTTTTTGCAATTTTCACCCCGAGTGGGCTGGGTATGCTCAGACGTGAGTCCCAGGCTCTCCACGCCACTGGAGTCAAGCTATTCAGGCTGATGAAGGCTGAGAGCCAGAAACCGGTCCTAGGATGCTTGATTCCGGTCTGGGAAAGACATGGCTTGGTAGTTCAGACTGGACTGTTCCCATGAGGCACAGGGTCAGAGCTGATTTGCATATAGCCAGTGTCTCACCCAGGGTGGTATGGAGTGCAAAAAAACTATGGATTTAGGCCCAGATCCTTGTACTGGGGTGAATGTATGACATTGTTCTACATTCTGTCCATCAACTGTGTTTTTTGCAATTTTCACCCCGAGTGGGCTGGGTATGCTCAGACGTGAGTCCCAGGCTCTCCACACCACTGGAGTCAAGCTATCCAGGCTGATGGAGGCTGATAGCCAGAAACCGGTCCTTGGATGCTTGATTCCGGTCTGGGAAAGACATGGCTTGGTAGTTCGTACTGGACTGTTCCCATGAGGCACAGGGTCAGAGCTGATTTGTATATAGCCAGTGTCTAACCCAGGGTGGTGTGGAGTGCATAAAAACGATGGATTTAGGCCCAGATCCTTGTACTGGGGTGAATGTATGACATTGTTCTACATTCTGTCCATCAATTGTGTTTTTTGAAATTTTCACCCCGAGTGGGCTGGGTATGCTCAGACGTGAGTCCCAGGCTCTCCACACCACTGGAGTCAAGCTATCCAGGCTGATGAAGGCTGATAGCCAGAAACCGGTCCTTGGATGCTTGATTCCATTCTGGGAAAGACATGGCTTGGTAGTTCAGGCTGGACTGTTCCCATGAGGCACAGAGTCAGAGCTGATTTGTATATAGCCAGTGTCTCACCCACGGTGGTGTGGAGTGCAAAAAAACGATGGATTTAGGCCCAGATCCTTGTACTGGGGTGAATGTATGACATTGTTCTACATTCTGTCCATCAACTGTGTTTTTTGCAATTTTCACCCCGAGTGGGCTGGGTATGCTCAGACGTGAGTCCCAGGCTCTCCACACCACTGTAGTCAAGCTATCCAGGTTTATGAAGGCTGATAGCCAGAAACCGGTCCTTGGATGCTTGATTCCGGTCTGGGAAAGACATGGCTTGGTAGTTCGGACTGGACTGTTCCCATGAGGCACAGGGTCAGAGCTGATTTGCATATAGCCAGTGTCTAACCCAGGGTGGTGTGGAGTGCAAAAAAAACAATGGATTTAGGCCCAGATCCTTGTACTGGGGTGAATGTATGACATTGTTCTACATTCTGTCCATCAACTGTGTTTTTTGCAATTTTCACCCCGAGTGGGCTGGGTATTCTCAGACGTGAGTCCCAGGCTCTCCACACCACTGGAGTCAAGCTATCCAGGCTGATGAAGGCTGATAGCCAGAAACCGCTCCATGGATGCTTGATTCCGTTCTGGGAAAGACATGGCTTGGTAGTTCAGGCTGGACTGTTCCCATGAAGCACAGGGTCAGAGCTGATTTGCATATAGCCAGTGTCTAACCCAGGGTGGTGTGGAGTGCAAAAAAACGATGGATTTAGGCCCAGATCCTTGTACTGGGGTGAATGTATGACATTGTTCTACATTCTGTCCATCAACTGTGTTTTTTGCAATTTTCACCCCGAGTGGGCTGGGTATGCTCAGACGTGAGTCCCAGGCTCTCCACACCACAGGAGTCAAGCTATCCAGGCTGATGAAGGCTGATAGCCAGAAACCCGTCCTTGGATGCCTGATTCCGGTCTGGGAAAGACATGGCTTGGTAGTTCAGACTAGACTGTTCCCATGAGGCACAGTGTCAGAGCTGATTTGCACATAGCCAGTGTCTAACCCAGGGTGGTGTGGAGTGCAAAAAAACGATGGATTTAGGCCCAGATCCTTGTACTGGGGTGATTGTATGACATTGTTCTACATTCTGTCCATCAACTGTGTTTTTTGCAATTTTCACCCCGAGTGTGCTGGGTATGCTCAGACGTGATTTCCAGGCTCTCCACACCACTGGAGTCAAGCTATCCAGGCTGATGAAGGCTGATAGCCAGAAACCGGTCCTTGGATGCTTGATTCCGGTCTGGGAAAGACATGGCTCGGAAGTTAGGACTGGACTGTTCCCATGAGGCACAGGGTCAGAGCTGATTTGCATATAGCCAGTGTCTAACCCAGGGTGGTGTGGAGTGCAAAAAAACTATGGATTTAGGCCCAGATCCTTGTACTGGGGTGAATGTATTACATTGTTCTACATTCTGTCCATCAACTGTGTTTTTTGCAATTTTCACCCCGAGTGGGCTGGGTATGCTCAGACGTGAGTCCCAGGCTCTCCACACCACTGGAGTCAAGCTATCCAGGCTGATGAAGGCTGATAGCCAGAAACCGGTCCTTGGATGCTTGATTCCGGTCTGGGAAAGACATGGCTTGGTAGTTCGGACTGGACTGTTCCCATGAGGGACAGGGTCAGAGCTGAATTGCATATAGCCAGTGTCTCACCCAAGGTGGTGTGGAGTGCAAAAAAAACGATGGATTTAGGCCCAGATCCTTGTACTGGGGTGAATGTATGACATTGTTCTACATTCTGTCCATCAACTGTGTTTTTTGCAATTTTCACTCCGAGTGGGCTGGGTATGCTCAGACGTGAGTCCCAGGCTTTCCACACCCCTGGAGTCAAGCTATCCAGGCTGATGGAGGCTGATAGCCAGAAACCGGTCCTTGGATGCTTGATTCCGGTCTGGGAAAGACATGGCTTGGTAGTTCGGACTGGACTGTTCCCATGAGGCACAGGGTCAGAGCTGATTTGCATATAGCCAGTGTCTAACCCCGGGTGGTGTGGAGTGCAAAAAAACGATGGATTTAGGCCCAGATCCTTGTACTGGGGTGAATGTATGACATTGTTCTACATTCTGTCTATCAATTGTGTTTTTTGAAATTTTCACCCCGAGTGGGCTGGGTATGCTCAGACGTGAGTCCCAGGCTCTCCACACCACTGGAGTCAAGCTATCCAGGCTGATGAAAGCTGATAGCCAGAAACCGGTCCTTGGATGCTTGATTCCGGTCTGGGAAAGACATGGCTTGGTAGTTCGGACTGGACTGTTCCCATGAGGCACAGGGTCAGAGCTGATTTGCATATAGGCAGTGTCTAACCCAGGGTGGTGTGGAGTGCAAACAAATGATGGATTTAGGCCCAGATCCTTGTACTGGGGTGAATGTATGACATTGTTCTACATTCTGTCCATCAACTGTGTTTTTTGCAATTTTCACCCAGAGTGGGCTGGGTATGCTCAGACGTGAGTCCCAGGCTCTCCACACAACTGGAGTCAAGCTATCCAGGCTGATGAAGGCTGATAGCCAGAAACTGGTCCTTGGATGCTTGATTCCGGTCTGGGAAAGACATGGCTTGGTAGTTCGGACTGGACTGTTCCCATGAGGCACAGGGTCAGAGCTGATTTGCATATAGCCAGTGTCCAGGGTGGTGTGGAGTGCAAAAAAACGATGGATTTAGGCCCAGATCCTTGTACTGGGGTGAATGTATGACATTGTTCTACATTCTGTCCATCAACTGTGTTTTTTGCAATTTTCACCCCGAGTGGGCTGGGTATGCTCAGACGTGAGTCCCAGGCTCTCCACACCACTGGAGTCAAGTTATCCAGGCTGATGAAGTCCAGTGTGTGGAGTGGAGTGCAAAAAAACGATGGATTCAGGCCCAGATCCTTGTACTGGGTTGAATGTATGACATTGTTCTACATTCTGTCCATCAACTGTGTTTTTTGCAATTTTCACCCCGAGTGGGCTGGGTATGCTCAGATGTGAGTCCCAGGCTCTCCACACCACTGGAGTCAAGCTATCCAGGCTGATGAAGGCTGATAGCCAGAAACCCGTCCTTGGATGCCTGATTCCGGTCTGGGAAAGACATGGCTTGGTAGTTCGGACTAGACTGTTCCCATGAGGCACAGTGTCAGAGCTGATTTGCACATAGCCAGTGTCTAACCCAGGGTGGTGTGGAGTGCAAAAAAACAATGGATTTAGGCCCAGATCCTTGTACTGGGGTGAATGTATGACATTGTTCTACATTCTGTCCATCAACTGTGTTTTTTGCAATTTTCACCCCGAGTGTGCTGGGTATGCTCAGACGTGAGTCCCAGGCTCTCCACACCACTGGAGTCAAGCTATCCAGGCTGATGAAGGCTGATAGCTAGAAACCGGTCCTTGGATGCTTGATTCCGGTCTGGGAAAGACATGGCTCGGAAGTTCGGACTGGACTGTTCCCATGAGGCACAGGGTCAGAGCTGATTTGCATATAGCCAGTGTCTAACCCAGGGTGATGTGGAGTGCAAAAAAGACGATGGATTTAGTCCCAGATCCTTGTACTGGGGTGAATGTATGACATTGTTCTACATTCTGTCCATCAACTGTGTTTTTTGCAATTTTCACCCCGAGTGGGCTGGGTATGCTCAGACGTGAGTCCCAGGCTCTCCACGCCACTGGAGTCAAGCTATTAAGGCTGATGAAGGCTGAGAGCCAGAAACCGGTCCTAGGATGCTTGATTCCGGTCTGGGAAAGACATGGCTTGGTAGTTCAGACTGGACTGTTCCCATGAGGCACAGGGTCAGAGCTGATTTGCATATAGCCAGTGTCTCACCCAGGGTGGTGTGGAGTGCAAAAAAACTATGGATTTAGGCCCAGATCCTTGTACTGGAGTGAATGTATGACATTGTTCTACATTCTGTCCATCAACTGTGTTTTTTGCAATTTTCACCCCGAGTGGGCTGGGTATGCTCAGACGTGAGTCCCAGGCTCTCCACACCACTGGAGTCAAGCTATCCAGGCTGATGGAGGCTGATAGCCAGAAACCGGTCCTTGGATGCTTGAATCCGGTCTGGGAAAGACATGGCTTGGTAGTTCGTACTGGACTGTTCCCATGAGGCACAGGGTCAGAGCTGATTTGTATATAGCCAGTGTCTAACCCAGGGTGGTGTGGAGTGCAAAAAAACGATGGATTTAGGTCCAGATCCTTGTACTGGGGTGAATGTATGACATTGTTCTACATTCTGTCCATCAATTGTGTTTTTTGAAATTTTCACCCCGAGTGGGCTGGGTATGCTCAGACGTGAGTCCCAGGCTCTCCACACCACTGGAGTCTAGCTATCCAGGCTGATGAAGGCTGATAGCCAGAAACCGGTCCTTGGATGCTTGATTCCATTCTGGGAAAGACATGGCTTGGTAGTTCAGGCTGGACTGTTCCCATGAGGCACAGAGTCAGAGCTGATTTGTATATAGCCAGTGTCTCACCCAGGGTGGTGTGGAGTGCAAAAAAACGATGGATTTAGGCCCAGATCCTTGTACTGGGGTGAATGTATGACATTGTTCTACATTCTGTCCATCAACTGTGTTTTTTGCAATTTTCACCCCGAGTGGGCTGGGTATGCTCAGACGTGAGTCCCAGGCTCTCCACACCACTGTAGTCAAGCTATCCAGGTTTATGAAGGTTGATAGCCAGAAACCCGTCCTTGGATGCTTGATTCCGGTCTGGGAAAGACATGGCTTGGTAGTTCGGACTGGACTGTTCCCATGAGGCACAGGGTCAGAGCTGATTTGCATATAGCCAGTGTCTAACCCAGGGTGGTGTGGAGTGCAAAAAAAACAATGGATTTAGGCCCAGATCCTTGTACTGGGGTGAATGTATGACATTGTTCTACATTCTGTCCATCAACTGTGTTTTTTGCAATTTTCACCCCGAGTGGGCTGGGTATTCTCAGACGTGAGTCCCAGGCTCTCCACACCACTGGAGTCAAGCTATCCAGGCTGATGAAGGCTGATAGCCAGAAATCGCTCCATGGATGCTTGATTCCGTTCTGGGAAAGACATGGCTTGGTAGTTCAGGCTGGACTGTTCCCATGAAGCACAGGGTCAGAGCTGATTTGCATATAGCCAGTGTCTAACCCAGGGTGGTGTGGAGTGCAAAAAAACGATGGATTTAGGCCCAGATCCTTGTACTGGGGTGAATGTATGACATTGTTCTACATTCTGTCCATCAACTGTGTTTTTTGCAATTTTCACCCCGAGTGGGCTGGGTATGCTCAGACGTGAGTCCCAGGCTCTCCACACCACAGGAGTCAAGCTATCCAGGCTGATGAAGGCTGATAGCCAGAAACCCGTCCTTGGATGCCTGATTCCGGTCTGGGAAAGACATGGCTTGGTAGTTCAGACTAGACTGTTCCCATGAGGCACAGTGTCAGAGCTGATTTGCACATAGCCAGTGTCTAACCCAGGGTGGTGTGGAGTGCAAAAAAACGATGGATTTAGGCCCAGATCCTTGTACTGGGGTGAATGAATGACATTGTTCTACATTCTGTCCATCAACTGTGTTTTTTGCAATTTTCACCCCGAGTGTGCTGGGTATGCTCAGACGTGATTTCCAGGCTCTCCACACCACTGGAGTCAAGCTATCCAGGCTGATGAAGGCTGATAGCCAGAAACTGGTCCTTGGATGCTTGATTCCGGTCTGGGAAAGACATGGCTTGGTAGTTCGGACTGGACTGTTCCCATGAGGCACAGCGTCAGAGCTGATTTGCACATAGCCAGTGTCTAACCCAGGGTGGTGTGGAGTGCAAAAAAACGATGGATTTAGTCCCAGATCCTTGTACTGGGGTGAATGTATGACATTGTTCTACATTCTGTCCATCAACTGTGTTTTTTGCAATTTTCACCCCGAGTGTGCTTGGTATGCTCAGACGTGAGTCCCAGGCTCTCCACACCACTGGAGTCAAGCTATCCAGGCTGATGAAGGCTGATAGCCAGAAACCGGTCCTTGGATGCTTGATTCCGGTCTGGGAAAGACATGGCTCGGAAGTTCAGACTGGACTGTTCCCATGAGGCACAGGGTCAGAGCTGATTTGCATATAGCCTGTGTCTAACCCAGGGTGGTGTGGAGTGCAAAAAAGACGATGGATTTAGTCCCAGAACCTTGTACTGGGGTGAATGTATGACATTGTTCTACATTCTGTCCATCAACTGTGTTTTTTGCAATTTTCACCCCGAGTGGGCTGGGTATGCTCAGACGTGAGTCCCAGGCTCTCCACACCACTGGAGTCAAGCTATCCAGGCTGATGAAGGCTGAGAGCCAGAAACCGGTCCTTGGATGCTTGATTCAGGTCTGGGAAAGACATGGCTTGGTAGTTCGGACTGGACTGTTCCCATGAGGCACAGGGTCAGAGCTGATTTGCATATAGCCAGTGTCTCACCCAGGGTGGTGTGGAGTGCAAAAAAACGATGGATTTAGGCCCAGATCCTTGTACTGGGGTGAATGTATGACATTGTTCTACATTCTGTCCATCAACTGTGTTTTTTGCAATTTTCACCCCGAGTGGGCTGGGTATGCTCAGACGTGAGTCCCAGGCTCTCCACACAACTGGAGTCAAGCTATCCAGGCTGATGGAGGCTGATAGCCAGAAACCGGTCCTTGGATGCTTGATTCTGGTCTGGGAAAGACATGGCTTGGTAGTTCGAACTGGACTGTTCCCATGAGGCACAGGGTCAGAGCTGATTTGCATATAGCCAGTGTCTAGCCCAGGGTGGTGTGGAGTGCAAAAAAACGATGGATTTAGGCCCAGATCCTTGTACTGGGGTGAATGTATGACATTGTTCTACATTCTGTCCATCAACTGTGTTTTTTGCAATGTTCACCCCGAGTGGGCTGGGTATGCTCAGACGTGAGTCCCAGGCTCTCCACAACACTGGAGTCAAGCTATCCAGGCTGATGAAGGCTGATAGCCAGAAACCGGTCATTGGATGCTTGATTCCGGTCTGGGAAAGACATGGCTTGGTAGTTCGGACTGGACTGTACCCATGAGGCACAGGGTCAGAGCTGATTTGCATATAGCCAGTGTCTCACCCAGGGTGGTGTGGAGTGCAAAAAAAGTGATGGATTTAGGCCCAGATCCTTGTACTGGGGTGAATGTATGACATGGTTCTACATTCTGTCCACCAACTGTGTTTTTTGCAATTTTCACCCCGAGTGGGCTGGGTATGCTCAGACGTGAGTCCCAGGCTCTCCACACCACTGGAGTCAAGCTATCCAGGCTGATGGAGGCTGATAGCCAGAAACCGGTCCTTGGATGCTTGATTCCGGTCTGGGAAAGACATGGCTTGGTAGTTCGGACTGGACTGTTCCCATGAGGCACAGGGTCAGAGCTGATTTGTATATAGCCAGTGTCTAACCCAGGGTGGTGTGGAGTGCAAAAAAACGATGGATTTAGGCCCAGATCCTTGTACTGGGGTGAATGTATGACATTGTTCTACATTCTGTCCATCAATTGTGTTTTTTGAAATTTTCACCCCGAGTGGGCTGGGTATGCTCAGACGTGAGTCCCAGGCTCTCCACACCACTGTAGTCAAGCTATCCAGGTTTATGAAGGCTGATAGCCAGAAACCGGTCCTTGGATGCTTGATTCCGGTCTGGGAAAGACATGGCTTGGTAGTTCGGACTGGACTGTTCCCATGAGGCACAGGGTCAGAGCTGATTTGCATATAGCCAGTGTCTAACCCAGGGTGGTGTGGAGTGCAAAAAAATGATGGATTTAGGCCCAGATCCTTGTACTGGGGTGAATGTGTGACATTGTTCTACATTCTGTCCATCAACTGTGTTTTTTGCAATTTTCACCCCGAGTGGGCTGGGTATGCTCAGACGTGAGTCCCAGGCTCTCCACGCCACTGGAGTCAAGCTATTCAGGCTGATGAAGGCTGAGAGCCAGAAACCGGTCCTAGGATGCTTGATTCCGGTCTGGGAAAGACATGGCTTGGTAGTTCAGACTGGACTGTTCCCATGAGGCACAGGGTCAGAGCTGATTTGCATATAGCCAGTGTCTCACCCAGGGTGGTGTGGAGTGCAAAAAAACTATGGATTTAGGCCCAGATCCTTGTACTGGGGTGAATGTATGACATTGTTCTACATTCTGTCCATCAACTGTGTTTTTTGCAATTTTCACCCCGAGTGGGCTGGGTATGCTCAGACGTGAGTCCCAGGCTCTCCACACCACTGGAGTCAAGCTATCCAGGCTGATGGAGGCTGATAGCCAGAAACCGGTCCTTGGATGCTTGATTCCGGTCTGGGAAAGACATGGCTTGGTAGTTCGTACTGGACTGTTCCCATGAGGCACAGGGTCAGAGCTGATTTGTATATAGCCAGTGTCTAACCCAGGGTGGTGTGGAGTGCATAAAAACGATGGATTTAGGCCCAGATCCTTGTACTGGGGTGAATGTATGACATTGTTCTACATTCTGTCCATCAATTGTGTTTTTTGAAATTTTCACCCCGAGTGGGCTGGGTATGCTCAGACGTGAGTCCCAGGATCTCCACACCACTGGAGTCAAGCTATCCAGGCTGATGAAGGCTGATAGCCAGAAACCGGTCCTTGGATGCTTGATTCCATTCTGGGAAAGACATGGCTTGGTAGTTCAGGCTGGACTGTTCCCATGAGGCACAGAGTCAGAGCTGATTTGTATATAGCCAGTGTCTCACCCAGGGTGGTGTGGAGTGCAAAAAAACGATGGATTTAGGCCCAGATCCTTGTACTGGGGTGAATGTATGACATTGTTCTACATTCTGTCCATCAACTGTGTTTTTTGCAATTTTCACCCCGAGTGGGCTGGGTATGCTCAGACGTGAGTCCCAGGCTCTCCACACCACTGTAGTCAAGCTATCCAGGTTTATGAAGGCTGATAGCCAGAAACCGGTCCTTGGATGCTTGATTCCGGTCTGGGAAAGACATGGCTTGGTAGTTCGGACTGGACTGTTCCCATGAGGCACAGGGTCAGAGCTGATTTGCATATAGCCAGTGTCTAACCCAGGGTGGTGTGGAGTGCAAAAAAAACAATGGATTTAGGCCCAGATCCTTGTACTGGGGTGAATGTATGACATTGTTCTACATTCTGTCCATCAACTGTGTTTTTTGCAATTTTCACCCCGAGTGGGCTGGGTATTCTCAGACGTGAGTCCCAGGCTCTCCACACCACTGGAGTCAAGCTATCCAGGCTGATGAAGGCTGATAGCCAGAAACCGCTCCATGGATGCTTGATTCCGTTCTGGGAAAGACATGGCTTGGTAGTTCAGGCTGGACTGTTCCCATGAAGCACAGGGTCAGAGCTGATTTGCATATAGCCAGTGTCTAACCCAGGGTGGTGTGGAGTGCAAAAAAACGATGGATTTAGGCCCAGATTCTTGTACTGGGGTGAATGTATGACATTGTTCTACATTCTGTCCATCAACTGTGTTTTTTGCAATTTTCACCCCGAGTGGGCTGGGTATGCTCAGACGTGAGTCCCAGGCTCTCCACACCACAGGAGTCAAGCTATCCAGGCTGATGAAGGCTGATAGCCAGAAACCCGTCCTTGGATGCCTGATTCCGGTCTGGGAAAGACATGGCTTGGTAGTTCAGACTAGACTGTTCCCATGAGGCACAGTGTCAGAGCTGATTTGCACATAGCCAGTGTCTAACCCAGGGTGGTGTGGAGTGCAAAAAAACGATGGATTTAGGCCCAGATCCTTGTACTGGGGTGATTGTATGACATTGTTCTACATTCTGTCCATCAACTGTGTTTTTTGCAATTTTCACCCCGAGTGTGCTGGGTATGCTCAGACGTGATTTCCAGGCTCTCCACACCACTGGAGTCAAGCTATCCAGGCTGATGAAGGCTGATAGCCAGAAACCGGTCCTTGGATGCTTGATTCCGGTCTGGGAAAGACATGGCTCGGAAGTTAGGACTGGACTGTTCCCATGAGGCACAGGGTCAGAGCTGATTTGCATATAGCCAGTGTCTAACCCAGGGTGGTGTGGAGTGCAAAAAAACGATGGATTTAGGCCCAGATCCTTGTACTGGGGTGAATGTATTACATTGTTCTACATTCTGTCCATCAACTGTGTTTTTTGCAATTTTCACCCCGAGTGGGCTGGGTATGCTCAGACGTGAGTCCCAGGCTCTCCACACCACTGGAGTCAAGCTATCCAGGCTGATGAAGGCTGATAGCCAGAAACCGGTCCTTGGATGCTTGATTCCGGTCTGGGAAAGACATGGCTTGGTAGTTCGGACTGGACTGTTCCCATGAGGGACAGGGTCAGAGCTGAATTGCATATAGCCAGTGTCTCACCCAAGGTGGTGTGGAGTGCAAAAAAAACGATGGATTTAGGCCCAGATCCTTGTACTGGGGTGAATGTATGACATTGTTCTACATTCTGTCCATCAACTGTGTTTTTTGCAATTTTCACCCCGAGTGGGCTGGGTATGCTCAGACGTGAGTCCCAGGCTCTCCACACCACTGGAGTCAAGCTATCCAGGCTGATGAAGGCTGATAGCCAGAAACCGGTCCTTGGATGCTTGATTCCGGTCTGGGAAAGACATGGCTTGGTAGTTCGGACTGGACTGTTCCCATGAGGGACAGGGTCAGAGCTGAATTGCATATAGCCAGTGTCTCACCCAAGGTGGTGTGGAGTGCAAAAAAAACGATGGATTTAGGCCCAGATCCTTGTACTGGGGTGAATGTATGACATTGTTCTACATTCTGTCCATCAACTGTGTTTTTTGCAATTTTCACCCCGAGTGTGCTGGGTATGCTCAGACGTGATTTCCAGGCTCTCCACACCACTGGAGTCAAGCTATCCAGGCTGATGAAGGCTGATAGCCAGAAACCGGTCCTTGGATGCTTGATTCCGGTCTGGGAAAGACATGGCTCGGAAGTTCAGACTGGACTGTTCCCATGAGGCACAGGGTCAGAGCTGATTTGCATATAGCCTGTGTCTAACCCAGGGTGGTGTGGAGTGCAAAAAAGACGATGGATTTAGTCCCAGAACCTTGTACTGGGGTGAATGTATGACATTGTTCTACATTCTGTCCATCAACTGTGTTTTTTGCAATTTTCACCCCGAGTGGGCTGGGTATGCTCAGACGTGAGTCCCAGGCTCTCCACACCACTGGAGTCAAGCTATCCAGGCTGATGAAGGCTGAGAGCCAGAAACCGGTCCTTGGATGCTTGATTCAGGTCTGGGAAAGACATGGCTTGGTAGTTCGGACTGGACTGTTCCCATGAGGCACAGGGTCAGAGCTGATTTGCATATAGCCAGTGTCTCACCCAGGGTGGTGTGGAGTGCAAAAAAACGATGGATTTAGGCCCAGATCCTTGTACTGGGGTGAATGTATGACATTGTTCTACATTCTGTCCATCAACTGTGTTTTTTGCAATTTTCACCCCGAGTGGGCTGGGTATGCTCAGACGTGAGTCCCAGGCTCTCCACACAACTGGAGTCAAGCTATCCAGGCTGATGGAGGCTGATAGCCAGAAACCGGTCCTTGGATGCTTGATTCTGGTCTGGGAAAGACATGGCTTGGTAGTTCGAACTGGACTGTTCCCATGAGGCACAGGGTCAGAGCTGATTTGCATATAGCCAGTGTCTAGCCCAGGGTGGTGTGGAGTGCAAAAAAACGATGGATTTAGGCCCAGATCCTTGTACTGGGGTGAATGTATGACATTGTTCTACATTCTGTCCATCAACTGTGTTTTTTGCAATGTTCACCCCGAGTGGGCTGGGTATGCTCAGACGTGAGTCCCAGGCTCTCCACAACACTGGAGTCAAGCTATCCAGGCTGATGAAGGCTGATAGCCAGAAACCGGTCATTGGATGCTTGATTCCGGTCTGGGAAAGACATGGCTTGGTAGTTCGGACTGGACTGTACCCATGAGGCACAGGGTCAGAGCTGATTTGCATATAGCCAGTGTCTCACCCAGGGTGGTGTGGAGTGCAAAAAAAGTGATGGATTTAGGCCCAGATCCTTGTACTGGGGTGAATGTATGACATGGTTCTACATTCTGTCCACCAACTGTGTTTTTTGCAATTTTCACCCCGAGTGGGCTGGGTATGCTCAGACGTGAGTCCCAGGCTCTCCACACCACTGGAGTCAAGCTATCCAGGCTGATGGAGGCTGATAGCCAGAAACCGGTCCTTGGATGCTTGATTCCGGTCTGGGAAAGACATGGCTTGGTAGTTCGGACTGGACTGTTCCCATGAGGCACAGGGTCAGAGCTGATTTGCATATAGCCAGTGTCTAACCCAGGGTGGTGTGGAGTGCAAAAAAATGATGGATTTAGGCCCAGATCCTTGTACTGGGGTGAATGTGTGACATTGTTCTACATTCTGTCCATCAACTGTGTTTTTTGCAATTTTCACCCCGAGTGGGCTGGGTATGCTCAGACGTGAGTCCCAGGCTCTCCACGCCACTGGAGTCAAGCTATTCAGGCTGATGAAGGCTGAGAGCCAGAAACCGATCCTAGGATGCTTGATTCCGGTCTGGGAAAGACATGGCTTGGTAGTTCAGACTGGACTGTTCCCATGAGGCACAGGGTCAGAGCTGATTTGCATATAGCCAGTGTCTAACCCAGGGTGGTGTGGAGTGCAAATAAAACAATGGATTTAGGCCCAGATCCTTGTACTGGGGTGAATGTATGACATTGTTCTACATTCTGTCCATCAACTGTGTTTTTTGCAATTTTCACCCCGAGTGGGCTGGGTATTCTCAGACGTGAGTCCCAGGCTCTCCACACCACTGGAGTCAAGCTATCCAGGCTGATGAAGGCTGATAGCCAGAAACCGCTCCATGGATGCTTGATTCCGTTCTGGGAAAGACATGGCTTGGTAGTTCAGGCTGGACTGTTCCCATGAAGCACAGGGTCAGAGCTGATTTGCATATAGCCAGTGTCTAACCCAGGGTGGTGTGGAGTGCAAAAAAACGATGGATTTAGGCCCAGATCCTTGTACTGGGGTGAATGTATGACATTGTTCTACATTCTGTCCATCAACTGTGTTTTTTGCAATTTTCACCCCGAGTGGGCTGGGTATGCTCAGACGTGAGTCCCAGGCTCTCCACACCACAGGAGTCAAGCTATCCAGGCTGATGAAGGCTGATAGCCAGAAACCCGTCCTTGGATGCCTGATTCCGGTCTGGGAAAGACATGGCTTGGTAGTTCAGACTAGACTGTTCCCATGAGGCACAGTGTCAGAGCTGATTTGCACATAGCCAGTGTCTAACCCAGGGTGGTGTGGAGTGCAAAAAAACGATGGATTTAGGCCCAGATCCTTGTACTGGGGTGATTGTATGACATTGTTCTACATTCTGTCCATCAACTGTGTTTTTTGCAATTTTCACCCCGAGTGTGCTGGGTATGCTCAGACGTGATTTCCAGGCTCTCCACACCACTGGAGTCAAGCTATCCAGGCTGATGAAGGCTGATAGCCAGAAACCGGTCCTTGGATGCTTGATTCCGGTCTGGGAAAGACATGGCTCGGAAGTTAGGACTGGACTGTTCCCATGAGGCACAGGGTCAGAGCTGATTTGCATATAGCCAGTGTCTAACCCAGGGTGGTGTGGAGTGCAAAAAAACGATGGATTTAGGCCCAGATCCTTGTACTGGGGTGAATGTATTACATTGTTCTACATTCTGTCCATCAACTGTGTTTTTTGCAATTTTCACCCCGAGTGGGCTGGGTATGCTCAGACGTGAGTCCCAGGCTCTCCACACCACTGGAGTCAAGCTATCCAGGCTGATGAAGGCTGATAGCCAGAAACCGGTCCTTGGATGCTTGATTCCGGTCTGGGAAAGACATGGCTTGGTAGTTCGGACTGGACTGTTCCCATGAGGGACAGGGTCAGAGCTGAATTGCATATAGCCAGTGTCTCACCCAAGGTGGTGTGGAGTGCAAAAAAAACGATGGATTTAGGCCCAGATCCTTGTACTGGGGTGAATGTATGACATTGTTCTACATTCTGTCCATCAACTGTGTTTTTTGCAATTTTCACTCCGAGTGGGCTGGGTATGCTCAGACGTGAGTCCCAGGCTTTCCACACCCCTGGAGTCAAGCTATCCAGGCTGATGGAGGCTGATAGCCAGAAACCGGTCCTTGGATGCTTGATTCCGGTCTGGGAAAGACATGGCTTGGTAGTTCGGACTGGACTGTTCCCATGAGGCACAGGGTCAGAGCTGATTTGCATATAGCCAGTGTCTAACCCCGGGTGGTGTGGAGTGCAAAAAAACGATGGATTTAGGCCCAGATCCTTGTACTGGGGTGAATGTATGACATTGTTCTACATTCTGTCTATCAATTGTGTTTTTTGAAATTTTCACCCCGAGTGGGCTGGGTATGCTCAGACGTGAGTCCCAGGCTCTCCACACCACTGGAGTCAAGCTATCCAGGCTGATGAAAGCTGATAGCCAGAAACCGGTCCTTGGATGCTTGATTCCGGTCTGGGAAAGACATGGCTTGGTAGTTCGGACTGGACTGTTCCCATGAGGCACAGGGTCAGAGCTGATTTGCATATAGGCAGTGTCTAACCCAGGGTGGTGTGGAGTGCAAACAAATGATGGATTTAGGCCCAGATCCTTGTACTGGGGTGAATGTATGACATTGTTCTACATTCTGTCCATCAACTGTGTTTTTTGCAATTTTCACCCAGAGTGGGCTGGGTATGCTCAGACGTGAGTCCCAGGCTCTCCACACCACTGGAGTCAAGTTATCCAGGCTGATGAAGTCCAGTGTGTGGAGTGGAGTGCAAAAAAACGATGGATTCAGGCCCAGATCCTTGTACTGGGTTGAATGTATGACATTGTTCTACATTCTGTCCATCAACTGTGTTTTTTGCAATTTTCACCCCGAGTGGGCTGGGTATGCTCAGACGTGAGTCCCAGGCTCTCCACACCACTGGAGTCAAGCTATCCAGGCTGATGAAGGCTGATAGCCAGAAACCGGTCCTTGGATGCCTGATTCCGGTCTGGGAAAGACATGGCTTGGTAGTTCGGACTAGACTGTTCCCATGAGGCACAGTGTCAGAGCTGATTTGCACATAGCCAGTGTCTAACCCAGGGTGGTGTGGAGTGCAAAAAAACAATGGATTTAGGCCCAGATCCTTGTACTGGGGTGAATGTATGACATTGTTCTACATTCTGTCCATCAACTGTGTTTTTTGCAATTTTCACCCCGAGTGTGCTGGGTATGCTCAGACGTGAGTCCCAGGCTCTCCACACCACTGGAGTCAAGCTATCCAGGCTGATGAAGGCTGATAGCTAGAAACCGGTCCTTGGATGCTTGATTCCGGTCGGGGAAAGACATGGCTCGGAAGTTCGGACTGGACTGTTCCCATGAGGCACAGGGTCAGAGCTGATTTGCATATAGCCAGTGTCTAACCCAGGGTGGTGTGGAGTGCAAAAAAGACAATGGATTTAGTCCCAGATCCTTGTACTGGGGTGAATGTATGACATTGTTCTACATTCTGTCCATCAACTGTGTTTTTTGCAATTTTCACCCCGAGTGGGCTGGGTATGCTCAGACGTGAGTCCCAGGCTCTCCACGCCACTGGAGTCAAGCTATTCAGGCTGATGAAGGCTGAGAGCCAGAAACCGGTCCTAGGATGCTTGATTCCGGTCTGGGAAAGACATGGCTTGGTAGTTCAGACTGGACTGTTCCCATGAGGCACAGGGTCAGAGCTGATTTGCATATAGCCAGTGTCTCACCCAGGGTGGTGTGGAGTGCAAAAAAACTATGGATTTAGGCCCAGATCCTTGTACTGGGGTGAATGTATGACATTGTTCTACATTCTGTCCATCAACTGTGTTTTTTGCAATTTTCACCCCGAGTGGGCTGGGTATGCTCAGACGTGAGTCCCAGGCTCTCCACACCACTGGAGTCAAGCTATCCAGGCTGATGAAGGCTGATAGCCAGAAACTGGTCCTTGGATGCTTGATTCCGGTCTCGGAAAGACATGGCTTGGTAGTTCGGACTGGACTGTTCCCATGAGGCACAGCGTCAGAGCTGATTTGCACATAGCCAGTGTCTAACCCAGGGTGGTGTGGAGTGCAAAAAAACGATGGATTTAGTCCCAGATCCTTGTACTGGGGTGAATGTATGACATTGTTCTACATTCTGTCCATCAACTGTGTTTTTTGCAATTTTCACCCCGAGTGTGCTTGGTATGCTCAGACGTGAGTCCCAGGCTCTCCACACCACTGGAGTCAAGCTATCCAGGCTGATGAAGGCTGATAGCCAGAAACCGGTCCTTGGATGCTTGATTCCGGTCTGGGAAAGACATGGCTCGGAAGTTCAGACTGGACTGTTCCCATGAGGCACAGGGTCAGAGATGATTTGCATATAGCCTGTGTCTAACCCAGGGTGGTGTGGAGTGCAAAAAAGACGATGGATTTAGTCCCAGAACCTTGTACTGGGGTGAATGTATGACATTGTTCTACATTCTGTCCATCAACTGTGTTTTTTGCAATTTTCACCCCGAGTGGGCTGGGTATGCTCAGACGTGAGTCCCAGGCTCTCCACACCACTGGAGTCAAGCTATCCAGGCTGATGAAGGCTGAGAGCCAGAAACCGGTCCTTGGATGCTTGATTCAGGTCTGGGAAAGACATGGCTTGGTAGTTCGGACTGGACTGTTCCCATGAGGCACAGGGTCAGAGCTGATTTGCATATAGCCAGTGTCTCACCCAGGGTGGTGTGGAGTGCAAAAAAACGATGGATTTAGGCCCAGATCCTTGTACTGGGGTGAATGTATGACATTGTTCTACATTCTGTCCATCAACTGTGTTTTTTGCAATTTTTACCCCGAGTGGGCTGGGTATGCTCAGACGTGAGTCCCAGGCTCTCCACACAACTGGAGTCAAGCTATCCAGGCTGATGGAGGCTGATAGCCAGAAACCGGTCCTTGGATGCTTGATTCTGGTCTGGGAAAGACATGGCTTGGTAGTTCGAACTGGACTGTTCCCATGAGGCACAGGGTCAGAGCTGATTTGCATATAGCCAGTGTCTAGCCCAGGGTGGTGTGGAGTGCAAAAAAACGATGGATTTAGGCCCAGATCCTTGTACTGGGGTGAATGTATGACATTGTTCTACATTCTGTCCATCAACTGTGTTTTTTGCAATGTTCACCCCGAGTGGGCTGGGTATGCTCAGACGTGAGTCCCAGGCTCTCCACAACACTGGAGTCAAGCTATCCAGGCTGATGAAGGCTGATAGCCAGAAACCGGTCATTGGATGCTTGATTCCGGTCTGGGAAAGACATGGCTTGGTAGTTCGGACTGGACTGTACCCATGAGGCACAGGGTCAGAGCTGATTTGCATATAGCCAGTGTCTCACCCAGGGTGGTGTGGAGTGCAAAAAAAGTGATGGATTTAGGCCCAGATCCTTGTACTGGGGTGAATGTATGACATGGTTCTACATTCTGTCCACCAACTGTGTTTTTTGCAATTTTCACCCCGAGTGGGCTGGGTATGCTCAGACGTGAGTCTCAGGCTCTCCACACCACTGGAGTCAAGCTATCCAGGCTGATGGAGGCTGATAGCCAGAAACCGGTCCTTGGATGCTTGATTCCGTTCTGGGAAAGACATGGCTTGGTAGTTCAGGCTGGACTGTTCCCATGAAGCACAGGGTCAGAGCTGATTTGCATATAGCCAGTGTCTAACCCAGGGTGGTGTGGAGTGCAAAAAAACGATGGATTTAGGCCCAGATCCTTGTACTGGGGTGAATGTATGACATTGTTCTACATTCTGTCCATCAACTGTGTTTTTTGCAATTTTCACCCCGAGTGGGCTGGGTATGCTCAGACGTGAGTCCCAGGCTCTCCACACCACAGGAGTCAAGCTATCCAGGCTGATGAAGGCTGATAGCCAGAAACCCGTCCTTGGATGCCTGATTCCGGTCTGGGAAAGACATGGCTTGGTAGTTCAGACTAGACTGTTCCCATGAGGCACAGTGTCAGAGCTGATTTGCACATAGCCAGTGTCTAACCCAGGGTGGTGTGGAGTGCAAAAAAACGATGGATTTAGGCCCAGATCCTTGTACTGGGGTGATTGTATGACATTGTTCTACATTCTGTCCATCAACTGTGTTTTTTGCAATTTTCACCCCGAGTGTGCTGGGTATGCTCAGACGTGATTTCCAGGCTCTCCACACCACTGGAGTCAAGCTATCCAGGCTGATGAAGGCTGATAGCCAGAAACCGGTCCTTGGATGCTTGATTCCGGTCTGGGAAAGACATGGCTCGGAAGTTAGGACTGGACTGTTCCCATGAGGCACAGGGTCAGAGCTGATTTGCATATAGCCAGTGTCTAACCCAGGGTGGTGTGGAGTGCAAAAAAACGATGGATTTAGGCCCAGATCCTTGTACTGGGGTGAATGTATTACATTGTTCTACATTCTGTCCATCAACTGTGTTTTTTGCAATTTTCACCCCGAGTGGGCTGGGTATGCTCAGACGTGAGTCCCAGGCTCTCCACACCACTGGAGTCAAGCTATCCAGGCTGATGAAGGCTGATAGCCAGAAACCGGTCCTTGGATGCTTGATTCCGGTCTGGGAAAGACATGGCTTGGTAGTTCGGACTGGACTGTTCCCATGAGGGACAGGGTCAGAGCTGAATTGCATATAGCCAGTGTCTCACCCAAGGTGGTGTGGAGTGCAAAAAAAACGATGGATTTAGGCCCAGATCCTTGTACTGGGGTGAATGTATGACATTGTTCTACATTCTGTCCATCAACTGTGTTTTTTGCAATTTTCACTCCGAGTGGGCTGGGTATGCTCAGACGTGAGTCCCAGGCTTTCCACACCCCTGGAGTCAAGCTATCCAGGCTGATGGAGGCTGATAGCCAGAAACCGGTCCTTGGATGCTTGATTCCGGTCTGGGAAAGACATGGCTTGGTAGTTCGGACTGGACTGTTCCCATGAGGCACAGGGTCAGAGCTGATTTGCATATAGCCAGTGTCTAACCCCGGGTG
The DNA here is from genome assembly GCF_964261635.1 of Lissotriton helveticus. Taxonomy (NCBI): domain Eukaryota; kingdom Metazoa; phylum Chordata; class Amphibia; order Caudata; family Salamandridae; genus Lissotriton; species Lissotriton helveticus. The sequence goes on from NC_136067.1 coordinate 1,183,256,329, forward strand.
GTGTGGAGTGCAAAAAAACGATGGATTTAGGCCCAGATCCTTGTACTGGGGTGAATGTATGACATTGTTCTACATTCTGTCTATCAATTGTGTTTTTTGAAATTTTCACCCCGAGTGGGCTGGGTATGCTCAGACGTGAGTCCCAGGCTCTCCACACCACTGGAGTCAAGCTATCCAGGCTGATGAAAGCTGATAGCCAGAAACCGGTCCTTGGATGCTTGATTCCGGTCTGGGAAAGACATGGCTTGGTAGTTCGGACTGGACTGTTCCCATGAGGCACAGGGTCAGAGCTGATTTGCATATAGGCAGTGTCTAACCCAGGGTGGTGTGGAGTGCAAACAAATGATGGATTTAGGCCCAGATCCTTGTACTGGGGTGAATGTATGACATTGTTCTACATTCTGTCCATCAACTGTGTTTTTTGCAATTTTCACCCAGAGTGGGCTGGGTATGCTCAGACGTGAGTCCCAGGCTCTCCACACAACTGGAGTCAAGCTATCCAGGCTGATGAAGGCTGATAGCCAGAAACTGGTCCTTGGATGCTTGATTCCGGTCTGGGAAAGACATGGCTTGGTAGTTCGGACTGGACTGTTCCCATGAGGCACAGGGTCAGAGCTGATTTGCATATAGCCAGTGTCCAGGGTGGTGTGGAGTGCAAAAAAACGATGGATTTAGGCCCAGATCCTTGTACTGGGGTGAATGTATGACATTGTTCTACATTCTGTCCATCAACTGTGTTTTTTGCAATTTTCACCCCGAGTGGGCTGGGTATGCTCAGACGTGAGTCCCAGGCTCTCCACACCACTGGAGTCAAGTTATCCAGGCTGATGAAGTCCAGTGTGTGGAGTGGAGTGCAAAAAAACGATGGATACAGGCCCAGATCCTTGTACTGGGTTGAATGTATGACATTGTTCTACATTCTGTCCATCAACTGTGTTTTTTGCAATTTTCACCCCGAGTGGGCTGGGTATGCTCAGACGTGAGTCCCAGGCTCTCCACACCACTGGAGTCAAGCTATCCAGGCTGATGAAGGCTGATAGCCAGAAACCGGTCCTTGGATGCCTGATTCCGGTCTGGGAAAGACATGGCTTGGTAGTTCGGACTAGACTGTTCCCATGAGGCACAGTGTCAGAGCTGATTTGCACATAGCCAGTGTCTAACCCAGGGTGGTGTGGAGTGCAAAAAAACAATGGATTTAGGCCCAGATCCTTGTACTGGGGTGAATGTATGACATTGTTCTACATTCTGTCCATCAACTGTGTTTTTTGCAATTTTCACCCCGAGTGTGCTGGGTATGCTCAGACGTGAGTCCCAGGCTCTCCACACCACTGGAGTCAAGCTATCCAGGCTGATGAAGGCTGATAGCTAGAAACCGGTCCTTGGATGCTTGATTCCGGTCGGGGAAAGACATGGCTCGGAAGTTCAGACTGGACTGTTCCCATGAGGCACAGGGTCAGAGCTGATTTGCATATAGCCAGTGTCTAACCCAGGGTGGTGTGGAGTGCAAAAAAGACAATGGATTTAGTCCCAGATCCTTGTACTGGGGTGAATGTATGACATTGTTCTACATTCTGTCCATCAACTGTGTTTTTTGCAATTTTCACCCCGAGTGGGCTGGGTATGCTCAGACGTGAGTCCCAGGCTCTCCACGCCACTGGAGTCAAGCTATTCAGGCTGATGAAGGCTGAGAGCCAGAAACCGGTCCTAGGATGCTTGATTCCGGTCTGGGAAAGACATGGCTTGGTAGTTCAGACTGGACTGTTCCCATGAGGCACAGGGTCAGAGCTGATTTGCATATAGCCAGTGTCTCACCCAGGGTGGTGTGGAGTGCAAAAAAACTATGGATTTAGGCCCAGATCCTTGTACTGGGGTGAATGTATGACATTGTTCTACATTCTGTCCATCAACTGTGTTTTTTGCAATTTTCACCCCGAGTGGGCTGGGTATGCTCAGACGTGAGTCCCAGGCTCTCCACACCACTGGAGTCAAGCTATCCAGGCTGATGAAGGCTGATAGCCAGAAACTGGTCCTTGGATGCTTGATTCCGGTCTCGGAAAGACATGGCTTGGTAGTTCGGACTGGACTGTTCCCATGAGGCACAGCGTCAGAGCTGATTTGCACATAGCCAGTGTCTAACCCAGGGTGGTGTGGAGTGCAAAAAAACGATGGATTTAGTCCCAGATCCTTGTACTGGGGTGAATGTATGACATTGTTCTACATTCTGTCCATCAACTGTGTTTTTTGCAATTTTCACCCCGAGTGTGCTTGGTATGCTCAGACGTGAGTCCCAGGCTCTCCACACCACTGGAGTCAAGCTATCCAGGCTGATGAAGGCTGATAGCCAGAAACCGGTCCTTGGATGCTTGATTCCGGTCTGGGAAAGACATGGCTCGGAAGTTCAGACTGGACTGTTCCCATGAGGCACAGGGTCAGAGCTGATTTGCATATAGCCTGTGTCTAACCCAGGGTGGTGTGGAGTGCAAAAAAGACGATGGATTTAGTCCCAGAACCTTGTACTGGGGTGAATGTATGACATTGTTCTACATTCTGTCCATCAACTGTGTTTTTTGCAATGTTCACCCCGAGTGGGCTGGGTATGCTCAGACGTGAGTCCCAGGCTCTCCACAACACTGGAGTCAAGCTATCCAGGCTGATGAAGGCTGATAGCCAGAAACCGGTCATTGGATGCTTGATTCCGGTCTGGGAAAGACATGGCTTGGTAGTTCGGACTGGACTGTACCCATGAGGCACAGGGTCAGAGCTGATTTGCATATAGCCAGTGTCTCACCCAGGGTGGTGTGGAGTGCAAAAAAAGTGATGGATTTAGGCCCAGATCCTTGTACTGGGGTGAATGTATGACATGGTTCTACATTCTGTCCACCAACTGTGTTTTTTGCAATTTTCACCCCGAGTGGGCTGGGTATGCTCAGACGTGAGTCCCAGGCTCTCCACACCACTGGAGTCAAGCTATCCAGGCTGATGGAGGCTGATAGCCAGAAACCGGTCCTTGGATGCTTGATTCCGGTCTGGGAAAGACATGGCTTCGTAGTTCGGACTGGACTGTTCCCATGAGGCACAGGGTCAGAGCTGATTTGTATATAGCCAGTGTCTAACCCAGGGTGGTGTGGAGTGCAAAAAAACGATGGATTTAGGCCCAGATCCTTGTACTGGGGTGAATGTATGACATTGTTCTACATTCTGTCCATCAATTGTGTTTTTTGAAATTTTCACCCCGAGTGGGCTGGGTATGCTCAGACGTGAGTCCCAGGCTCTCCACACCACTGTAGTCAAGCTATCCAGGTTTATGAAGGCTGATAGCCAGAAACCGGTCCTTGGATGCTTGATTCCGGTCTGGGAAAGACATGGCTTGGTAGTTCGGACTGGACTGTTCCCATGAGGCACAGGGTCAGAGCTGATTTGCATATAGCCAGTGTCTAACCCAGGGTGGTGTGGAGTGCAAAAAAATGATGGATTTAGGCCCAGATCCTTGTACTGGGGTGAATGTGTGACATTGTTCTACATTCTGTCCATCAACTGTGTTTTTTGCAATTTTCACCCCGAGTGGGCTGGGTATGCTCAGACGTGAGTCCCAGGCTCTCCACGCCACTGGAGTCAAGCTATTCAGGCTGATGAAGGCTGAGAGCCAGAAACCGGTCCTAGGATGCTTGATTCCGGTCTGGGAAAGACATGGCTTGGTAGTTCAGACTGGACTGTTCCCATGAGGCACAGGGTCAGAGCTGATTTGCATATAGCCAGTGTCTCACCCAGGGTGGTGTGGAGTGCAAAAAAACTATGGATTTAGGCCCAGATCCTTGTACTGGGGTGAATGTATGACATTGTTCTACATTCTGTCCATCAACTGTGTTTTTTGCAATTTTCACCCCGAGTGGGCTGGGTATGCTCAGACGTGAGTCCCAGGCTCTCCACACCACTGGAGTCAAGCTATCCAGGCTGATGGAGGCTGATAGCCAGAAACCGGTCCTTGGATGCTTGATTCCGGTCTGGGAAAGACATGGCTTGGTAGTTCGTACTGGACTGTTCCCATGAGGCACAGGGTCAGAGCTGATTTGTATATAGCCAGTGTCTAACCCAGGGTGGTGTGGAGTGCAAAAAAACGATGGATTTAGGCCCAGATCCTTGTACTGGGGTGAATGTATGACATTGTTCTACATTCTGTCCATCAATTGTGTTTTTTGAAATTTTCACCCCGAGTGGGCTGGGTATGCTCAGACGTGAGTCCCAGGCTCTCCACACCACTGGAGTCAAGCTATCCAGGCTGATGAAGGCTGATAGCCAGAAACCGGTCCTTGGATGCTTGATTCCATTCTGGGAAAGACATGGCTTGGTAGTTCAGGCTGGACTGTTCCCATGAGGCACATAGTCAGAGCTGATTTGTATATAGCCAGTGTCTCACCCAGGGTGGTGTGGAGTGCAAAAAAACGATGGATTTAGGCCCAGATCCTTGTACTGGGGTGAATGTATGACATTGTTCTACATTCTGTCCATCAACTGTGTTTTTTGCAATTTTCACCCCGAGTGGGCTGGGTATGCTCAGACGTGAGTCCCAGGCTCTCCACACCACTGTAGTCAAGCTATCCAGGTTTATGAAGGCTGATAGCCAGAAACCGGTCCTTGGATGCTTGATTCCGGTCTGGGAAAGACATGGCTTGGTAGTTCGGACTGGACTGTTCCCATGAGGCACAGGGTCAGAGCTGATTTGCATATAGCCAGTGTCTAACCCAGGGTGGTGTGGAGTGCAAAAAAAACAATGGATTTAGGCCCAGATCCTTGTACTGGGGTGAATGTATGACATTGTTCTACATTCTGTCCATCAACTGTGTTTTTTGCAATTTTCACCCCGAGTGGGCTGGGTATTCTCAGACGTGAGTCCCAGGCTCTCCACACCACTGGAGTCAAGCTATCCAGGCTGATGAAGGCTGATAGCCAGAAACCGCTCCATGGATGCTTGATTCCGTCTGGGAAAGACATGGCTTGGTAGTTCAGGCTGGACTGTTCCCATGAAGCACAGGGTCAGAGCTGATTTGCATATAGCCAGTGTCTAACCCAGGGTGGTGTGGAGTGCAAAAAAACGATGGATTTAGGCCCAGATCCTTGTACTGGGGTGAATGTATGACATTGTTCTACATTCTGTCCATCAACTGTGTTTTTTGCAATTTTCACCCCGAGTGGGCTGGGTATGCTCAGACGTGAGTCCCAGGCTCTCCACACCACAGGAGTCAAGCTATCCAGGCTGATAAAGGCTGATAGCCAGAAACCGGTCCTTGGATGCCTGATTCCGGTCTGGGAAAGACATGGCTTGGTAGTTCAGACTAGACTGTTCCCATGAGGCACAGTGTCAGAGCTGATTTGCACATAGCCAGTGTCTAACCCAGGGTGGTGTGGAGTGCAAAAAAACGATGGATTTAGGCCCAGATCCTTGTACTGGGGTGATTGTATGACATTGTTCTACATTCTGTCCATCAACTGTGTTTTTTGCAATTTTCACCCCGAGTGTGCTGGGTATGCTCAGACGTGATTTCCAGGCTCTCCACACCACTGGAGTCAAGCTATCCAGGCTGATGAAGGCTGATAGCCAGAAACCGGTCCTTGGATGCTTGATTCCGGTCTGGGAAAGACATGGCTCGGAAGTTAGGACTGGACTGTTCCCATGAGGCACAGGGTCAGAGCTGATTTGCATATAGCCAGTGTCTAACCCAGGGTGGTGTGGAGTGCAAAAAAACGATGGATTTAGGCCCAGATCCTTGTACTGGGGTGAATGTATTACATTGTTCTACATTCTGTCCATCAACTGTGTTTTTTGCAATTTTCACCCCGAGTGGGCTGGGTATGCTCAGACGTGAGTCCCAGGCTCTCCACACCACTGGAGTCAAGCTATCCAGGCTGATGAAGGCTGATAGCCAGAAACCGGTCCTTGGATGCTTGATTCCGGTCTGGGAAAGACATGGCTTGGTAGTTCGGACTGGACTGTTCCCATGAGGCACAGGGTCAGAGCTGAATTGCATATAGCCAGTGTCTCACCCAAGGTGGTGTGGAGTGCAAAAAAAACGATGGATTTAGGCCCAGATCCTTGTACTGGGGTGAATGTATGACATTGTTCTACATTCTGTCCATCAACTGTGTTTTTTGCAATTTTCACTCCGAGTGGGCTGGGTATGCTCAGACGTGAGTCCCAGGCTTTCCACACCCCTGGAGTCAAGCTATCCAGGCTGATGGAGGCTGATAGCCAGAAACCGGTCCTTGGATGCTTGATTCCGGTCTGGGAAAGACATGGCTTGGTAGTTCGGACTGGACTGTTCCCATGAGGCACAGGGTCAGAGCTGATTTGCATATAGCCAGTGTCTAACCCCGGGTGGTGTGGAGTGCAAAAAAACGATGGATTTAGGCCCAGATCCTTGTACTGGGGTGAATGTATGACATTGTTCTACATTCTGTCTATCAATTGTGTTTTTTGAAATTTTCACCCCGAGTGGGCTGGGTATGCTCAGACGTGAGTCCCAGGCTCTCCACACCACTGGAGTCAAGCTATCCAGGCTGATGAAAGCTGATAGCCAGAAACCGGTCCTTGGATGCTTGATTCCGGTCTGGGAAAGACATGGCTTGGTAGTTCGGACTGGACTGTTCCCATGAGGCACAGGGTCAGAGCTGATTTGCATATAGGCAGTGTCTAACCCAGGGTGGTGTGGAGTGCAAACAAATGATGGATTTAGGCCCAGATCCTTGTACTGGGGTGAATGTATGACATTGTTCTACATTCTGTCCATCAACTGTGTTTTTTGCAATTTTCACCCAGAGTGGGCTGGGTATGCTCAGACGTGAGTCCCAGGCTCTCCACACAACTGGAGTCAAGCTATCCAGGCTGATGAAGGCTGATAGCCAGAAACTGGTCCTTGGATGCTTGATTCCGGTCTGGGAAAGACATGGCTTGGTAGTTCGGACTGGACTGTTCCCATGAGGCACAGGGTCAGAGCTGATTTGCATATAGCCAGTGTCCAGGGTGGTGTGGAGTGCAAAAAAACGATGGATTTAGGCCCAGATCCTTGTACTGGGGTGAATGTATGACATTGTTCTACATTCTGTCCATCAACTGTGTTTTTTGCAATTTTCACCCCGAGTGGGCTGGGTATGCTCAGACGTGAGTCCCAGGCTCTCCACACCACTGGAGTCAAGTTATCCAGGCTGATGAAGTCCAGTGTGTGGAGTGGAGTGCAAAAAAACGATGGATTCAGGCCCAGATCCTTGTACTGGGTTGAATGTATGACATTGTTCTACATTCTGTCCATCAACTGTGTTTTTTGCAATTTTCACCCCGAGTGGGCTGGGTATGCTCAGACGTGAGTCCCAGGCTCTCCACACCACTGGAGTCAAGCTATCCAGGCTGATGAAGGCTGATAGCCAGAAACCGGTCCTTGGATGCCTGATTCCGGTCTGGGAAAGACATGGCTTGGTAGTTCGGACTAGACTGTTCCCATGAGGCACAGTGTCATAGCTGATTTGCACATAGCCAGTGTCTAACCCAGGGTGGTGTGGAGTGCAAAAAAACAATGGATTTAGGCCCAGATCCTTGTACTGGGGTGAATGTATGACATTGTTCTACATTCTGTCCATCAACTGTGTTTTTTGCAATTTTCACCCCGAGTGTGCTGGGTATGCTCAGACGTGAGTCCCAGGCTCTCCACACCACTGGAGTCAAGCTATCCAGGCTGATGAAGGCTGATAGCTAGAAACCGGTCCTTGGATGCTTGATTCCGGTCGGGGAAAGACATGGCTCGGAAGTTCGGACTGGACTGTTCCCATGAGGCACAGGGTCAGAGCTGATTTGCATATAGCCAGTGTCTAACCCAGGGTGGTGTGGAGTGCAAAAAAGACGATGGATTTAGTCCCAGATCCTTGTACTGGGGTGAATGTATGACATTGTTCTACATTCTGTCCATCAACTGTGTTTTTTGCAATTTTCACCCCGAGTGGGCTGGGTATGCTCAGACGTGAGTCCCAGGCTCTCCACGCCACTGGAGTCAAGCTATTCAGGCTGATGAAGGCTGAGAGCCAGAAACCGGTCCTAGGATGCTTGATTCCGGTCTGGGAAAGACATGGCTTGGTAGTTCAGACTGGACTGTTCCCATGAGGCACAGGGTCAGAGCTGATTTGCATATAGCCAGTGTCTCACCCAGGGTGGTGTGGAGTGCAAAAAAACTATGGATTTAGGCCCAGATCCTTGTACTGGGGTGAATGTATGACATTGTTCTACATTCTGTCCATCAACTGTGTTTTTTGCAATTTTCACCCCGAGTGGGCTGGGTATGCTCAGACGTGAGTCCCAGGCTCTCCACACCACTGGAGTCAAGCTATCCAGGCTGATGGAGGCTGATAGCCAGAAACCGGTCCTTGGATGCTTGAATCCGGTCTGGGAAAGACATGGCTTGGTAGTTCGTACTGGACTGTTCCCATGAGGCACAGGGTCAGAGCTGATTTGTATATAGCCAGTGTCTAACCCAGGGTGGTGTGGAGTGCAAAAAAATGATGGATTTAGGCCCAGATCCTTGTACTGGGGTGAATGTATGACATTGTTCTACATTCTGTCCATCAATTGTGTTTTTTGAAATTTTCACCCCGAGTGGGCTGGGTATGCTCAGACGTGAGTCCCAGGCTCTCCACACCACTGGAGTCAAGCTATCCAGGCTGATGAAGGCTGATAGCCAGAAACCGGTCCTTGGATGCTTGATTCCATTCTGGGAAAGACATGGCTTGGTAGTTCGGGCTGGACTGTTCCCATGAGGCACAGAGTCAGAGCTGATTTGTATATAGCCAGTGTCTCACCCAGGGTGGTGTGGAGTGCAAAAAAACGATGGATTTAGGCCCAGATCCTTGTACTGGGGTGAATGTATGACATTGTTCTACATTCTGTCCATCAACTGTGTTTTTTGCAATTTTCACCCCGAGTGGGCTGGGTATGCTCAGACGTGAGTCCCAGGCTCTCCACACCACTGTAGTCAAGCTATCCAGGTTTATGAAGGTTGATAGCCAGAAACCGGTCCTTGGATGCTTGATTCCGGTCTGGGAAAGACATGGCTTGGTAGTTCGGACTGGACTGTTCCCATGAGGCACAGGGTCAGAGCTGATTTGCATATAGCCAGTGTCTAACCCAGGGTGGTGTGGAGTGCAAAAAAAACAATGGATTTAGGCCCAGATCCTTGTACTGGGGTGAATGTATGACATTGTTCTACATTCTGTCCATCAACTGTGTTTTTTGCAATTTTCACCCCGAGTGGGCTGGGTATTCTCAGACGTGAGTCCCAGGCTCTCCACACCACTGGAGTCAAGCTATCCAGGCTGATGAAGGCTGATAGCCAGAAACCGCTCCATGGATGCTTGATTCCGTTCTGGGAAAGACATGGCTTGGTAGTTCAGGCTGGACTGTTCCCATGAAGCACAGGGTCAGAGCTGATTTGCATATAGCCAGTGTCTAACCCAGGGTGGTGTGGAGTGCAAAAAAACGATGGATTTAGGCCCAGATCCTTGTACTGGGGTGAATGTATGACATTGTTCTACATTCTGTCCATCAACTGTGTTTTTTGCAATTTTCACCCCGAGTGGGCTGGGTATGCTCAGACGTGAGTCCCAGGCTCTCCACACCACAGGAGTCAAGCTATCCAGGCTGATGAAGGCTGATAGCCAGAAACCCGTCCTTGGATGCCTGATTCCGGTCTGGGAAAGACATGGCTTGGTAGTTCAGACTAGACTGTTCCCATGAGGCACAGTGTCAGAGCTGATTTGCACATAGCCAGTGTCTAACCCAGGGTGGTGTGGAGTGCAAAAAACGATGGATTTAGGCCCAGATCCTTGTACTGGGGTGAATGAATGACATTGTTCTACATTCTGACCATCAACTGTGTTTTTTGCAATTTTCACCCCGAGTGTGCTGGGTATGCTCAGACGTGATTTCCAGGCTCTCCACACCACTGGAGTCAAGCTATCCAGGCTGATGAAGGCTGATAGCCAGAAACCGGTCCTTGGATGCTTGATTCCGGTCTGGGAAAGACATGGCTCGGAAGTTAGGACTGGACTGTTCCCATGAGGCACAGGGTCAGAGCTGATTTGCATATAGCCAGTGTCTAACCCAGGGTGGTGTGGAGTGCAAAAAAACGATGGATTTAGGCCCAGATCCTTGTACTGGGGTGAATGTATTACATTGTTCTACATTCTGTCCATCAACTGTGTTTTTTGCAATTTTCACCCCGAGTGGGCTGGGTATGCTCAGACGTGAGTCCCAGGCTCTCCACACCACTGGAGTCAAGCTATCCAGGCTGATGAAGGCTGATAGCCAGAAACCGGTCCTTGGATGCTTGATTCCGGTCTGGGAAAGACATGGCTTGGTAGTTCGGACTGGACTGTTCCCATGAGGCACAGGGTCAGAGCTGAATTGCATATAGCCAGTGTCTCACCCAAGGTGGTGTGGAGTGCAAAAAAAACGATGGATTTAGGCCCAGATCCTTGTACTGGGGTGAATGTATGACATTGTTCTACATTCTGTCCATCAACTGTGTTTTTTGCAATTTTCACTCCGAGTGGGCTGGGTATGCTTAGACGTGAGTCCCAGGCTTTCCACACCACTGGAGTCAAGCTATCCAGGCTGATGGAGGCTGATAGCCAGAAACCGGTCCTTGGATGCTTGATTCCGGTCTGGGAAAGACATGGCTTGGTAGTTCGGACTGGACTGTTCCCATGAGGCACAGGGTCAGAGCTGATTTGCATATAGCCAGTGTCTAACCCCGGGTGGTGTGGAGTGCAAAAAAACGATGGATTTAGGCCCAGATCCTTGTACTGGGGTGAATGTATGACATTGTTCTACATTCTGTCTATCAATTGTGTTTTTTGAAATTTTCACCCCGAGTGGGCTGGGTATGCTCAGACGTGAGTCCCAGGCTCTCCACACCACTGGAGTCAAGCTATCCAGGCTGATGAAAGCTGATAGCCAGAAACCGGTCCTTGGATGCTTGATTCCGGTCTGGGAAAGACATGGCTTGGTAGTTCGGACTGGACTGTTCCCATGAGGCACAGGGTCAGAGCTGATTTGCATATAGGCAGTGTCTAACCCAGGGTGGTGTGGAGTGCAAAAAAACGATGGATTCAGGCCCAGATCCTTGTACTGGGTTGAATGTATGACATTGTTCTACATTCTGTCCATCAACTGTGTTTTTTGCAATTTTCACCCCGAGTGGGATGGGTATGATCAGACGTGAGTCCCAGGCTCTCCACACCACTGGAGTCAAGCTATCCAGGCTGATGAAGGCTGATAGCCAGAAACCGGTCCTTGGATGCTTGATTCCGGTCTGGGAAAGACATGGCTTGGTAGTTCGGACTGGACTGTTCCCATGAGGCACAGGGTCAGAGCTGATTTGCATATAGCCAGTGTCTCACCCAGGGTGGTGTGGAGTGCAACAAAACTATGGATTTAGGCCCAGATCCTTGTACTGGGGTGAATGTATGACATTGTTCTACATTCTGTCCATCAACTGTGTTTTTTGCAATTTTCACCCCGAGTGGGCTGGGTATGCTCAGACGTGAGTCCCAGGCTCTCCACACCACTGGAGTCAAGCTATCCAGGCTGATGGAGGCTGATAGCCAGAAACCGGTCCTTGGATGCTTGATTCCGGTCTGGGAAAGACATGGCTTGGTAGTTCGTACTGGACTGTTCGCATGAGGCACAGGGTCAGAGCTGATTTGTATATAGCCAGTGTCTAACCCAGGGTGGTGTGGAGTGCAAAAAAACGATGGATTTAGGCCCAGATCCTTGTACTGGGGTGAATGTATGACATTGTTCTACATTCTGTCCATCAATTGTGTTTTTTGAAATTTTCACCCCGAGTGGGCTGGGTATGCTCAGACGTGAGTCCCAGGCTCTCCACACCACTGGAGTCAAGCTATCCAGGCTGATGAAGGCTGATAGCCAGAAACCGGTCCTTGGATGCTTGATTCCATTCTGGGAAAGACATGGCTTGGTAGTTCAGGCTGGACTGTTCCCATGAGGCACAGAGTCAGAGCTGATTTGTATATAGCCAGTGTCTCACCCAGGGTGGTGTGGAGTGAAAAAAAACGATGGATTTAGGCCCAGATCCTTGTACTGGGGTGAATGTATGACATTGTTCTACATTCTGTCCATCAACTGTGTTTTTTGCAATTTTCACCCCGAGTGGGCTGGGTATGCTCAGACGTGAGTCCCAGGCTCTCCACACCACTGTAGTCAAGCTATCCAGGTTTATGAAGGCTGATAGCCAGAAACCGGTCCTTGGATGCTTGATTCCGGTCTGGGAAAGACATGGCTTGGTAGTTCGGACTGGACTGTTCCCATGAGGCACAGGGTCAGAGCTGATTTGCATATAGCCAGTGTCTAACCCAGGGTGGTGTGGAGTGCAAAAAAAACAATGGATTTAGGCCCAGATCCTTGTACTGGGGTGAATGTATGACATTGTTCTACATTCTGTCCATCAACTGTGTTTTTTGCAATTTTCACCCCGAGTGGGCTGGGTATTCTCAGACGTGAGTCCCAGGCTCTCCACACCACTGGAGTCAAGCTATCCAGGCTGATGAAGGCTGATAGCCAGAAACCCGTCCTTGGATGCCTGATTTCGGTCTGGGAAAGACATGGCTTGGTAGTTCAGACTAGACTGTTCCCATGAGGCACAGTGTCAGAGCTGATTTGCACATAGCCAGTGTCTAACCCAGGGTGGTGTGGAGTGCAAAAAAACGATGGATTTAGGCCCAGATCCTTGTACTGGGGTGAATGTATGACATTGTTCTACATTCTGTCCATCAACTGTGTTTTTTGCAATTTTCACCCCGAGTGTGCTGGGTATGCTCAGACGTGATTTCCAGGCTCTCCACACCACTGGAGTCAAGCTATCTAGGCTGATGAAGGCTGATAGCCAGAAACCGGTCCTTGGATGCTTGATTCCGGTCTGGGAAAGACATGGCTCGGAAGTTAGGACTGGACTGTTCCCATGAGGCACAGGGTCAGAGCTGATTTGCATATAGCCAGTGTCTAACCCCGGGTGGTGTGGAGTGCAAAAAAACGATGGATTTAGGCCCAGATCCTTGTACTGGGGTGAATGTATGACATTGTTCTACATTCTGTCTATCAATTGTGTTTTTTGAAATTTTCACCCCGAGTGGGCTGGGTATGCTCAGACGTGAGTCCCAGGCTCTCCACACCACTGGAGTCAAGCTATCCAGGCTGATGAAAGCTGATAGCCAGAAACCGGTCCTTGGATGCTTGATTCCGGTCTGGGAAAGACATGGCTTGGTAGTTCGGACTGGACTGTTCCCATGAGGCACAGGGTCAGAGCTGATTTGCATATAGGCAGTGTCTAACCCAGGGTGGTGTGGAGTGCAAAAAAACGATGGATTCAGGCCCAGATCCTTGTACTGGGTTGAATGTATGACATTGTTCTACATTCTGTCCATCAACTGTGTTTTTTGCAATTTTCACCCCGAGTGGGATGGGTATGCTCAGACGTGAGTCCCAGGCTCTCCACACCACTGGAGTCAAGCTATCCAGGCTGATGAAGGCTGATAGCCAGAAACTGGTCCTTGGATGCTTGATTCCGGTCTGGGAAAGACATGGCTTGGTAGTTCGGACTGGACTGTTCCCATGAGGCACAGGGTCAGAGCTGATTTGCATATAGCCAGTGTCTAACCCAGGGTGGTGTGGAGTGCAAAAAAACGATGGATTTAGGCCCAGATCCTTGTACTGGGGTGAATGTATGACATTGTTCTACATTCTGTCCATCAATTGTGTTTTTTGAAATTTTCACCCCGAGTGGGCTGGGTATGCTCAGACGTGAGTCCCAGGCTCTCCACACCACTGGAGTCAAGCTATCCAGGCTGATAAAGGCTGATAGCCAGAAACCGGTCCTTGGATGCTTGATTCCGGTCTGGGAAAGACATGGCTTGGTAGTTCGGACTGGACTGTTCCTTTGAGGCACAGGGTCAGAGCTGATTTGCATATAGCCAGTGTCTAACCCAGGGTGGTGTGGAGTGCAAACAAATGATGGATTTAGGCCCAGATCCTTGTACTGGGGTGAATGTATGACATTGTTCTACATTCTGTCCATCATCTGTGTTTTTTGCAATTTTCACCCAGAGTGGGCTGGGTATGCTCAGACGTGAGTCCCAGGCTCTCCACACAACTGGAGTCAAGCTATCCAGGCTGATGAAGGCTGATAGCCAGAAACCGGTCCTTGGATGCTTGATTCCGGTCTGGGAAAGACATGGCTTGGTAGTTCGGACTGGACTGTTCCCATGAGGCACAGGGTCAGAGCTGATTTGCATATAGCCAGTGTCTAACCCCGGGTGGTGTGGAGTGCAAAAAAACGATGGATTTAGGCCCAGATCCTTGTACTGGGGTGAATGTATGACATTGTTCTACATTCTGTCTATCAATTGTGTTTTTTGAAATTTTCACCCCGAGTGGGCTGGGTATGCTCAGACGTGAGTCCCAGGCTCTCCACACCACTGGAGTCAAGCTATCCAGGCTGATGAAAGCTGATAGCCAGAAACCGGTCCTTGGATGCTTGATTCCGGTCTGGGAAAGACATGGCTTGGTAGTTCGGACTGGACTGTTCCCATGAGGCACAGGGTCAGAGCTGATTTGCATATAGGCAGTGTCTAACCCAGGGTGGTGTGGAGTGCAAAAAAACGATGGATTCAGGCCCAGATCCTTGTACTGGGTTGAATGTATGACATTGTTCTACATTCTGTCCATCAACTGTGTTTTTTGCAATTTTCACCCCGAGTGGGATGGGTATGCTCAGACGTGAGTCCCAGGCTCTCCACACCACTGGAGTCAAGCTATCCAGGCTGATGAAGGCTGATAGCCAGAAACTGGTCCTTGGATGCTTGATTCCGGTCTGGGAAAGACATGGCTTGGTAGTTCGGACTGGACTGTTCCCATGAGGCACAGGGTCAGAGCTGATTTGCATATAGCCAGTGTCTAACCCAGGGTGGTGTGGAGTGCAAAAAAACGATGGATTTAGGCCCAGATCCTTGTACTGGGGTGAATGTATGACATTGTTCTACATTCTGTCCATCAATTGTGTTTTTTGAAATTTTCACCCCGAGTGGGCTGGGTATGCTCAGACGTGAGTCCCAGGCTCTCCACACCACTGGAGTCAAGCTATCCAGGCTGATAAAGGCTGATAGCCAGAAACCGGTCCTTGGATGCTTGATTCCGGTCTGGGAAAGACATGGCTTGGTAGTTCGGACTGGACTGTTCCTTTGAGGCACAGGGTCAGAGCTGATTTGCATATAGCCAGTGTCTAACCCAGGGTGGTGTGGAGTGCAAACAAATGATGGATTTAGGCCCAGATCCTTGTACTGGGGTGAATGTATGACATTGTTCTACATTCTGTCCATCATCTGTGTTTTTTGCAATTTTCACCCAGAGTGGGCTGGGTATGCTCAGACGTGAGTCCCAGGCTCTCCACACAACTGGAGTCAAGCTATCCAGGCTGATGAAGGCTGATAGCCAGAAACCGGTCCTTGGATGCTTGATTCCGGTCTGGGAAAGACATGGCTTGGTAGTTCGGACTGGACTGTTCCCATGAGGCACAGGGTCAGAGCTGATTTGCATATAGCCAGTGTCCAGGGTGGTGTGGAGTGCAAAAAAACGATGGATTTAGGCCCAGATCCTTGTACTGGGGTGAATGTATGACATTGTTCTACATTCTGTCCATCAACTGTGTTTTTTGCAATTTTCACCCCGAGTGGGCTGGGTATGCTCAGACGTGAGTCCCAGGCTCTCCACACCACTGGAGTCAAGCTATCCAGGCTGATGAAGGCTGATAGCCAGAAACCGGTCCTTGGATGCCTGATTCCGGTCTGGGAAAGACATGGCTTGGTAGTTCGGACTAGACTGTTCCCATGAGGCACAGTGTCAGAGCTGATTTGCACATAGCCAGTGTCTAACCCAGGGTGGTGTGGAGTGCAAAAAAACAATGGATTTAGGCCCAGATCCTTGTACTGGGGTGAATGTATGACATTGTTCTACATTCTGTCCATCAACTGTGTTTTTTGCAATTTTCACCCCGAGTGTGCTGGGTATGCTCAGACGTGAGTCCCAGGCTCTCCACACCACTGGAGTCAAGCTATCCAGGCTGATGAAGGCTGATAGCTAGAAACCGGTCCTGAGATGCTTGATTCCGGTCTGGGAAAGACATGGCTCGGAAGTTCGGACTGGACTGTTCCCATGAGGCACAGGGTCAGAGCTGATTTGCATATAGCCAGTGTCTAACCCAGGGTGGTGTGGAGTGCAAAAAAGACGATGGATTTAGTCCCAGATCCTTGTACTGGGGTGAATGTATGACATTGTTCTACATTCTGTCCATCAACTGTGTTTTTTGCAATTTTCACCCCGAGTGGGCTGGGTATGCTCAGACGTGAGTCCCAGGCTCTCCACGCCACTGGAGTCAAGCTATTCAGGCTGATGAAGGCTGAGAGCCAGAAACCGGTCCTAGGATGCTTGATTCCGGTCTGGGAAAGACATGGCTTGGTAGTTCAGACTGGACGGTTCCCATGAGGCACAGGGTCAGAGCTGATTTGCATATAGCCAGTGTCTCACCCAGGGTGGTGTGGAGTGCAAAAAAACTATGGATTTAGGCCCAGATCCTTGTACTGGGGTGAATGTATGACATTGTTCTACATTCTGTCCATCAACTGTGTTTTTTGCAATTTTCACCCCGAGTGGGCTGGGTATGCTCAGACGTGAGTCCCAGGCTCTCCACACCACTGGAGTCAAGCTATCCAGGCTGATGGAGGCTGATAGCCAGAAACCGGTCCTTGGATGCTTGAATCCGGTCTGGGAAAGACATGGCTTGGTAGTTCGTACTGGACTGTTCCCATGAGGCACAGGGTCAGAGCTGATTTGTATATAGCCAGTGTCTAACCCAGGGTGGTGTGGAGTGCAAAAAAACGATGGATTTAGGCCCAGATCCTTGTACTGGGGTGAATGTATGACATTGTTCTACATTCTGTCCATCAATTGTGTTTTTTGAAATTTTCACCCCGAGTGGGCTGGGTATGCTCAGACGTGAGTCCCAGGCTCTCCACACCACTGGAGTCAAGCTATCCAGGCTGATGAAGGCTGATAGCCAGAAACCGGTCCTTGGATGCTTGATTCCGGTCTGGGAAAGACATGGCTTGGTAGTTCGGACTGGACTGTTCCCATGAGGCACAGGGTCAGAGCTGATTTGCATATAGCCAGTGTCTCACCCAGGGTGGTGTGGAGTGCAACAAAACTATGGATTTAGGCCCAGATCCTTGTACTGGGGTGAATGTATGACATTGTTCTACATTCTGTCCATCAACTGTGTTTTTTGCAATTTTCACCCCGAGTGGGCTGGGTATGCTCAGACGTGAGTCCCAGGCTCTCCACACCACTGGAGTCAAGCTATCCAGGCTGATGGAGGCTGATAGCCAGAAACCGGTCCTTGGATGCTTGATTCCGGTCTGGGAAAGACATGGCTTGGTAGTTCGTACTGGACTGTTCCCATGAGGCACAGGGTCAGAGCTGATTTGTATATAGCCAGTGTCTAACCCAGGGTGGTGTGGAGTGCAAAAAAACGATGGATTTAGGCCCAGATCCTTGTACTGGGGTGAATGTATGACATTGTTCTACATTCTGTCCATCAATTGTGTTTTTTGAAATTTTCACCCCGAGTGGGCTGGGTATGCTCAGACGTGAGTCCCAGGCTCTCCACACCACTGGAGTCAAGCTATCCAGGCTGATGAAGGCTGATAGCCAGAAACCGGTCCTTGGATGCTTGATTCCATTCTGGGAAAGACATGGCTTGGTAGTTCAGGCTGGACTGTTCCCATGAGGCACAGAGTCAGAGCTGATTTGTATATAGCCAGTGTCTCACCCAGGGTGGTGTGGAGTGCAAAAAAACGATGGATTTAGGCCCAGATCCTTGTACTGGGGTGAATGTATGACATTGTTCTACATTCTGTCCATCAACTGTGTTTTTTGCAATTTTCACCCCGAGTGGGCTGGGTATGCTCAGACGTGAGTCCCAGGCTCTCCACACCACTGTAGTCAAGCTATCCAGGTTTATGAAGGCTGATAGCCAGAAACCGGTCCTTGGATGCTTGATTCCGGTCTGGGAAAGACATGGCTTGGTAGTTCGGACTGGACTGTTCCCATGAGGCACAGGGTCAGAGCTGATTTGCATATAGCCAGTGTCTAACCCAGGGTGGTGTGGAGTGCAAAAAAAACAATGGATTTAGGCCCAGATCCTTGTACTGGGGTGAATGTATGACATTGTTCTACATTCTGTCCATCAACTGTGTTTTTTGCAATTTTCACCCCGAGTGGGCTGGGTATTCTCAGACGTGAGTCCCAGGCTCTCCACACCACTGGAGTCAAGCTATCCAGGCTGATGAAGGCTGATAGCCAGAAACCGCTCCATGGATGCTTGATTCCGTTCTGGGAAAGACATGGCTTGGTAGTTCAGGCTGGACTGTTCCCATGAAGCACAGGGTCAGAGCTGATTTGCATATAGCCAGTGTCTAACCCAGGGTGGTGTGGAGTGCAAAAAAACGATGGATTTAGGCCCAGATCCTTGTACTGGGGTGAATGTATGACATTGTTCTACATTCTGTCCATCAACTGTGTTTTTTGCAATTTTCACCCCGAGTGGGCTGGGTATGCTCAGACGTGAGTCCCAGGCTCTCCACACCACAGGAGTCAAGCTATCCAGGCTGATGAAGGCTGATAGCCAGAAACCCGTCCTTGGTTGCCTGATTCCGGTCTGGGAAAGACATGGCTTGGTAGTTCAGACTAGACTGTTCCCATGAGGCACAGTGTCAGAGCTGATTTGCAAATAGCCAGTGTCTAACCCAGGGTGGTGTGGAGTGCAAAAAAACGATGGATTTAGGCCCAGATCCTTGTACTGGGGTGAATGTATGACATTGTTCTACATTCTGTCCATCAACTGTGTTTTTTGCAATTTTCACCCCGAGTGTGCTGGGTATGCTCAGACGTGATTTCCAGGCTCTCCACACCACTGGAGTCAAGCTATCCAGGCTGATGAAGGCTGATAGCCAGAAACCGGTCCTTGGATGCTTGATTCCGGTCTGGGAAAGACATGGCTCGGAAGTTAGGACTAGACTGTTCCCATGAGGCACAGGGTCAGAGCTGATTTGCATATAGCCAGTGTCTAACCCAGGGTGGTGTGGAGTGCAAAAAAACGATGGATTTAGGCCCAGATCCTTGTACTGGGGTGAATGTATTACATTGTTCTACATTCTGTCCATCAACTGTGTTTTTTGCAATTTTCACCCCGAGTGGGCTGGGTATGCTCAGACGTGAGTCCCAGGCTCTCCACACCACTGGAGTCAAGCTATCCAGGCTGATGAAGGCTGATAGCCAGAAACCGGTCCTTGGATGCTTGATTCCGGTCTGGGAAAGACATGGCTTGGTAGTTCGGACTGGACTGTTCCCATGAGGCACAGGGTCAGAGCTGAATTGCATATAGCCAGTGTCTCACCCAAGGTGGTGTGGAGTGCAAAAAAAACGATGGATTTAGGCCCAGATCCTTGTACTGGGGTGAATGTATGACATTGTTCTACATTCTGTCCATCAACTGTGTTTTTTGCAATTTTCACTCCGAGTGGGCTGGGTATGCTCAGACGTGAGTCCCAGGCTTTCCACACACCTGGAGTCAAGCTATCTAGGCTGATGGAGGCTGATAGCCAGAAACCGGTCCTTGGATGCTTGATTCCGGTCTGGGAAAGACATGGCTTGGTAGTTCGGACTGGACTGTTCCCATGAGGCACAGGGTCAGAGCTGATTTGCATATAGCCAGTGTCTAACCCCGGGTGGTGTGGAGTGCAAAAAAACGATGGATTTAGGCCCAGATCCTTGTACTGGGGTGAATGTATGACATTGTTCTACATTCTGTCTATCAATTGTGTTTTTTGAAATTTTCACCCCGAGTGGGCTGGGTATGCTCAGACGTGAGTCCCAGGCTCTCCACACCACTGGAGTCAAGCTATCCAGGCTGATGAAAGCTGATAGCCAGAAACCGGTCCTTGGATGCTTGATTCCGGTCTGGGAAAGACATGGCTTGGTAGTTCGGACTGGACTGTTCCCATGAGGCACAGGGTCAGAGCTGATTTGCATATAGGCAGTGTCTAACCCAGGGTGGTGTGGAGTGCAAAAAAACGATGGATTCAGGCCCAGATCCTTGTACTGGGTTGAATGTATGACATTGTTCTACATTCTGTCCATCAACTGTGTTTTTTGCAATTTTCACCCCGAGTGGGATGGGTATGCTCAGACGTGAGTCCCAGGCTCTCCACACCACTGGAGTCAAGCTATCCAGGCTGATGAAGGCTGATAGCCAGAAACTGGTCCTTGGATGCTTGATTCCGGTCTGGGAAAGACATGGCTTGGTAGTTCGGACTGGACTGTTCCCATGAGGCACAGGGTCAGAGCTGATTTGCATATAGCCAGTGTCTAACCCAGGGTGGTGTGGAGTGCAAAAAAACGATGGATTTAGGCCCAGATCCTTGTACTGGGGTGAATGTATGACATTGTTCTACATTCTGTCCATCAATTGTGTTTTTTGAAATTTTCACCCCGAGTGGGCTGGGTATGCTCAGACGTGAGTCCCAGGCTCTCCACACCACTGGAGTCAAGCTATCCAGGCTGATAAAGGCTGATAGCCAGAAACCGGTCCTTGGATGCTTGATTCCGGTCTGGGAAAGACATGGCTTGGTAGTTCGGACTGGACTGTTCCTTTGAGGCACAGGGTCAGAGCTGATTTGCATATAGCCAGTGTCTAACCCAGGGTGGTGTGGAGTGCAAACAAATGATGGATTTAGGCCCAGATCCTTGTACTGGGGTGAATGTATGACATTGTTCTACATTCTGTCCATCATCTGTGTTTTTTGCAATTTTCACCCAGAGTGGGCTGGGTATGCTCAGACGTGAGTCCCAGGCTCTCCACACAACTGGAGTCAAGCTATCCAGGCTGATGAAGGCTGATAGCCAGAAACCGGTCCTTGGATGCTTGATTCCGGTCTGGGAAAGACATGGCTTGGTAGTTCGGACTGGACTGTTCCCATGAGGCACAGGGTCAGAGCTGATTTGCATATAGCCAGTGTCCAGGGTGGTGTGGAGTGCAAAAAAACGATGGATTTAGGCCCAGATCCTTGTACTGGGGTGAATGTATGACATTGTTCTACATTCTGTCCATCAACTGTGTTTTTTGCAATTTTCACCCCGAGTGGGCTGGGTATGCTCAGACGTGAGTCCCAGGCTCTCCACACCACTGGAGTCAAGCTATCCAGGCTGATGAAGGCTGATAGCCAGAAACCGGTCCTTGGATGCCTGATTCCGGTCTGGGAAAGACATGGCTTGGTAGTTCGGACTAGACTGTTCCCATGAGGCACAGTGTCAGAGCTGATTTGCACATAGCCAGTGTCTAACCCAGGGTGGTGTGGAGTGCAAAAAAACAATGGATTTAGGCCCAGATCCTTGTACTGGGGTGAATGTATGACATTGTTCTACATTCTGTCCATCAACTGTGTTTTTTGCAATTTTCACCCCGAGTGTGCTGGGTATGCTCAGACGTGAGTCCCAGGCTCTCCACACCACTGGAGTCAAGCTATCCAGGCTGATGAAGGCTGATAGCTAGAAACCGGTCCTTGGATGCTTGATTCCGGTCTGGGAAAGACATGGCTCGGAAGTTCGGACTGGACTGTTCCCATGAGGCACAGGGTCAGAGCTGATTTGCATATAGCCAGTGTCTAACCCAGGGTGGTGTGGAGTGCAAAAAAGATGATGGATTTAGTCCCAGATCCTTGTACTGGGGTGAATGTATGACATTGTTCTACATTCTGTCCATCAACTGTGTTTTTTGCAATTTTCACCCCGAGTGGGCTGGGTATGCTCAGACGTGAGTCCCAGGCTCTCCACGCCACTGGAGTCAAGCTATTCAGGCTGATGAAGGCTGATAGCCAGAAACCGGTCCTAGGATGCTTGATTCCGGTCTGGGAAAGACATGGCTTGGTAGTTCAGACTGGACGGTTCCCATGAGGCACAGGGTCAGAGCTGATTTGCATATAGCCAGTGTCTCACCCAGGGTGGTGTGGAGTGCAAAAAAACGATGGATTTAGGCCCAGATCCTTGTACTGGGGTGAATGTATGACATTGTTCTACATTCTGTCCATCAACTGTGTTTTTTGCAATTTTCACCCCGAGTGGGCTGGGTATGCTCAGACGTGAGTCCCAGGCTCTCCACACCACTGGAGTCAAGCTATCCAGGCTGATGGAGGCTGATAGCCAGAAACCGGTCCTTGGATGCTTGAATCCGGTCTGGGAAAGACATGGCTTGGTAGTTCGTACTGGACTGTTCCCATGAGGCACAGGGTCAGAGCTGATTTGTATATAGCCAGTGTCTAACCCAGGGTGGTGTGGAGTGCAAAAAAACGATGGATTTAGGCCCAGATCCTTGTACTGGGGTGAATGTATGACATTGTTCTACATTCTGTCCATCAATTGTGTTTTTTGAAATTTTCACCCCGAGTGGGCTGGGTATGCTCAGACGTGAGTCCCAGGCTCTCCACACCACTGGAGTCAAGCTATCCAGGCTGATGAAGGCTGATAGCCAGAAACCGGTCCTTGGATGCTTGATTCCATTCTGGGAAAGACATGGCTTGGTAGTTCAGGCTGGACTGTTCCCATGAGGCACAGAGTCAGAGCTGATTTGTATATAGCCAGTGTCTCACCCAGGGTGGTGTGGAGTGCAAAAAAACGATGGATTTAGGCCCAGATCCTTGTACTGGGGTGA
This sequence comes from Lissotriton helveticus, assembly GCF_964261635.1. NCBI lineage: Eukaryota > Metazoa > Chordata > Amphibia > Caudata > Salamandridae > Lissotriton > Lissotriton helveticus. The sequence goes on from NC_136067.1 coordinate 1,183,279,197, forward strand.
ATGTATGACATTGTTCTACATTCTGTCCATCAACTGTGTTTTTTGCAATTTTCACCCCGAGTGGGCTGGGTATGCTCAGACGTGAGTCCCAGGCTCTCCACACCACTGTAGTCAAGCTATCCAGGTTTATGAAGGTTGATAGCCAGAAACCGGTCCTTGGATGCTTGATTCCGGTCTGGGAAAGACATGGCTTGGTAGTTCGGACTGGACTGTTCCCATGAGGCACAGGGTCAGAGCTGATTTGCATATAGCCAGTGTCTAACCCAGGGTGGTGTGGAGTGCAAAAAAAACAATGGATTTAGGCCCAGATCCTTGTACTGGGGTGAATGTATGACATTGTTCTACATTCTGTCCATCAACTGTGTTTTTTGCAATTTTCACCCCGAGTGGGCTGGGTATTCTCAGACGTGAGTCCCAGGCTCTCCACACCACTGGAGTCAAGCTATCCAGGCGGATGAAGGCTGATAGCCAGAAACCGCTCCATGGATGCTTGATTCCGTTCTGGGAAAGACATGGCTTGGTAGTTCAGGCTGGACTGTTCCCATGAAGCACAGGGTCAGAGCTGATTTGCATATAGCCAGTGTCTAACCCAGGGTGGTGTGGAGTGCAAAAAAATGATGGATTTAGGCCCAGATCCTTGTACTGGGGTGAATGTATGACATTGTTCTACATTCTGTCCATCAACTGTGTTTTTTGCAATTTTCACCCCGAGTGGGCTGGGTATGCTCAGACGTGAGTCCCAGGCTCTCCACACCACAGGAGTCAAGCTATCCAGGCTGATGAAGGCTGATAGCCAGAAACCCGTCCTTGGATGCCTGATTCCGGTCTGGGAAAGACATGGCTTGGTAGTTCAGACTAGACTGTTCCCATGAGGCACAGTGTCAGAGCTGATTTGCACATAGCCAGTGTCTCACCCAAGGTGGTGTGGAGTGCAAAAAAAACGATGGATTTAGGCCCAGATCCTTGTACTGGGGTGAATGTATGACATTGTTCTACATTCTGTCCATCAACTGTGTTTTTTGCAATTTTCACTCCGAGTGGGCTGGGTATGCTCAGACGTGAGTCCCAGGCTTTCCACACACCTGGAGTCAAGCTATCTAGGCTGATGGAGGCTGATAGCCAGAAACCGGTCCTTGGATGCTTGATTCCGGTCTGGGAAAGACATGGCTTGGTAGTTCGGACTGGACTGTTCCCATGAGGCACAGGGTCAGAGCTGATTTGCATATAGCCAGTGTCTAACCCCGGGTGGTGTGGAGTGCAAAAAAACGATGGATTTAGGCCCAGATCCTTGTACTGGGGTGAATGTATGACATTGTTCTACATTCTGTCTATCAATTGTGTTTTTTTAAATTTTCACCCCGAGTGGGCTGGGTATGCTCAGACGTGAGTCCCAGGCTCTCCACACCACTGGAGTCAAGCTATCCAGGCTGATGAAAGCTGATAGCCAGAAACCGGTCCTTGGATGCTTGATTCCGGTCTGGGAAAGACATGGCTTGGTAGTTCGGACTGGACTGTTCCCATGAGGCACAGGGTCAGAGCTGATTTGCATATAGGCAGTGTCTAACCCAGGGTGGTGTGGAGTGCAAAAAAACGATGGATTCAGGCCCAGATCCTTGTACTGGGTTGAATGTATGACATTGTTCTACATTCTGTCCATCAACTGTGTTTTTTGCAATTTTCACCCCGAGTGGGATGGGTATGCTCAGACGTGAGTCCCAGGCTCTCCACACCACTGGAGTCAAGCTATCCAGGCTGATGAAGGCTGATAGCCAGAAACTGGTCCTTGGATGCTTGATTCCGGTCTGGGAAAGACATGGCTTGGTAGTTCGGACTGGACTGTTCCCATGAGGCACAGGGTCAGAGCTGATTTGCATATAGCCAGTGTCTAACCCAGGGTGGTGTGGAGTGCAAAAAAAGATGGATTTAGGCCCAGATCCTTGTACTGGGGTGAATGTATGACATTGTTCTACATTCTGTCCATCAATTGTGTTTTTTGAAATTTTCACCCCGAGTGGGCTGGGTATGCTCAGACGTGAGTCCCAGGCTCTCCACACCACTGGAGTCAAGCTATCCAGGCTGATAAAGGCTGATAGCCAGAAACCGGTCCTTGGATGCTTGATTCCGGTCTGGGAAAGACATGGCTTGGTAGTTCGGACTGGACTGTTCCTTTGAGGCACAGGGTCAGAGCTGATTTGCATATAGCCAGTGTCTAACCCAGGGTGGTGTGGAGTGCAAACAAATGATGGATTTAGGCCCAGATCCTTGTACTGGGGTGAATGTATGACATTGTTCTACATTCTGTCCATCAACTGTGTTTTTTGCAATTTTCACCCAGAGTGGGCTGGGTATGCTCAGACGTGAGTCCCAGGCTCTCCACACAACTGGAGTCAAGCTATCCAGGCTGATGAAGGCTGATAGCCAGAAACCGGTCCTTGGATGCTTGATTCCGGTCTGGGAAAGACATGGCTTGGTAGTTCGGACTGGACTGTTCCCATGAGGCACAGGGTCAGAGCTGATTTGCATATAGCCAGTGTCCAGGGTGGTGTGGAGTGCAAAAAAACGATGGATTTAGGCCCAGATCCTTGTACTGGGGTGAATGTATGACATTGTTCTACATTCTGTCCATCAACTGTGTTTTTTGCAATTTTCACCCCGAGTGGGCTGGGTATGCTCAGACGTGAGTCCCAGGCTCTCCACACCACTGGAGTCAAGCTATCCAGGCTGATGAAGGCTGATAGCCAGAAACCGGTCCTTGGATGCCTGATTCCGGTCTGGGAAAGACATGGCTTGGTAGTTCGGACTAGACTGTTCCCATGAGGCACAGTATCAGAGCTGATTTGCACATAGCCAGTGTCTAACCCAGGGTGGTGTGGAGTGCAAAAAAACAATGGATTTAGGCCCAGATCCTTGTACTGGGGTGAATGTATGACATTGTTCTACATTCTGTCCATCAACTGTGTTTTTTGCAATTTTCACCCCGAGTGTGCTGGGTATGCTCAGACGTGAGTCCCAGGCTCTCCACACCACTGGAGTCAAGCTATCCAGGCTGATGAAGGCTGATAGCTAGAAACCGGTCCTTGGATGCTTGATTCCGGTCTGGGAAAGACATGGCTCGGAAGTTCGGACTGGACTGTTCCCATGAGGCACAGGGTCAGAGCTGATTTGCATATAGCCAGTGTCTAACCCAGGGTGGTGTGGAGTGCAAAAAAGACGATGGATTTAGTCCCAGATCCTTGTACTGGGGTGAATGTATGACATTGTTCTACATTCTGTCCATCAACTGTGTTTTTTGCAATTTTCACCCCGAGTGGGCTGGGTATGCTCAGACGTGAGTCCCAGGCTCTCCACGCCACTGGAGTCAAGCTATTCAGGCTGATGAAGGCTGAGAGCCAGAAACCGGTCCTAGGATGCTTGATTCCGGTCTGGGAAAGACATGGCTTGGTAGTTCAGACTGGACGGTTCCCATGAGGCACAGGGTCAGAGCTGATTTGCATATAGCCAGTGTCTCACCCAGGGTGGTGTGGAGTGCAAAAAAACTATGGATTTAGGCCCAGATCCTTGTACTGGGGTGAATGTATGACATTGTTCTACATTCTGTCCATCAACTGTGTTTTTTGCAATTTTCACCCCGAGTGGGCTGGGTATGCTCAGACGTGAGTCCCAGGCTCTCCACACCACTGGAGTCAAGCTATCCAGGCTGATGGAGGCTGATAGCCAGAAACCGGTCCTTGGATGCTTGAATCCGGTCTGGGAAAGACATGGCTTGGTAGTTCGTACTGGACTGTTCCCATGAGGCACAGGGTCAGAGCTGATTTGTATATAGCCAGTGTCTAACCCAGGGTGGTGTGGAGTGCAAACAAATGATGGATTTAGGCCCAGATCCTTGTACTGGGGTGAATGTATGACATTGTTCTACATTCTGTCCATCAATTGTGTTTTTTGAAATTTTCACCCTGAGTGGGCTGGGTATGCTCAGACGTGAGTCCCAGGCTCTCCACACCACTGGAGTCAAGCTATCCAGGCTGATGAAGGCTGATAGCCAGAAACCGGTCCTTGGATGCTTGATTCCATTCTGGGAAAGACATGGCTTGGTAGTTCAGGCTGGACTGTTCCCATGAGGCACAGAGTCAGAGCTGATTTGTATATAGCCAGTGTCTCACCCAGGGTGGTGTGGAGTGCAAAAAAACGATGGATTTAGGCCCAGATCCTTGTACTGGGGTGAATGTATGACATTGTTCTACATTCTGTCCATCAACTGTGTTTTTTGCAATTTTCACCCCGAGTGGGCTGGGTATGCTCAGACGTGAGTCCCAGGCTCTCCACACCACTGTAGTCAAGCTATCCAGGTTTATGAAGGTTGATAGCCAGAAACCGGTCCTTGGATGCTTGATTCCGGTCTGGGAAAGACATGGCTTGGTAGTTCGGACTGGACTGTTCCCATGAGGCACAGGGTCAGAGCTGATTTGCATATAGCCAGTGTCTAACCCAGGGTGGTGTGGAGTGCAAAAAAAACAATGGATTTAGGCCCAGATCCTTGTACTGGGGTGAATGTATGACATTGTTCTACATTCTGTCCATCAACTGTGTTTTTTGCAATTTTCACCCCGAGTGGGCTGGGTATTCTCAGACGTGAGTCCCAGGCTCTCCACACCACTGGAGTCAAGCTATCCAGGCGGATGAAGGCTGATAGCCAGAAACCGCTCCATGGATGCTTGATTCCGTTCTGGGAAAGACATGGCTTGGTAGTTCAGGCTGGACTGTTCCCATGAAGCACAGGGTCAGAGCTGATTTGCATATAGCCAGTGTCTAACCCAGGGTGGTGTGGAGTGCAAAAAAACGATGGATTTAGGCCCAGATCCTTGTACTGGGGTGAATGTATGACATTGTTCTACATTCTGTCCATCAACTGTGTTTTTTGCAATTTTCACCCCGAGTGGGCTGGGTATGCTCAGACGTGAGTCCCAGGCTCTCCACACCACAGGAGTCAAGCTATCCAGGCTGATGAAGGCTGATAGCCAGAAACCCGTCCTTGGATGCCTGATTCCGGTCTGGGAAAGACATGGCTTGGTAGTTCAGACTAGACTGTTCCCATGAGGCACAGTGTCAGAGCTGATTTGCACATAGCCAGTGTCTAACCCAGGGTGGTGTGGAGTGCAAAAAAACGATGGATTTAGGCCCAGATCCTTGTACTGGGGTGAATGAATGACATTGTTCTACATTCTGTCCATCAACTGTGTTTTTTCAATTTTCACCCCAAGTGTGCTGGGTATGCTCAGACGTGATTTCCAGGCTCTCCACACCACTGGAGTCAAGCTATCCAGGCTGATGAAGGCTGATAGCCAGAAACCGGTCCTTGGATGCTTGATTCCGGTCTGGGAAAGACATGGCTCGGAAGTTAGGACTGGACTGTTCCCATGAGGCACAGGGTCAGAGCTGATTTGCATATAGCCAGTGTCTAACCCAGGGTGGTGTGGAGTGCAAAAAAACGATGGATTTAGGCCCAGATCCTTGTACTGGGGTGAATGTATTACATTGTTCTACATTCTGTCCATCAACTGTGTTTTTTGCAATTTTCACCCCGAGTGGGCTGGGTATGCTCAGACGTGAGTCCCAGGCTCTCCACACCACTGGAGTCAAGCTATCCAGGCTGATGAAGGCTGATAGCCAGAAACCGGTCCTTGGATGCTTGATTCCGGTCTGGGAAAGACATGGCTTGGTAGTTCGGACTGGACTGTTCCCATGAGGCACAGGGTTAGAGCTGAATTGCATATAGCCAGTGTCTCACCCAAGGTGGTGTGGAGTGCAAAAAAAACGATGGATTTAGGCCCAGATCCTTGTACTGGGGTGAATGTATGACATTGTTCTACATTCTGTCCATCAACTGTGTTTTTTGCAATTTTCACTCCGAGTGGGCTGGGTATGCTCAGACGTGAGTCCCAGGCTTTCCACACCACTGGAGTCAAGCTATCCAGGCTGATGGAGGCTGATAGCCAGAAACCGGTCCATGGATGCTTGATTCCGGTCTGGGAAAGACATGGCTTGGTAGTTCGGACTGGACTGTTCCCATGAGGCACAGGGTCAGAGCTGATTTGCATATAGCCAGTGTCTAACCCCGGGTGGTGTGGAGTGCAAAAAAACGATGGATTTAGGCCCAGATCCTTGTACTGGGGTGAATGTATGACATTGTTCTACATTCTGTCTATCAATTGTGTTTTTTGAAATTTTCACCCCGAGTGGGCTGGGTATGCTCAGACGTGAGTCCCAGGCTCTCCACACCACTGGAGTCAAGCTATCCAGGCTGATGAAAGCTGATAGCCAGAAACCGGTCCTTGGATGCTTGATTCCGGTCTGGGAAAGACATGGCTTGGTAGTTCGGACTGGACTGTTCCCATGAGGCACAGGGTCAGAGCTGATTTGCATATAGGCAGTGTCTAACCCAGGGTGGTGTGGAGTGCAAAAAAACGATGGATTCAGGCCCAGATCCTTGTACTGGGTTGAATGTATGACATTGTTCTACATTCTGTCCATCAACTGTGTTTTTTGCAATTTTCACCCCGAGTGGGATGGGTATGATCAGACGTGAGTCCCAGGCTCTCCACTGCACTGGAGTCAAGCTATCCAGGCTGATGAAGGCTGATAGCCAGAAACTGGTCCTTGGATGCTTGATTCCGGTCTGGGAAAGACATGGCTTGGTAGTTCGGACTGGACTGTTCCCATGAGGCACAGGGTCAGAGCTGATTTGCATATAGCCAGTGTCTAACCCAGGGTGGTGTGGAGTGCAAAAAAACGATGGATTTAGGCCCAGATCCTTGTACTGGGGTGAATGTATGACATTGTTCTACATTCTGTCCATCAATTGTGTTTTTTGAAATTTTCACCCCGAGTGGGCTGGGTATGCTCAGACGTGAGTCCCAGGCTCTCCACACCACTGGAGTCAAGCTATCCAGGCTGATAAAGGCTGATAGCCAGAAACCGGTCCTTGGATGCTTGATTCCGGTCTGGGAAAGACATGGCTTGGTAGTTCGGACTGGACTGTTCCTTTGAGGCACAGGGTCAGAGCTGATTTGCATATAGCCAGTGTCTAACCCAGGGTGGTGTGGAGTGCAAAAAAATGATGGATTTAGGCCCAGATCCTTGTACTGGGGTGAATGTATGACATTGTTCTACATTCTGTCCATCAACTGTGTTTTTTGCAATTTTCACCCAGAGTGGGCTGGGTATGCTCAGACGTGAGTCCCAGGCTCTCCACACAACTGGAGTCAAGCTATCCAGGCTGATGAAGGCTGATAGCCAGAAACCGGTCCTTGGATGCTTGATTCCGGTCTGGGAAAGACATGGCTTGGTAGTTCGGACTGGACTGTTCCCATGAGGCACAGGGTCAGAGCTGATTTGCATATAGCCAGTGTCCAGGGTGGTGTGGAGTGCAAAAAAACGATGGATTTAGGCCCAGATCCTTGTACTGGGGTGAATGTATGACATTGTTCTACATTCTGTCCATCAACTGTGTTTTTTGCAATTTTCACCCCGAGTGGGCTGGGTATGCTCAGACGTGAGTCCCAGGCTCTCCACACCACTGGAGTCAAGTTATCCAGGCTGATGAAGTCCAGTGTGTGGAGTGGAGTGCAAAAAAACGATGGATTCAGGCCCAGATCCTTGTACTGGGTTGAATGTATGACATTGTTCTACATTCTGTCCATCAACTGTGTTTTTTGCAATTTTCACCCCGAGTGGGCTGGGTATGCTCAGACGTGAGTCCCAGGCTCTCCACACCACTGGAGTCAAGCTATCCAGGCTGATGAAGGCTGATAGCCAGAAACCGGTCCTTGGATGCCTGATTCCGGTCTGGGAAAGACATGGCTTGGTAGTTCGGACTAGACTGTTCCCATGAGGCACAGTGTCAGAGCTGATTTGCACATAGCCAGTGTCTAACCCAGGGTGGTGTGGAGTGCAAAAAAACAATGGATTTAGGCCCAGATCCTTGTACTGGGGTGAATGTATGACATTGTTCTACATTCTGTCCATCAACTGTGTTTTTTGCAATTTTCACCCCGAGTGTGCTGGGTATGCTCAGACGTGAGTCCCAGGCTCTCCACACCACTGGAGTCAAGCTATCCAGGCTGATGAAGGCTGATAGCTAGAAACCGGTCCTTGGATGCTTGATTCCGGTCTGGGAAAGACATGGCTCGGAAGTTCGGACTGGACTGTTCCCATGAGGCACAGGGTCAGAGCTGATTTGCATATAGCCAGTGTCTAACCCAGGGTGGTGTGGAGTGCAAAAAAGACGATGGATTTAGTCCCAGATCCTTGTACTGGGGTGAATGTATGACATTGTTCTACATTCTGTCCATCAACTGTGTTTTTTGCAATTTTCACCCCGAGTGGGCTGGGTATGCTCAGACGTGAGTCCCAGGCTCTCCACACCACTGGAGTCAAGCTATCCAGGCTGATGAAGGCTGAGAGCCAGAAACCGGTCCTTGGATGCTTGATTCCGGTCTGGGAAAGACATGGCTTGGTAGTTCGGACTGGACTGTTCCCATGAGGCACAGGGTCAGAGCTGATTTGCATATAGCCAGTGTCTCACCCAGGGTGGTGTGGAGTGCAAAAAAACGATGGATTTAGGCCCAGATCCTTGTACTGGGGTGAATGTATGACATTGTTCTACATTCTGTCCATCAACTGTGTTTTTTGCAATTTTCTCCCCGAGTGGGCTGGGTATGCTCAGACGTGAGTCCCAGGCTCTCCACACAACTGGAGTCAAGCTATCCAGGCTGATGGAGGCTGATAGCCAGAAACCGGTCCTTGGATGCTTGATTCCGGTCTGTGAAAGACATGGCTTGGTAGTTCGAACTGGACTGTTCCCATGAGGCACAGAGTCAGAGCTGATTTGCATATAGCCAGTGTCTAGCCCAGGGTGGTGTGGAGTGCAAAAAAACGATGGATTTAGGCCCAGATCCTTGTACTGGGGTGAATGTATGACATTGTTCTACATTCTGTCCATCAACTGTGTTTTTTGCAATGTTCACCCCGAGTGGGCTGGGTATGCTCAGACGTGAGTCCCAGGCTCTCCACACCACTGGAGTCAAGCTATCCAGGCTGATGAAGGCTGATAGCCAGAAACCGGTCCTTGGATGCTTGATTCCGGTCTGGGAAAGACATGGCTTGGTAGTTCGGACTGGACTGTTCCCATGAGGCACAGGGTCAGAGCTGATTTGCATATAGCCAGTGTCTCACCCAGGGTGGTGTGGAGTGCAAAAAAAGTGATGGATTTAGGCCCAGATCCTTGTACTAGGGTGAATGTATGACATGGTTCTACATTCTGTCCATCAACTCTGTTTTTTGCAATTTTCACCCCGAGTGGGCTGGGTATGCTCAGACGTGAGTCCCAGGCTCTCCACACCAATGGAGTCAAGCTATCCAGGCTGATGGAGGCTGATAGCCAGAAACCGGTCCTTGGATGCTTGATTCCGGTCTGGGAAAGACATGGCTTGGTAGTTCGGACTGGACTGTTCCCATGAGGCACAGGGTCAGAGCTGATTTGTATATAGCCAGTGTCTAACCCAGGGTGGTGTGGAGTGCAAAAAAACGATGGATTTAGGCCCAGATCCTTGTACTGGGGTGAATGTATGACATTGTTCTACATTCTGTTCATCAATTGTGTTTTTTGAAATTTTCACCCCGAGTGGGCTGGGTATGCTCAGACGTGAGTCCCAGGCTCTCCACACCACTGGAGTCAAGCTATCCAGGCTGATGAAGGCTGATAGCCAGAAACCGGTCCTTGGATGCTTGATTCCATTCTGGGAAAGACATGGCTTGGTAGTTCAGGCTGGACTGTTCCCATGAGGCACAGGGTCAGAGCTGATTTGTATATAGCCAGTGTCTCACCCAGGGTGGTGTGGAGTGCAAAAAAACGATGGATTTAGGCCTAGATCCTTGTACTGGGGTGAATGTATGACATTGTTCTACATTCTGTCCATCAACTGTGTTTTTTGCAATTTTCACCCCGAGTGGGCTGGGTATGCTCAGACGTGAGTCCCAGGCTCTCCACACCACTGTAGTCAAGCTATCCAGGTTTATGAAGGCTGATAGCCAGAAACCGGTCCTTGGATGCTTGATTCCGGTCTGGGAAAGACATGGCTTGGTAGTTCGGACTGGACTGTTCCCATGAGGCACAGGGTCAGAGCTGATTTGCATATAGGCAGTGTCTAACCCAGGGTGGTGTGGAGTGCAAAAAAACGATGGATTCAGGCCCAGATCCTTGTACTGGGTTGAATGTATGACTTTGTTCTACATTCTGTCCATCAACTGTGTTTTTTGCAATTTTCACCCCGAGTGGGATGGGTATGCTCAGACGTGAGTCCCAGGCTCTCCACACCACTGGAGTCAAGCTATCCAGGCTGATGAAGGCTGATAGCCAGAAACTGGTCCTTGGATGCTTGATTCCGGTCTGGGAAAGACATGGCTTGGTAGTTCGGACTGGACTGTTCCCATGAGGCACAGGGTCAGAGCTGATTTGCATATAGCCAGTGTCTAACCCAGGGTGGTGTGGAGTGCAAAAAAACGATGGATTTAGGCCCAGATCCTTGTACTGGGGTGAATGTATGACATTGTTCTACATTCTGTCCATCAATTGTGTTTTTTGAAATGTTCACCCCGAGTGGGCTGGGTATGCTCAGACGTGAGTCCCAGGCTCTCCACACCACTGGAGTCAAGCTATCCAGGCTGATAAAGGCTGATAGCCAGAAACCGGTCCTTGGATGCTTGATTCCGGTCTGGGAAAGACATGGCTTGGTAGTTCGGACTGGACTGTTCCTTTGAGGCACAGGGTCAGAGCTGATTTGCATATAGCCAGTGTCTAACCCAGGGTGGTGTGGAGTGCAAAAAAATGATGGATTTAGGCCCAGATCCTTGTACTGGGGTGAATGTATGACATTGTTCTACATTCTGTCCATCAACTGTGTTTTTTGCAATTTTCACCCAGAGTGGGCTGGGTATGCTCAGACGTGAGTCCCAGGCTCTCCACACAACTGGAGTCAAGCTATCCAGGCTGATGAAGGCTGATAGCCAGAAACCGGTCCTTGGATGCTTGATTCCGGTCTGGGAAAGACATGGCTTGGCAGTTCGGACTGGACTGTTCCCATGAGGCACAGGGTCAGAGCTGATTTGCATATAGCCAGTGTCCAGGGTGGTGTGGAGTGCAAAAAAACGATGGATTTAGGCCCAGATCCTTGTACTGGGGTGAATGTATGACATTGTTCTACATTCTGTCCATCAACTGTGTTTTTTGCAATTTTCACCCCGAGTGGGCTGGGTATGCTCAGACGTGAGTCCCAGGCTCTCCACACCACTGGAGTCAAGTTATCCAGGCTGATGAAGTCCAGTGTGTGGAGTGGAGTGCAAAAAAACGATGGATTCAGGCCCAGATCCTTGTACTGGGTTGAATGTATGACATTGTTCTACATTCTGTCCATCAACTGTGTTTTTTGCAATTTTCACCCCGAGTGGGCTGGGTATGCTCAGACGTGAGTCCCAGGCTCTCCACACCACTGGAGTCAAGCTATCCAGGCTGATGAAGGCTGATAGCCAGAAACCGGTCCTTGGATGCCTGATTCCGGTCTGGGAAAGACATGGCTTGGTAGTTCGGACTAGACTGTTCCCATGAGGCACAGTGTCAGAGCTGATTTGCACATAGCCAGTGTCTAACCCAGGGTGGTGTGGAGTGCAAAAAAACAATGGATTTAGGCCCAGATCCTTGTACTGGGGTGAATGTATGACATTGTTCTACATTCTGTCCATCAACTGTGTTTTTTGCAATTTTCACCCCGAGTGGGCTGGGTATGCTCAGACGTGAGTCCCAGGCTCTCCACACCACTGGAGTCAAGCTATCCAGGCTGATGAAGGCTGATAGCTAGAAACCGGTCCTTGGATGCTTGATTCCGGTCTGGGAAAGACATGGCTCGGAAGTTCGGACTGGACTGTTCCCATGAGGCACAGGGTCAGAGCTGATTTGCATATAGCCAGTGTCTAACCCAGGGTGGTGTGGAGTGCAAAAAAGACGATGGATTTAGTCCCAGATCCTTGTACTGGGGTGAATGTATGACATTGTTCTACATTCTGTCCATCAACTGTGTTTTTTGCAATTTTCACCCCGAGTGGGCTGGGTATGCTCAGACGTGAGTCCCAGGCTCTCCACACCACTGGAGTCAAGCTATCCAGGCTGATGAAGGCTGAGAGCCAGAAACCGGTCCTTGGATGCTTGATTCCGGTCTGGGAAAGACATGGCTTGGTAGTTCGGACTGGACTGTTCCCATGAGGCACAGGGTCAGAGCTGATTTGCATATAGCCAGTGTCTCACCCAGGGTGGTGTGGAGTGCAAAAAAACGATGGATTTAGGCCCAGATCCTTGTACTGGGGTGAATGTATGACATTGTTCTACATTCTGTCCATCAACTGTGTTTTTTGCAATTTTCTCCCCGAGTGGGCTGGGTATGCTCAGACGTGAGTCCCAGGCTCTCCACACAACTGGAGTCAAGCTATCCAGGCTGATGGAGGCTGATAGCCAGAAACCGGTCCTTGGATGCTTGATTCCGGTCTGTGAAAGACATGGCTTGGTAGTTCGAACTGGACTGTTCCCATGAGGCACAGGGTCAGAGCTGATTTGCATATAGCCAGTGTCTAGCCCAGGGTGGTGTGGAGTGCAAAAAAACGATGGATTTAGGCCCAGATCCTTGTACTGGGGTGAATGTATGACATTGTTCTACATTCTGTCCATCAACTGTGTTTTTTGCAATGTTCACCCCGAGTGGGCTGGGTATGCTCAGACGTGAGTCCCAGGCTCTCCACACCACTGGAGTCAAGCTATCCAGGCTGATGAAGGCTGATAGCCAGAAACCGGTCCTTGGATGCTTGATTCCGGTCTGGGAAAGACATGGCTTGGTAGTTCGGACTGGACTGTTCCCATGAGGCACAGGGTCAGAGCTGATTTGCATATAGCCAGTGTCTCACCCAGGGTGGTGTGGAGTGCAAAAAAAGTGATGGATTTAGGCCCAGATCCTTGTACTAGGGTGAATGTATGACATGGTTCTACATTCTGTCCATCAACTCTGTTTTTTGCAATTTTCACCCCGAGTGGGCTGGGTATGCTCAGACGTGAGTCCCAGGCTCTCCACACCACTGGAGTCAAGCTATCCAGGCTGATGGAGGCTGATAGCCAGAAACCGGTCCTTGGATGCTTGATTCCGGTCTGGGAAAGACATGGCTTGGTAGTTCGGACTGGACTGTTCCCATGAGGCACAGGGTCAGAGCTGATTTGTATATAGCCAGTGTCTAACCCTGGGTGGTGTGGAGTGCAAAAAAACTATGGATTTAGGCCCAGATCCTTGTACTGGGGTGAATGTATGACATTGTTCTACATTCTGTCCATCAATTGTGTTTTTTGAAATTTTCACCCCGAGTGGGCTGGGTATGCTCAGACGTGAGTCCCAGGCTCTCCACACCACTGGAGTCAAGCTATCCAGGCTGATGAAGGCTGATAGCCAGAAACCGGTCCTTGGATGCTTGATTCCATTCTGGGAAAGACATGGCTTGGTAGTTCAGGCTGGACTGTTCCCATGAGGCACAGGGTCAGAGCTGATTTGTATATAGCCAGTGTCTCACCCAGGGTGGTGTGGAGTGCAAAAAAACGATGGATTTAGGCCTAGATCCTTGTACGGGGGTGAATGTATGACATTGTTCTACATTCTGTCCATCAACTGTGTTTTTTGCAATTTTCACCCCGAGTGGGCTGGGTATGCTCAGACGTGAGTCCCAGGCTCTCCACACCACTGTAGTCAAGCTATCCAGGTTTATGAAGGCTGATAGCCAGAAACCGGTCCTTGGATGCTTGATTCCGGTCTGGGAAAGACATGGCTTGGTAGTTCGGACTGGACTGTTCCCATGAGGCACAGGGTCAGAGCTGATTTGCATATAGGCCGTGTCTAACCCAGGGTGGTGTGGAGTGCAAAAAAACGATGGATTCAGGCCCAGATCCTTGTACTGGGTTGAATGTATGACTTTGTTCTACATTCTGTCCATCAACTGTGTTTTTTGCAATTTTCACCCCGAGTGGGCTGGGTATGCTCAGACGTGAGTCCCAGGCTCTCCACACCACTGGAGTCAAGCTATCCAGGCTGATGGAGGCTGATAGCCAGAAACCGGTCCTTGGATGCTTGATTCCGGTCTGGGAAAGACATGGCTTGGTAGTTCGGACTGGACTGTTCCCATGAGGCACAGGGTCAGAGCTGATTTGTATATAGCCAGTGTCTAACCCAGGGTGGTGTGGAGTGCAAAAAAACGATGGATTTAGGCCCAGATCCTTGTACTGGGGTGAATGTATGACATTGTTCTACATTCTGTCCATCAATTGTGTTTTTTGAAATTTTCACCCCGAGTGGGCTGGGTATGCTCAGACGTGAGTCCCAGGCTCTCCACACCACTGTAGTCAAGCTATCCAGGTTTATGAAGGCTGATAGCCAGAAACCGGTCCTTGGATGCTTGATTCCGGTCTGGGAAAGACATGGCTTGGTAGTTCGGACTGGACTGTTCCCATGAGGCACAGGGTCAGAGCTGATTTGCATATAGCCAGTGTCTAACCCAGGGTGGTGTGGAGTGCAAAAAAACGATGGATTTAGGCCCAGATACTTGTACTGGGGTGAATGTGTGACATTGTTCTACATTCTGTCCATCAACTGTGTTTTTTGCAATTTTCAACCCGAGTGGGCTGGGTATGCTCAGACGTGAGTCCCAGGCTCTCCACGCCACTGGAGTCAAGCTATCCAGGCTGATGAAGGCTGAGAGCCAGAAACCGGTCCTTGGATGCTTGATTCCGGTCTGGGAAAGACATGGCTTGGTAGTTCGGACTGGACTGTTCCCATGAGGCACAGGGTCAGAGCTGATTTGCATATAGCCAGTGTCTAACCCAGGGTGGTGTGGAGTGCAAAAACGATGGATTTAGGCCCAGATCCTTGTACTGGGGTGAATGTATTACATTGTTCTACATTCTGTCCATCAACTGTGTTTTTTGCAATTTTCACCCCGAGTGGGCTGGGTATGCTCAGACGTGAGTCCCAGGCTCTCCACACCACTGGAGTCAAGCTATCCAGGCTGATGAAGGCTGATAGCCAGAAACCGGTCCTTGGATGCTTGATTCCGGTCTGGGAAAGACATGGCTTGGTAGTTCGGACTGGACTGTTCCCATGAGGCACAGGGTCAGAGCTGAATTGCATATAGCCAGTGTCTCACCCAAGGTGGTGCGGAATGCAAAAAAAACGATGGATTTAGGCCCAGATCCTTGTACTGGGGTGAATGTATGACATTGTTCTACATTCTGTCCATCAACTGTGTTTTTTGCAATTTTCACTCCGAGTGGGCTGGGTATGCTCAGACGTGAGTCCCAGGCTTTCCACACCACTGGAGTCAAGCTATCCAGGCTGATGGAGGCTGATAGCCAGAAACCGGTCCTTGGATGCTTGATTCCGGTCTGGGAAAGGCATGGCTTGGTAGTTCGGACTGGACTGTTCCCATGAGGCACAGGGTCAGAGCTGATTTGCATATAGGCAGTGTCTAACCCAGGGTGGTGTGGAGTGCAAAAAAACGATGGATTCAGACCCAGATCATTGTACTGGGTTGAATGTATGACATTGTTCTACATTCTGTCCATCAACTGTGTTTTTTGCAATTTTCACCCCGAGTGGGATGGGTATGATCAGACGTGAGTCCCAGGCTCTCCACACCACTGGAGTCAAGCTATCCAGGCTGATGAAGGCTGATAGCCAGAAACTGGTCCTTGGATGCTTGATTCCGGTCTGGGAAAGACATGGCTTGGTAGTTCGGACTGGACTGTTCCCATGAGGCACAGGGTCAGAGCTGATTTGCATATAGCCAGTGTCTAACCCAGGGTGGTGTGGAGTGCAAAAAAACGATGGATTTAGGCCCAGATCCTTGTACTGGGGTGAATGTATGACATTGTTCTACATTCTGTCCATCAATTGTGTTTTTTGAAATTTTCACCCCGAGTGGGCTGGGTATGCTCAGACGTGAGTCCCAGGCTCTCCACACCACTGGAGTCAAGCTATCCAGGCTGATAAAGGCTGATAGCCAGAAACCGGTCCTTGGATGCTTGATTCCGGTCTGGGAAAGACATGGCTTGGTAGTTCGGACTGGACTGTTCCTTTGAGGCACAGGGTCAGAGCTGATTTGCATATAGCCAGTGTCTAACCCAGGGTGGTGTGGAGTGCAAAAAAATGATGGATTTAGGCCCAGATCCTTGTACTGGGGTGAATGTATGACATTGTTCTACATTCTGTCCATCAACTGTGTTTTTTGCAATTTTCACCCAGAGTGGGCTGGGTATGCTCAGACGTGAGTCCCAGGCTCTCCACACAAATGGAGTCAAGCTATCCAGGCTGATGAAGGCTGATAGCCAGAAACCGGTCCTTGGATGCTTGATTCCGGTCTGGGAAAGACATGGCTTGGTAGTTCGGACTGGACTGTTCCCATGAGGCACAGGGTCAGAGCTGAATTGCATATAGCCAGTGTCTCACCCAAGGTGGTGTGGAATGCAAAAAAACGATGGATTTAGGCCCAGATCCTTGTACTGGGGTGAATGTATGACATTGTTCTACATTCTGTCCATCAACTGTGTTTTTTGCAATTTTCACTCCGAGTGGGCTGGGTATGCTCAGACGTGAGTCCCAGGCTTTCCACACCACTGGAGTCAAGCTATCCAGGCTGATGGAGGCTGATAGCCAGAAACCGGTCCTTGGATGCTTGATTCCGGTCTGGGAAAGGCATGGCTTGGTAGTTCGGACTGGACTGTTCCCATGAGGCACAGGGTCAGAGCTGATTTGCATATAGGCAGTGTCTAACCCAGGGTGGTGTGGAGTGCAAAAAAACGATGGATTCAGACCCAGATCCTTGTACTGGGTTGAATGTATGACATTGTTCTACATTCTGTCCATCAACTGTGTTTTTTGCAATTTTCACCCCGAGTGGGATGGGTATGATCAGGTGTGAGTCCCAGGCTCTCCACACCACTGGAGTCAAGCTATCCAGGCTGATGAAGGCTGATAGCCAGAAACTGGTCCTTGGATGCTTGATTCCGGTCTGGGAAAGACATGGCTTGGTAGTTCGGACTGGACTGTTCCCATGAGGCACAGGGTCAGAGCTGATTTGCATATAGCCAGTGTCTAACCCAGGGTGGTGTGGAGTGCAAAAAAACGATGGATTTAGGCCCAGATCCTTGTACTGGGGTGAATGTATGACATTGTTCTACATTCTGTCCATCAATTGTGTTTTTTGAAATTTTCACCCCGAGTGGGCTGGGTATGCTCAGACGTGAGTCCCAGGCTCTCCACACCACTGGAGTCAAGCTATCCAGGCTGATAAAGGCTGATAGCCAGAAACCGGTCCTTGGATGCTTGATTCCGGTCTGGGAAAGACATGGCTTGGTAGTTCGGACTGGACTGTTCCTTTGAGGCACAGGGTCAGAGCTGATTTGCATATAGCCAGTGTCTAACCCAGGGTGGTGTGGAGTGCAAAAAAATGATGGATTTAGGCCCAGATCCTTGTACTGGGGTGAATGTATGACATTGTTCTACATTCTGTCCATCAACTGTGTTTTTTGCAATTTTCACCCAGAGTGGGCTGGGTATGCTCAGACGTGAGTCCCAGGCTCTCCACACAACTGGAGTCAAGCTATCCAGGCTGATGAAGGCTGATAGCCAGAAACCGGTCCTTGGATGCTTGATTCCGGTCTGGGAAAGACATGGCTTGGTAGTTCGGACTGGACTGTTCCCATGAGGCACAGGGTCAGAGCTGATTTGCATATAGCCAGTGTCCAGGGTGGTGTGGAGTGCAAAAAAACGATGGATTTAGGCCCAGATCCTTGTACTGGGGTGAATGTATGACATTGTTCTACATTCTGTCCATCAACTGTGTTTTTTGCAATTTTCACCCCGAGTGGGCTGGGTATGCTCAGACGTGAGTCCCAGGCTCTCCACACCACTGGAGTCAAGTTATCCAGGCTGATGAAGTCCAGTGTGTGGAGTGTAGTGCAAAAAAACGATGGATTCAGGCCCAGATCCTTGTACTGGGTTGAATGTATGACATTGTTCTACATTCTGTCCATCAACTGTGTTTTTTGCAATTTTCACCCCGAGTGGGCTGGGTATGCTCAGACGTGAGTCCCAGGCTCTCCACACCACTGGAGTCAAGCTATCCAGGCTGATGAAGGCTGATAGCCAGAAACCGGTCCTTGGATGCCTGATTCTGGTCTGGGAAAGACATGGCTTGGTAGTTCGGACTAGACTGTTCCCATGAGGCACAGTGTCAGAGCTGATTTGCACATAGCCAGTGTCTAACCCAGGGTGGTGTGGAGTGCAAAAAAACAATGGATTTAGGCCCAGATCCTTGTACTGGGGTGAATGTATGACATTGTTCTACATTCTGTCCATCAACTGTGTTTTTTGCAATTTTCACCCCGAGTGTGCTGGGTATGCTCAGACGTGAGTCCCAGGCTCTCCACACCACTGGAGTCAAGCTATCCAGGCTGATGAAGGCTGATAGCTAGAAACCGGTCCTTGGATGCTTGATTCCGGTCTGGGAAAGACATGGCTCGGAAGTTCGGACTGGACTGTTCCCATGAGGCACAGGGTCAGAGCTGATTTGCATATAGCCAGTGTCTAACCCAGGGTGGTGTGGAGTGCAAAAAAGACGATGGATTTAGTCCCAGATCCTTGTACTGGGGTGAATGTATGACATTGTTCTACATTCTGTCCATCAACTGTGTTTTTTGCAATTTTCACCCCGAGTGGGCTGGGTATGCTCAGACGTGAGTCCCAGGCTCTCCACACCACTGGAGTCAAGCTATCCAGGCTGATGAAGGCTGAGAGCCAGAAACCGGTCCTTGGATGCTTGATTCCGGTCTGGGAAAGACATGGCTTGGTAGTTCGGACTGGACTGTTCCCATGAGGCACAGGGTCAGAGCTGATTTGCATATAGCCAGTGTCTCACCCAGGGTGGTGTGGAGTGCAAAAAAACGATGGATTTAGGCCCAGATCCTTGTACTGGGGTGAATGTATGACATTGTTCTACATTCTGTCCATCAACTGTGTTTTTTGCAATTTTCTCCCCGAGTGGGCTGGGTATGCTCAGACGTGAGTCCCAGGCTCTCCACACAACTGGAGTCAAGCTATCCAGGCTGATGGAGGCTGATAGCCAGAAACCGGTCCTTGGATGCTTGATTTCGGTCTGTGAAAGACATGGCTTGGTAGTTCGAACTGGACTGTTCCCATGAGGCACAGGGTCAGAGCTGATTTGCATATAGCCAGTGTCTAGCCCAGGGTGGTGTGGAGTGCAAAAAAACGATGGATTTAGGCCCAGATCCTTGTACTGGGGTGAATGTATGACATTGTTCTACATTCTGTCCATCAACTGTGTGTTTTGCAATGTTCACCCCGAGTGGGCTGGGTATGCTCAGATGTGAGTCCCAGGCTCTCCACACCACTGGAGTCAAGCTATCCAGGCTGATGAAGGCTGATAGCCAGAAACCGGTCCTTGGATGCTTGATTCCGGTCTGGGAAAGACATGGCTTGGTAGTTCGGACTGGACTGTTCCCATGAGGCACAGGGTCAGAGCTGATTTGCATATAGCCAGTGTCTCACCCAGGGTGGTGTGGAGTGCAAAAAAAGTGATGGATTTAGGCCCAGATCCTTGTACTAGGGTGAATGTATGACATGGTTCTACATTCTGTCCATCAACTCTGTTTTTTGCAATTTTCACCCCGAGTGGGCTGGGTATGCTCAGACGTGAGTCCCAGGCTCTCCACACCACTGGAGTCAAGCTATCCAGGCTGATGGAGGCTGATAGCCAGAAACCGGTCCTTGGATGCTTGATTCCGGTCTGGGAAAGACATGGCTTGGTAGTTCGGACTGGACTGTTCCCATGAGGCACAGGGTCAGAGCTGATTTGTATATAGCCAGTGTCTAACCCAGGGTGGTGTGGAGTGCAAAAAAACGATGGATTTAGGCCCAGATCCTTGTACTGGGGTGAATGTATGACATTGTTCTACATTCTGTCCATCAATTGTGTTTTTTGAAATTTTCACCCCGAGTGGGCTGGGTATGCTCAGACGTGAGTCCCAGGCTCTCCACACCACTGGAGTCAAGCTATCCAGGCTGATGGCCAGAAACCGGTCCTTGGATGCTTGATTCCATTCTGGGAAAGACATGGCTTGGTAGTTCAGGCTGGACTGTTCCCATGAGGCACAGGGTCAGAGCTGATTTGTATATAGCCAGTGTCTCACCCAGGGTGGTGTGGAGTGCAAAAAAACGATGGATTTAGGCCTAGATCCTTGTACGGGGGTGAATGTATGACATTGTTCTACATTCTGTCCATCAACTGTGTTTTTTGCAATTTTCACCCCGAGTGGGCTGGGTATGCTCAGACGTGAGTCCCAGGCTCTCCACACCACTGTAGTCAAGCTATCCAGGTTTATGAAGGCTGATAGCCAGAAACCGGTCCTTGGATGCTTGATTCCGGTCTGGGAAAGACATGGCTTGGTAGTTCGGACTGGACTGTTCCCATGAGGCACAGGGTCAGAGCTGATTTGCATATAGGCAGGGTGGTGTGGAGTGCAAAAAAACGATGGATTCAGGCCCAGATCCTTGTACTGGGTTGAATGTATGACTTTGTTCTACATTCTGTCCATCAACTGTGTTTTTTGCAATTTTCACCCCGAGTGGGATGGGTATGCTCAGACGTGAGTCCCAGGCTCTCCACACCACTGGAGTCAAGCTATCCAGGCTGATGAAGGCTGATAGCCAGAAACTGGTCCTTGGATGCTTGATTCCGGTCTGGGAAAGACATGGCTTGGTAGTTCGGACTGGACTGTTCCCATGAGGCACAGGGTCAGAGCTGATTTGCATATAGCCAGTGTCTAACCCAGGGTGGTGTGGAGTGCAAAAAAACGATGGATTTAGGCCCAGATCCTTGTACTGGGGTGAATGTATGACATTGTTCTACATTCTGTCCATCAATTGTGTTTTTTGAAATGTTCACCCCGAGTGGGCTGGGTATGCTCAGACGTGAGTCCCAGGCTCTCCACACCACTGGAGTCAAGCTATCCAGGCTGATAAAGGCTGATAGCCAGAAACCGGTCCTTGGATGCTTGATTCCGGTCTGGGAAAGACATGGCTTGGTAGTTCGGACTGGACTGTTCCTTTGAGGCACAGGGTCAGAGCTGATTTGCATATAGCCAGTGTCTAACCCAGGGTGGTGTGGAGTGCAAAAAAATGATGGATTTAGGCCCAGATCCTTGTACTGGGGTGAATGTATGACATTGTTCTACATTCTGTCCATCAACTGTGTATTTTTGCAATTTTCACCCAGAGTGGGCTGGGTATGCTCAGACGTGAGTCCCAGGCTCTCCACACAACTGGAGTCAAGCTATCCAGGCTGATGAAGGCTGATAGCCAGAAACCGGTCCTTGGATGCTTGATTCCGGTCTGGGAAAGACATGGCTTGGTAGTTCGGACTGGACTGTTCCCATGAGGCACAGGGTCAGAGCTGATTTGCATATAGCAAGTGTCCAGGGTGGTGTGGAGTGCAAAAAAACGATGGATTTAGGCCCAGATCCTTGTACTGGGGTGAATGTATGACATTGTTCTACATTCTGTCCATCAACTGTGTTTTTTGCAATTTTCACCCCGAGTGGGCTGGGTATGCTCAGACGTGAGTCCCAGGCTCTCCACACCACTGGAGTCAAGTTATCCAGGCTGATGAAGTCCAGTGTGTGGAGTGGAGTGCAAAAAAACGATGGATTCAGGCCCAGATCCTTGTACTGGGTTGAATGTATGACATTGTTCTACATTCTGTCCATCAACTGTGTTTTTTGCAATTTTCACCCCGAGTGGGCTGGGTATGCTCAGACGTGAGTCCCAGGCTCTCCACACCACTGGAGTCAAGCTATCCAGGCTGATGAAGGCTGATAGCCAGAAACCGGTCCTTGGATGCCTGATTCCGGTCTGGGAAAGACATGGCTTGGTAGTTCGGACTAGACTGTTCCCATGAGGCACAGTGTCAGAGCTGATTTGCACATAGCCAGTGTCTAACCCAGGGTGGTGTGGAGTGCAAAAAAACAATGGATTTACGCCCAGATCCTTGTACTGGGGTGAATTTATGACATTGTTCTACATTCTGTCCATCAACTGTGTTTTTTGCAATTTTCACCCCGAGTGTGCTGGGTATGCTCAGACGTGAGTCCCAGGCTCTCCACACCACTGGAGTCAAGCTATCCAGGCTGATGAAGGCTGATAGCTAGAAACCGGTCCTTGGATGCTTGATTCCGGTCTGGGAAAGACATTGCTCGGAAGTTCGGACTGGACTGTTCCCATGAGGCACAGGGTCAGAGCTGATTTGCATATAGCCAGTGTCTAACCCAGGGTGGTGTGGAGTGCAAAAAAGACGATGGATTTAGTCCCAGATCCTTGTACTGGGGTGAATGTATGACATTGTTCTACATTCTGTCCATCAACTGTGTTTTTTGCAATTTTCACCCCGAGTGGGCTGGGTATGCTCAGACGTGAGTCCCAGGCTCTCCACACCACTGGAGTCAAGCTATCCAGGCTGATGAAGGCTGAGAGCCAGAAACCGGTCCTTGGATGCTTGATTCCGGTCTGGGAAAGACATGGCTTGGTAGTTCGGACTGGACTGTTCCCATGAGGCACAGGGTCAGAGCTGATTTGCATATAGCCAGTGTCTCACCCAGGGTGGTGTGGAGTGCAAAAAAACGATGGATTTAGGCCCAGATCCTTGTACTGGGGTGAATGTATGACATTGTTCTACATTCTGTCCATCAACTGTGTTTTTTGCAATTTTCTCCCCGAGTGGGCTGGGTATGCTCAGACGTGAGTCCCAGGCTCTCCACACAACTGGAGTCAAGCTATCCAGGCTGATGGAGGCTGATAGCCAGAAACCGGTCCTTGGATGCTTGATTCCGGTCTGTGAAAGACATGGCTTGGTAGTTCGAACTGGACTGTTCCCATGAGGCACAGGGTCAGAGCTGATTTGCATATAGCCAGTGTCTAGCCCAGGGTGGTGTGGAGTGCAAAAAAACGATGGATTTAGGCCCAGATCCTTGTACTGGGGTGAATGTATGACATTGTTCTACATTCTGTCCATCAACTGTGTTTTTTGCAATGTTCACCCCGAGTGGGCTGGGTATGCTCAGACGTGAGTCCCAGGCTCTCCACACCACTGGAGTCAAGCTATCCAGGCTGATGAAGGCTGATAGCCAGAAACCGGTCCTTGGATGCTTGATTCCGGTCTGGGAAAGACATGGCTTGGTAGTTCGGACTGGACTGTTCCCATGAGGCACAGGGTCAGAGCTGATTTGCATATAGCCAGTGTCTCACCCAGGGTGGTGTGGAGTGCAAAAAAAGTGATGGATTTAGGCCCAGATCCTTGTACTAGGGTGAATGCATGACATGGTTCTACATTCTGTCCATCAACTCTGTTTTTTGCAATTTTCACCCCGAGTGGGCTGGGTATGCTCAGACGTGAGTCCCAGGCTCTCAACACCACTGGAGTCAAGCTATCCAGGCTGATGGAGGCTGATAGCCAGAAACCGGTCCTTGGATGCTTGATTCCGGTCTGGGAAAGACATGGCTTGGTAGTTCGGACTGGACTGTTCCCATGAGGCACAGGGTCAGAGCTGATTTGTATATAGCCAGTGTCTAACCCAGGGTGGTGTGGAGTGCAAAAAAACGATGGATTTAGGCCCAGATCCTTGTACTGGGGTGAATGTATGACATTGTTCTACATTCTGTCCATCAATTGTGTTTTTTGAAATTTTCACCCCGAGTGGGCTGGGTATGCTCAGACGTGAGTCCCAGGCTCTCCACACCACTGGAGTCAAGCTATCCAGGCTGATGAAGGCTGATAGCCAGAAACCGGTCCTTGGATGCTTGATTCCATTCTGGGAAAGACATGGCTTGGTAGTTCAGGCTGGACTGTTCCCATGAGGCACAGGGTCAGAGCTGATTTGTATATAGCCAGTGTCTCACCCAGGGTGGTGTGGAGTGCAAACAAACGATGGATTTAGGCCTAGATCCTTGTACTGGGGTGAATGTATGACATTGTTCTACATTCTGTCCATCAACTGTGTTTTTTGCAATTTTCACCCCGAGTGGGCTGGGTATGCTCAGACGTGAGTCCCAGGCTCTCCACACCACTGTAGTCAAGCTATCCAGGTTTATGAAGGCTGATAGCCAGAAACCGGTACTTGGATGCTTGATTCCGGTCTGGGAAAGACATGGCTTGGTAGTTCGGACTGGACTGTTCCCATGAGGCACAGGGTCAGAGCTGATTTGCATATAGCCAGTGTCTAACCCAGGGTGGTGTGGAGTGCAAAAAAACGATGGATTTAGGCCCAGATCCTTGTACTGGGGTGAATGTGTGACATTGTTCTACATTCTGTCCATCAACTGTGTTTTTTGCAATTTTCAACCCGAGTGGGCTGGGTATGCTCAGACGTGAGTCCCAGGCTCTCCACGCCACTGGAGTCAAGCTATCCAGGCTGATGAAGGCTGAGAGCCAGAAACCGGTCCTTGGATGCTTGATTCCGGTCTGGGAAAGACATGGCTTGGTAGTTCGGACTGGACTGTTCCCATGAGGCACAGGGTCAGAGCTGATTTGCATATAGCCAGTGTCTAACCCAGGGTGGTGTGGAGTGCAAAAAAACGATGGATTTAGGCCCAGATCCTTGTACTGGGGTGAATGTATGACATTGTTCTACATTCTGTCCATCAACTGTGTTTTTTGCAATTTTCACTCCGAGTGGGCTGGGTATGCTCAGACGTGAGTCCCAGGCTTTCCACACCACTGGAGTCAAGCTATCCAGGCTGATGGAGGCTGATAGCCAGAAACCGGTCCTTGGATGCTTGATTCCGGTCTGGGAAAGGCATGGCTTGGTAGTTCGGACTGGACTGTTCCCATGAGGCACAGGGTCAGAGCTGATTTGCACATAGCCAGTGTCTAACCCAGGGTGGTGTGGAGTGCAAAAAAACGATGGATTTAGGCCCAGATCCTTGTACTGGGGTGAATGTATGACATTGTTCTACATTCTGTCTATCAATTGTGTTTTTTGAAATTTTCACCCCGAGTGGGCTGAGTATGCTCAGACGTGAGTCCCAGGCTCTCCACACCACTGGAGTCAAGCTATCCAGGCTGATGAAAGCTGATAGCCAGAAACCGGTCCTTGGATGCTTGATTCCGGTCTGGGAAAGACATGGCTTGGTAGTTCAGACTGGACTGTTCCCATGAGGCACAGGGTCAGAGCTGATTTGCATATAGGCAGTGTCTAACCCAGGGTGGTGTGGAGTGCAAAAAAACGATGGATTCAGGCCCAGATCCTTGTACTGGGGTGAATGTATGACATTGTTCTACATTCTCTCCATCAACTGTGTTTTTTGCAATTTTCACCCCGAGTGGGCTGGGTATGCTCAGATGTGAGTCCCAGGCTCTCCACACCACTGGAGTCAAGCTATCCAGGCTGATGAAGGCTGATAGCCAGAAACCGGTCCTTGGATGCCTGATTCCGGTCTGGGAAAGACATGGCTTGGTAGTTCGGACTAGACTGTTCCCATGAGGCACAGTGTCAGAGCTGATTTGCACATAGCCAGTGTCTAACCCAGGGTGGTGTGGAGTGCAAAAAAACGATGGATTTAGGCCCAGATCCTTGTACTGGGGTGAATGTATGACATTGTTCTACATTCTGTCCATCAACTGTGTTTTTTGCAATTTTCACCCCGAGTGTGCTGGGTATGCTCAGACGTGAGTCCCAGGCTCTCCACACCACTGGAGTCAAGCTATCCAGGCTGATGAAGGCTGATAGCTAGAAACCGGTCCTTGGATGCTTGATTCCGGTCTGGGAAAGACATGGCTCGGAAGTTCGGACTGGACTGTTCCCATGAGGCACAGGGTCAGAGCTGATTTGCATATAGCCAGTGTCTCACCCAGGGTGGTGTGGAGTGCAAAAAAACGATGGATTTAGGCCCAGATCCTTGTACTGGGGTGAATGTATGACATTGTTCTACATTCTGTCCATCAACTGTGTTTTTTGCAATTTTCTCCCCGAGTGGGCTGGGTATGCTCAGACGTGAGTCCCAGGCTCTCCACACCACTGGAGTCAAGCTATCCAGGCTGATGGCCAGAAACCGGTCCTTGGATGCTTGATTCCATTCTGGGAAAGACATGGCTTGGTAGTTCAGGCTGGACTGTTCCCATGAGGCACAGGGTCAGAGCTGATTTGTATATAGCCAGTGTCTCACCCAGGGTGGTGTGGAGTGCAAAAAAACGATGGATTTAGGCCTAGATCCTTGTACGGGGGTGAATGTATGACATTGTTCTACATTCTGTCCATCAACTGTGTTTTTTGCAATTTTCACCCCGAGTGGGCTGGGTATGCTCAGACGTGAGTCCCAGGCTCTCCACACCACTGTAGTCAAGCTATCCAGGTTTATGAAGGCTGATAGCCAGAAACCGGTCCTTGGATGCTTGATTCCGGTCTGGGAAAGACATGGCTTGGTAGTTCGGACTGGACTGTTCCCATGAGGCACAGGGTCAGAGCTGATTTGCATATAGGCAGTGTCTAACCCAGGGTGGTGTGGAGTGCAAAAAAACGATGGATTCAGGCCCAGATCCTTGTACTGGGTTGAATGTATGACTTTGTTCTACATTCTGTCCATCAACTGTGTTTTTTGCAATTTTCACCCCGAGTGGGATGGGTATGCTCAGACGTGAGTCCCAGGCTCTCCACACCACTGGAGTCAAGCTATCCAGGCTGATGAAGGCTGATAGCCAGAAACTGGTCCTTGGATGCTTGATTCCGGTCTGGGAAAGACATGGCTTGGTAGTTCGGACTGGACTGTTCCCATGAGGCACAGGGTCAGAGCTGATTTGCATATAGCCAGTGTCTAACCCAGGGTGGTGTGGAGTGCAAAAAAACGATGGATTTAGGCCCAGATCCTTGTACTGGGGTGAATGTATGACATTGTTCTACATTCTGTCCATCAATTGTGTTTTTTGAAATGTTCACCCCGAGTGGGCTGGGTATGCTCAGACGTGAGTCCCAGGCTCTCCACACCACTGGAGTCAAGCTATCCAGGCTGATAAAGGCTGATAGCCAGAAACCGGTCCTTGGATGCTTGATTCCGGTCTGGGAAAGACATGGCTTGGTAGTTCGGACTGGACTGTTCCTTTGAGGCACAGGGTCAGAGCTGATTTGCATATAGCCAGTGTCTAACCCAGGGTGGTGTGGAGTGCAAAAAAATGATGGATTTAGGCCCAGATCCTTGTACTGGGGTGAATGTATGACATTGTTCTACATTCTGTCCATCAACTGTGTATTTTTGCAATTTTCACCCAGAGTGGGCTGGGTATGCTCAGACGTGAGTCCCAGGCTCTCCACACAACTGGAGTCAAGCTATCCAGGCTGATGAAGGCTGATAGCCAGAAACCGGTCCTTGGATGCTTGATTCCGGTCTGGGAAAGACATGGCTTGGTAGTTCGGACTGGACTGTTCCCATGAGGCACAGGGTCAGAGCTGATTTGCATATAGCAAGTGTCCAGGGTGGTGTGGAGTGCAAAAAAACGATGGATTTAGGCCCAGATCCTTGTACTGGGGTGAATGTATGACATTGTTCTACATTCTGTCCATCAACTGTGTTTTTTGCAATTTTCACCCCGAGTGGGCTGGGTATGCTCAGACGTGAGTCCCAGGCTCTCCACACCACTGGAGTCAAGTTATCCAGGCTGATGAAGTCCAGTGTGTGGAGTGGAGTGCAAAAAAACGATGGATTCAGGCCCAGATCCTTGTACTGGGTTGAATGTATGACATTGTTCTACATTCTGTCCATCAACTGTGTTTTTTGCAATTTTCACCCCGAGTGGGCTGGGTATGCTCAGACGTGAGTCCCAGGCTCTCCACACCACTGGAGTCAAGCTATCCAGGCTGATGAAGGCTGATAGCCAGAAACCGGTCCTTGGATGCCTGATTCCGGTCTGGGAAAGACATGGCTTGGTAGTTCGGACTAGACTGTTCCCATGAGGCACAGTGTCAGAGCTGATTTGCACATAGCCAGTGTCTAACCCAGGGTGGTGTGGAGTGCAAAAAAACAATGGATTTACGCCCAGATCCTTGTACTGGGGTGAATTTATGACATTGTTCTACATTCTGTCCATCAACTGTGTTTTTTGCAATTTTCACCCCGAGTGTGCTGGGTATGCTCAGACGTGAGTCCCAGGCTCTCCACACCACTGGAGTCAAGCTATCCAGGCTGATGAAGGCTGATAGCTAGAAACCGGTCCTTGGATGCTTGATTCCGGTCTGGGAAAGACATTGCTCGGAAGTTCGGACTGGACTGTTCCCATGAGGCACAGGGTCAGAGCTGATTTGCATATAGCCAGTGTCTAACCCAGGGTGGTGTGGAGTGCAAAAAAGACGATGGATTTAGTCCCAGATCCTTGTACTGGGGTGAATGTATGACATTGTTCTACATTCTGTCCATCAACTGTGTTTTTTGCAATTTTCACCCCGAGTGGGCTGGGTATGCTCAGACGTGAGTCCCAGGCTCTCCACACCACTGGAGTCAAGCTATCCAGGCTGATGAAGGCTGAGAGCCAGAAACCGGTCCTTGGATGCTTGATTCCGGTCTGGGAAAGACATGGCTTGGTAGTTCGGACTGGACTGTTCCCATGAGGCACAGGGTCAGAGCTGATTTGCATATAGCCAGTGTCTCACCCAGGGTGGTGTGGAGTGCAAAAAAACGATGGATTTAGGCCCAGATCCTTGTACTGGGGTGAATGTATGACATTGTTCTACATTCTGTCCATCAACTGTGTTTTTTGCAATTTTCTCCCCGAGTGGGCTGGGTATGCTCAGACGTGAGTCCCAGGCTCTCCACACAACTGGAGTCAAGCTATCCAGGCTGATGGAGGCTGATAGCCAGAAACCGGTCCTTGGATGCTTGATTCCGGTCTGTGAAAGACATGGCTTGGTAGTTCGAACTGGACTGTTCCCATGAGGCACAGGGTCAGAGCTGATTTGCATATAGCCAGTGTCTAGCCCAGGGTGGTGTGGAGTGCAAAAAAACGATGGATTTAGGCCCAGATCCTTGTACTGGGGTGAATGTATGACATTGTTCTACATTCTGTCCATCAACTGTGTTTTTTGCAATGTTCACCCCGAGTGGGCTGGGTATGCTCAGACGTGAGTCCCAGGCTCTCCACACCACTGGAGTCAAGCTATCCAGGCTGATGAAGGCTGATAGCCAGAAACCGGTCCTTGGATGCTTGATTCCGGTCTGGGAAAGACATGGCTTGGTAGTTCGGACTGGACTGTTCCCATGAGGCACAGGGTCAGAGCTGATTTGCATATAGCCAGTGTCTCACCCAGGGTGGTGTGGAGTGCAAAAAAAGTGATGGATTTAGGCCCAGATCCTTGTACTAGGGTGAATGCATGACATGGTTCTACATTCTGTCCATCAACTCTGTTTTTTGCAATTTTCACCCCGAGTGGGCTGGGTATGCTCAGACGTGAGTCCCAGGCTCTCAACACCACTGGAGTCAAGCTATCCAGGCTGATGGAGGCTGATAGCCAGAAACCGGTCCTTGGATGCTTGATTCCGGTCTGGGAAAGACATGGCTTGGTAGTTCGGACTGGACTGTTCCCATGAGGCACAGGGTCAGAGCTGATTTGTATATAGCCAGTGTCTAACCCAGGGTGGTGTGGAGTGCAAAAAAACGATGGATTTAGGCCCAGATCCTTGTACTGGGGTGAATGTATGACATTGTTCTACATTCTGTCCATCAATTGTGTTTTTTGAAATTTTCACCCCGAGTGGGCTGGGTATGCTCAGACGTGAGTCCCAGGCTCTCCACACCACTGGAGTCAAGCTATCCAGGCTGATGAAGGCTGATAGCCAGAAACCGGTCCTTGGATGCTTGATTCCATTCTGGGAAAGACATGGCTTGGTAGTTCAGGCTGGACTGTTCCCATGAGGCACAGGGTCAGAGCTGATTTGTATATAGCCAGTGTCTCACCCAGGGTGGTGTGGAGTGCAAAAAAACGATGGATTTAGGCCTAGATCCTTGTACTGGGGTGAATGTATGACATTGTTCTACATTCTGTCCATCAACTGTGTTTTTTGCAATTTTCACCCCGAGTGGGCTGGGTATGCTCAGACGTGAGTCCCAGGCTCTCCACACCACTGTAGTCAAGCTATCCAGGTTTATGAAGGCTGATAGCCAGAAACCGGTACTTGGATGCTTGATTCCGGTCTGGGAAAGACATGGCTTGGTAGTTCGGACTGGACTGTTCCCATGAGGCACAGGGTCAGAGCTGATTTGCATATAGCCAGTGTCTAACCCAGGGTGGTGTGGAGTGCAAAAAAACGATGGATTTAGGCCCAGATCCTTGTACTGGGGTGAATGTGTGACATTGTTCTACATTCTGTCCATCAACTGTGTTTTTTGCAATTTTCAACCCGAGTGGGCTGGGTATGCTCAGACGTGAGTCCCAGGCTCTCCACGCCACTGGAGTCAAGCTATCCAGGCTGATGAAGGCTGAGAGCCAGAAACCGGTCCTTGGATGCTTGATTCCGGTCTGGGAAAGACATGGCTTGGTAGTTCGGACTGGACTGTTCCCATGAGGCACAGGGTCAGAGCTGATTTGCATATAGCCAGTGTCTCACCCAGGGTGGTGTGGAGTGCAAAAAAACGATGGATTTAGGCCCAGATCCTTGTACTGGGGTGAATGTATGACATTGTTCTACATTCTGTCCATCAACTGTGTTTTTTGCAATTTTCACTCCGAGTGGGCTGGGTATGCTCAGACGTGAGTCCCAGGCTTTCCACACCACTGGAGTCAAGCTATCCAGGCTGATGGAGGCTGATAGCCAGAAACCGGTCCTTGGATGCTTGATTCCGGTCTGGGAAAGGCATGGCTTGGTAGTTCGGACTGGACTGTTCCCATGAGGCACAGGGTCAGAGCTGATTTGCACATAGCCAGTGTCTAACCCAGGGTGGTGTGGAGTGCAAAAAAACGATGGATTTAGGCCCAGATCCTTGTACTGGGGTGAATGTATGACATTGTTCTACATTCTGTCTATCAATTGTGTTTTTTGAAATTTTCACCCCGAGTGGGCTGAGTATGCTCAGACGTGAGTCCCAGGCTCTCCACACCACTGGAGTCAAGCTATCCAGGCTGATGAAAGCTGATAGCCAGAAACCGGTCCTTGGATGCTTGATTCCGGTCTGGGAAAGACATGGCTTGGTAGTTCAGACTGGACTGTTCCCATGAGGCACAGGGTCAGAGCTGATTTGCATATAGGCAGTGTCTAACCCAGGGTGGTGTGGAGTGCAAAAAAACGATGGATTCAGGCCCAGATCCTTGTACTGGGGTGAATGTATGACATTGTTCTACATTCTCTCCATCAACTGTGTTTTTTGCAATTTTCACCCCGAGTGGGCTGGGTATGCTCAGATGTGAGTCCCAGGCTCTCCACACCACTGGAGTCAAGCTATCCAGGCTGATGAAGGCTGATAGCCAGAAACCGGTCCTTGGATGCCTGATTCCGGTCTGGGAAAGACATGGCTTGGTAGTTCGGACTAGACTGTTCCCATGAGGCACAGTGTCAGAGCTGATTTGCACATAGCCAGTGTCTAACCCAGGGTGGTGTGGAGTGCAAAAAAACGATGGATTTAGGCCCAGATCCTTGTACTGGGGTGAATGTATGACATTGTTCTACATTCTGTCCATCAACTGTGTTTTTTGCAATTTTCACCCCGAGTGTGCTGGGTATGCTCAGACGTGAGTCCCAGGCTCTCCACACCACTGGAGTCAAGCTATCCAGGCTGATGAAGGCTGATAGCTAGAAACCGGTCCTTGGATGCTTGATTCCGGTCTGGGAAAGACATGGCTCGGAAGTTCGGACTGGACTGTTCCCATGAGGCACAGGGTCAGAGCTGATTTGCATATAGCCAGTGTCTCACCCAGGGTGGTGTGGAGTGCAAAAAAACGATGGATTTAGGCCCAGATCCTTGTACTGGGGTGAATGTATGACATTGTTCTACATTCTGTCCATCAACTGTGTTTTTTGCAATTTTCTCCCCGAGTGGGCTGGGTATGCTCAGACGTGAGTCCCAGGCTCTCCACACAACTGGAGTCAAGCTATCCAGGCTGATGGAGGCTGATAGCCAGAAACCGGTCCTTGGATGCTTGATTCCGGTCTGTGAAAGACATGGCTTGGTAGTTCGAACTGGACTGTTCCCATGAGGCACAGGGTCAGAGCTGATTTGCATATAGCCAGTGTCTAACCCAGGGTGGTGTGGAGTGCAAAAAAACGATGGATTTAGGCCCAGATCCTTGTACTGGGGTGAATGTATGACATTGTTCTACATTCTGTCCATCAATTGTGTTTTTTGAAATTTTCACCCCGAGTGGGCTGGGTATGCTCAGACGTGAGTCCCAGGCTCTCCACACCACTGTAGTCAAGCTATCCAGGTTTATGAAGGCTGATAGCCAGAAACCGGTCCTTGGATGCTTGATTCCGGTCTGGGAAAGACATGGCTTGGTAGTTCGGACTGGACTGTTCCCATGAGGCACAGGGTCAGAGCTGATTTGCATATAGCCAGTGTCTAACCCAGGGTGGTGTGGAGTGCAAAAAAACGATGGATTTAGGCCCAGATCCTTGTACTGGGGTGAATGTGTGACATTGTTCTACATTCTGTCCATCAACTGTGTTTTTTGCAATTTTCAACCCGAGTGGGCTGGGTATGCTCAGACGTGAGTCCCAGGCTCTCCACGCCACTGGAGTCAAGCTATCCAGGCTGATGAAGGCTGAGAGCCAGAAACCGGTCCTTGGATGCTTGATTCCGGTCTGGGAAAGACATGGCTTGGTAGTTCGGACTGGACTGTTCCCATGAGGCACAGGGTCAGAGCTGATTTGCATATAGCCAGTGTCTAACCCAGGGTGGTGTGGAGTGCAAAAAAACGATGGATTTAGGCCCAGATCCTTGTACTGGGGTGAATGTATTACATTGTTCTACATTCTGTCCATCAACTGTGTTTTTTGCAATTTTCACCCCGAGTGGGCTGGGTATGCTCAGACGTGAGTCCCAGGCTCTCCACACCACTGGAGTCAAGCTATCCAGGCTGATGAAGGCTGATAGCCAGAAACCGGTCCTTGGATGCTTGATTCCGGTCTGGGAAAGACATGGCTTGGTAGTTCGGACTGGACTGTTCCCATGAGGCACAGGGTCAGAGCTGAATTGCATATAGCCAGTGTCTCACCCAAGGTGGTGTGGAGTGCAAAAAAAACGATGGATTTAGGCCCAGATCCTTGTACTGGGGTGAATGTATGACATTGTTCTACATTCTGTCCATCAACTGTGTTTTTTGCAATTTTCACTCCGAGTGGGCTGGGTATGCTCAGACGTGAGTCCCAGGCTTTCCACACCACTGGAGTCAAGCTATCCAGGCTGATGGAGGCTGATAGCCAGAAACCGGTCCTTGGATGCTTGATTCCGGTCTGGGAAAGGCATGGCTTGGTAGTTCGGACTGGACTGTTCCCATGAGGCACAGGGTCAGAGCTGATTTGCATATAGCCAGTGTCTAACCCCGGGTGGTGTGGAGTGCAAAAAAACGATGGATTTAGGCCCAGATCCTTGTACTGGGGTGAATGTATGACATTGTTCTACATTCTGTCTATCAATTGTGTTTTTTGAAATTTTCACCCCGAGTGGGCTGGGTATGCTCAGACGTGAGTCCCAGGCTCTCCACACCACTGGAGTCAAGCTATCCAGGCTGATGAAAGCTGATAGCCAGAAACCGGTCCTTGGATGCTTGATTCCGGTCTGGGAAAGACATGGCTTGGTAGTTCGGACTCGACTGTTCCCATGAGGCACAGGGTCAGAGCTGATTTGCATATAGGCAGTGTCTAACCCAGGGTGGTGTGGAGTGCAAAAAAACGATGGATTCAGGCCCAGATCCTTGTACTGGGTTGAATGTATGACATTGTTCTACATTCTGTCCATCAACTGTGTTTTTTGCAATTTTCACCCCGAGTGGGATGGGTATGCTCAGACGTGAGTCCCAGGCTCTCCACACCACTGGAGTCAAGCTATCCAGGCTGATGAAGGCTGATAGCCAGAAACTGGTCCTTGGATGCTTGATTCCGGTCTGGGAAAGACATGGCTTGGTAGTTCGGACTGGACTGTTCCCATGAGGCACAGGGTCAGAGCTGATTTGCATATAGCCAGTGTCTAACCCAGGGTGGTGTGGAGTGCAAAAAAACGATGGATTTAGGCCCAGATGCTTGTACTGGGGTGAATGTATGACATTGTTCTACATTCTGTCCATCAATTGTGTTTTTTGAAATTTTCACCCCGAGTGGGCTGGGTATGCTCAGACGTGAGTCCCAGGCTCTCCACACCACTGGAGTCAAGCTATCCAGGCTGATAAAGGCTGATAGCCAGAAACCGGTCCTTGGATGCTTGATTCCGGTCTGGGAAAGACATGGCTTGGTAGTTCGGACTGGACTGTTCCTTTGAGGCACAGGGTCAGAGCTGATTTGCATATAGCCAGTGTCTAACCCAGGGTGGTGTGGAGTGCAAAAAAATGATGGATTATGGCCCAGATCCTTGTACTGGGGTGAATGTATGACATTGTTCTACATTCTGTCCATCAACTGTGTTTTTTGTAATTTTCACCCAGAGTGGGCTGGGTATGCTCAGACGTGAGTCCCAGGCTCGCCACACAACTGGATGCAAGCTATCCAGGCTGATGAAGGCTGATAGCCAGAAACCGGTCCTTGGATGCTTGATTCCGGTCTGGGAAAGACATGGCTTGGTAGTTCGGACTGGACTGTTCCCATGAGGCACAGGGTCAGAGCTGATTTGCATATAGCCAGTGTCTCACCCAGGGTGGTGTGGAGTGCAAAAAAACGATGGATTTAGGCCCAGATCCTTGTACTGGGGTGAATGTATGACATTGTTCTACATTCTGTCCATCAATTGTGTTTTTTGAAATTTTCACCCCGAGTGGGCTGGGTATGCTCAGACGTGAGTCCCAGGCTCTCCACACCACTGGAGTCAAGCTATCCAGGCTGATGAAGGCTGATAGCCAGAAACCGGTCCTTGGATGCTTGATTCCATTCTGGGAAAGACATGGCTTGGTAGTTCAGGCTGGACTGTTCCCATGAGGCACAGGGTCAGAGCTGATTTGTATATAGCCAGTGTCTCACCCAGGGTGGTGTGGAGTGCAAAAAAACGATGGATTTAGGCCTAGATCCTTGTACTGGGGTGAATGTATGACATTGTTCTACATTCTGTCCATCAACTGTGTTTTTTGCAATTTTCACCCCGAGTGGGCTGGGTATGCTCAGACGTGAGTCCCAGGCTCTCCACACCACTGGAGTCAAGCTATCCAGGCTGATGAAGGCTGATAGCTAGAAACCGGTCCTTGGATGCTTGATTCCGGTCTGGGAAAGACATGGCTCGGAAGTTCGGACTGGACTGTTCCCATGAGGCACAGGGTCAGAGCTGATTTGCATATAGCCAGTGTCTCACCCAGGGTGGTGTGGAGTGCAAAAAAACGATGGATTTAGGCCCAGATCCTTGTACTGGGGTGAATGTATGACATTGTTCTACATTCTGTCCATCAACTGTGTTTTTTGCAATTTTCTCCCCGAGTGGGCTGGGTATGCTCAGACGTGAGTCCCAGGCTCTCCACACAACTGGAGTCAAGCTATCCAGGCTGATGAAGGCTGATAGCCAGAAACCGGTCCTTGGATGCTTGATTCCGGTCTGGGAAAGACATGGCTTGGTAGTTCGGACTGGACTGTTCCCATGAGGCACAGGGTCAGAGCTGAATTGCATATAGCCAGTGTCTCACCCAAGGTGGTGTGGAGTGCAAAAAAAACGATGGATTTAGGCCCAGATCCTTGTACTGGGGTGAATGTATGACATTGTTCTACATTCTGTCCATCAACTGTGTTTTTTGCAATTTTCACTCCGAGTGGGCTGGGTATGCTCAGACGTGAGTCCCAGGCTTTCCACACCACTGGAGTCAAGGTATCCAGGCTGATGGAGGCTGATAGCCAGAAACCGGTCCTTGGATGCTTGATTCCGGTCTGGGAAAGGCATGGCTTGGTAGTTCGGACTGGACTGTTCCCATGAGGCACAGGGTCAGAGCTGATTTGCACATAGCCAGTGTCTAACCCAGGGTGGTGTGGAGTGCAAAAAAACGATGGATTTAGGCCCAGATCCTTGTACTGGGGTGAATGTATGACATTGTTCTACATTCTGTCTATCAATTGTGTT
Organism: Lissotriton helveticus; assembly: GCF_964261635.1. Lineage (NCBI taxonomy): Eukaryota > Metazoa > Chordata > Amphibia > Caudata > Salamandridae > Lissotriton > Lissotriton helveticus. The sequence continues at coordinate 1,183,315,611 of NC_136067.1, forward strand.
TTTTGAAATTTTCACCCCGAGTGGGCTGAGTATGCTCAGACGTGAGTCCCAGGCTCTCCACACCACTGGAGTCAAGCTATCCAGGCTGATGAAAGCTGATAGCCAGAAACCGGTCCTTGGATGCTTGATTCCGGTCTGGGAAAGACATGGCTTGGTAGTTCAGACTGGACTGTTCCCATGAGGCACAGGGTCAGAGCTGATTTGCATATAGGCAGTGTCTAACCCAGGGTGGTGTGGAGTGCAAAAAAACGATGGATTCAGGCCCAGATCCTTGTACTGGGGTGAATGTATGACATTGTTCTACATTCTCTCCATCAACTGTGTTTTTTGCAATTTTCACCCCGAGTGGGCTGGGTATGCTCAGACGTGAGTCCCAGGCTCTCCACACCACTGGAGTCAAGCTATCCAGGCTGATGAAGGCTGATAGCCAGAAACCGGTCCTTGGATGCCTGATTCCGGTCTGGGAAAGACATGGCTTGGTAGTTCGGACTAGACTGTTCCCATGAGGCACAGTGTCAGAGCTGATTTGCACATAGCCAGTGTCTAACCCAGGGTGGTGTGGAGTGCAAAAAAACGATGGATTTAGGCCCAGATCCTTGTACTGGGGTGAATGTATGACATTGTTCTACATTCTGTCCATCAACTGTGTTTTTTGCAATTTTCACCCCGAGTGTGCTGGGTATGCTCAGACGTGAGTCCCAGGCTCTCCACACCACTGGAGTCAAGCTATCCAGGCTGATGAAGGCTGATAGCTAGAAACCGGTCCTTGGATGCTTGATTCCGGTCTGGGAAAGACATGGCTCGGAAGTTCGGACTGGACTGTTCCCATGAGGCACAGGGTCAGAGCTGATTTGCATATAGCCAGTGTCTCACCCAGGGTGGTGTGGAGTGCAAAAAAACGATGGATTTAGGCCCAGATCCTTGTACTGGGGTGAATGTATGACATTGTTCTACATTCTGTCCATCAACTGTGTTTTTTGCAATTTTCTCCCCGAGTGGGCTGGGTATGCTCAGACGTGAGTCCCAGGCTCTCCACACAACTGGAGTCAAGCTATCCAGGCTGATGGAGGCTGATAGCCAGAAACCGGTCCTTGGATGCTTGATTCCGGTCTGTGAAAGACATGGCTTGGTAGTTCGAACTGGACTGTTCCCATGAGGCACAGGGTCAGAGCTGATTTGCATATAGCCAGTGTCTAACCCAGGGTGGTGTGGAGTGCAAAAAAACGATGGATTTAGGCCCAGATCCTTGTACTGGGGTGAATGTATGACATTGTTCTACATTCTGTCCATCAATTGTGTTTTTTGAAATTTTCACCCCGAGTGGGCTGGGTATGCTCAGACGTGAGTCCCAGGCTCTCCACACCACTGTAGTCAAGCTATCCAGGTTTATGAAGGCTGATAGCCAGAAACCGGTCCTTGGATGCTTGATTCCGGTCTGGGAAAGACATGGCTTGGTAGTTCGGACTGGACTGTTCCCATGAGGCACAGGGTCAGAGCTGATTTGCATATAGCCAGTGTCTAACCCAGGGTGGTGTGGAGTGCAAAAAAACGATGGATTTAGGCCCAGATCCTTGTACTGGGGTGAATGTGTGACATTGTTCTACATTCTGTCCATCAACTGTGTTTTTTGCAATTTTCAACCCGAGTGGGCTGGGTATGCTCAGACGTGAGTCCCAGGCTCTCCACGCCACTGGAGTCAAGCTATCCAGGCTGATGAAGGCTGAGAGCCAGAAACCGGTCCTTGGATGCTTGATTCCGGTCTGGGAAAGACATGGCTTGGTAGTTCGGACTGGACTGTTCCCATGAGGCACAGGGTCAGAGCTGATTTGCATATAGCCAGTGTCTAACCCAGGGTGGTGTGGAGTGCAAAAAAACGATGGATTTAGGCCCAGATCCTTGTACTGGGGTGAATGTATTACATTGTTCTACATTCTGTCCATCAACTGTGTTTTTTGCAATTTTCACCCCGAGTGGGCTGGGTATGCTGAGACGTGAGTCCCAGGCTCTCCACACCACTGGAGTCAAGCTATCCAGGCTGATGAAGGCTGATAGCCAGAAACCGGTCCTTGGATGCTTGATTCCGGTCTGGGAAAGACATGGCTTGGTAGTTCGGACTGGACTGTTCCCATGAGGCACAGGGTCAGAGCTGAATTGCATATAGCCAGTGTCTCACCCAAGGTGGTGTGGAGTGCAAAAAAAACGATGGATTTAGGCCCAGATCCTTGTACTGGGGTGAATGTATGACATTGTTCTACATTCTGTCCATCAACTGTGTTTTTTGCAATTTTCACTCCGAGTGGGCTGGGTATGCTCAGACGTGAGTCCCAGGCTTTCCACACCACTGGAGTCAAGCTATCCAGGCTGATGGAGGCTGATAGCCAGAAACCGGTCCTTGGATGCTTGATTCCGGTCTGGGAAAGGCATGGCTTGGTAGTTCGGACTGGACTGTTCCCATGAGGCACAGGGTCAGAGCTGATTTGCATATAGCCAGTGTCTAACCCCGGGTGGTGTGGAGTGCAAAAAAACGATGGATTTAGGCCCAGATCCTTGTACTGGGGTGAATGTATGACATTGTTCTACATTCTGTCTATCAATTGTGTTTTTTGAAATTTTCACCCCGAGTGGGCTGGGTATGCTCAGACGTGAGTCCCAGGCTCTCCACACCACTGGAGTCAAGCTATCCAGGCTGATGAAAGCTGATAGCCAGAAACCGGTCCTTGGATGCTTGATTCCGGTCTGGGAAAGACATGGCTTGGTAGTTCGGACTCGACTGTTCCCATGAGGCACAGGGTCAGAGCTGATTTGCATATAGGCAGTGTCTAACCCAGGGTGGTGTGGAGTGCAAAAAAACGATGGATTCAGGCCCAGATCCTTGTACTGGGTTGAATGTATGACATTGTTCTACATTCTGTCCATCAACTGTGTTTTTTGCAATTTTCACCCCGAGTGGGATGGGTATGCTCAGACGTGAGTCCCAGGCTCTCCACACCACTGGAGTCAAGCTATCCAGGCTGATGAAGGCTGATAGCCAGAAACTGGTCCTTGGATGCTTGATTCCGGTCTGGGAAAGACATGGCTTGGTAGTTCGGACTGGACTGTTCCCATGAGGCACAGGGTCAGAGCTGATTTGCATATAGCCAGTGTCTAACCCAGGGTGGTGTGGAGTGCAAAAAAACGATGGATTTAGGCCCAGATCCTTGTACTGGGGTGAATGTATGACATTGTTCTACATTCTGTCCATCAATTGTGTTTTTTGAAATTTTCACCCCGAGTGGGCTGGGTATGCTCAGACGTGAGTCCCAGGCTCTCCACACCACTGGAGTCAAGCTATCCAGGCTGATAAAGGCTGATAGCCAGAAACCGGTCCTTGGATGCTTGATTCCGGTCTGGGAAAGACATGGCTTGGTAGTTCGGACTGGACTGTTCCTTTGAGGCACAGGGTCAGAGCTGATTTGCATATAGCCAGTGTCTAACCCAGGGTGGTGTGGAGTGCAAAAAAATGATGGATTATGGCCCAGATCCTTGTACTGGGGTGAATGTATGACATTGTTCTACATTCTGTCCATCAACTGTGTTTTTTGTAATTTTCACCCAGAGTGGGCTGGGTATGCTCAGACGTGAGTCCCAGGCTCGCCACACAACTGGATGCAAGCTATCCAGGCTGATGAAGGCTGATAGCCAGAAACCGGTCCTTGGATGCTTGATTCCGGTCTGGGAAAGACATGGCTTGGTAGTTCGGACTGGACTGTTCCCATGAGGCACAGGGTCAGAGCTGATTTGCATATAGCCAGTGTCTCACCCAGGGTGGTGTGGAGTGCAAAAAAACGATGGATTTAGGCCCAGATCCTTGTACTGGGGTGAATGTATGACATTGTTCTACATTCTGTCCATCAATTGTGTTTTTTGAAATTTTCACCCCGAGTGGGCTGGGTATGCTCAGACGTGAGTCCCAGGCTCTCCACACCACTGGAGTCAAGCTATCCAGGCTGATGAAGGCTGATAGCCAGAAACCGGTCCTTGGATGCTTGATTCCATTCTGGGAAAGACATGGCTTGGTAGTTCAGGCTGGACTGTTCCCATGAGGCACAGGGTCAGAGCTGATTTGTATATAGCCAGTGTCTCACCCAGGGTGGTGTGGAGTGCAAAAAAACGATGGATTTAGGCCTAGATCCTTGTACTGGGGTGAATGTATGACATTGTTCTACATTCTGTCCATCAACTGTGTTTTTTGCAATTTTCACCCCGAGTGGGCTGGGTATGCTCAGACGTGAGTCCCAGGCTCTCCACACCACTGGAGTCAAGCTATCCAGGCTGATGAAGGCTGATAGCTAGAAACCGGTCCTTGGATGCTTGATTCCGGTCTGGGAAAGACATGGCTCGGAAGTTCGGACTGGACTGTTCCCATGAGGCACAGGGTCAGAGCTGATTTGCATATAGCCAGTGTCTCACCCAGGGTGGTGTGGAGTGCAAAAAAACGATGGATTTAGGCCCAGATCCTTGTACTGGGGTGAATGTATGACATTGTTCTACATTCTGTCCATCAACTGTGTTTTTTGCAATTTTCACCCCGAGTGGGCTGGGTATGCTCAGACGTGAGTCCCAGGCTCTCCACACCACTGGAGTCAAGCTATCCAGGCTGATGAAGGCTGATAGCCAGAAACCGGTTCTTGGATGCTTGATTCCGGTCTGGGAAAGACATGGCTTGGTAGTTCAGACTGGACTGTTCCCATGAGGCACAGGGTCAGAGCTGATTTGCATATAGGCAGTGTCTAACCCAGGGTGGTGTGGAGTGCAAAAAAACGATGGATTCAGGCCCAGATCCTTGTACTGGGGTGAATGTATGACATTGTTCTACATTCTCTCCATCAACTGTGTTTTTTGCAATTTTCACCCCGAGTGGGCTGGGTATGCTCAGACGTGAGTCCCAGGCTCTCCACACCACTGGAGTCAAGCTATCCAGGCTGATGAAGGCTGATAGCCAGAAACCGGTCCTTGGATGCCTGATTCCGGTCTGGGAAAGACATGGCTTGGTAGTTCGGACTAGACTGTTCCCATGAGGCACAGTGTCAGAGCTGATTTGCACATAGCCAGTGTCTAACCCAGGGTGGTGTGGAGTGCAAAAAAACGATGGATTTAGGCCCAGATCCTTGTACTGGGGTGAATGTATGACATTGTTCTACATTCTGTCCATCAACTGTGTTTTTTGCAATTTTCACCCCGAGTGTGCTGGGTATGCTCAGACGTGAGTCCCAGGCTCTCCACACCACTGGAGTCAAGCTATCCAGGCTGATGAAGGCTGATAGCTAGAAACCGGTCCTTGGATGCTTGATTCCGGTCTGGGAAAGACATGGCTCGGAAGTTCGGACTGGACTGTTCCCATGAGGCACAGGGTCAGAGCTGATTTGCATATAGGCAGTGTCTCACCCAGGGTGGTGTGGAGTGCAAAAAAACGATGGATTCAGGCCCAGATCCTTGTACTGGGGTGAATGTATGACATTGTTCTACATTCTGTCCATCAACTGTGTTTTTTGCAATTTTCTCCCCGAGTGGGCTGGGTATGCTCAGACGTGAGTCCCAGGCTCTCCACACAACTGGAGTCAAGCTATCCAGGCTGATGGAGGCTGATAGCCAGAAACCGGTCCTTGGATGCTTGATTCCGGTCTGTGAAAGACATGGCTTGGTAGTTCGAACTGGACTGTTCCCATGAGGCACAGGGTCAGAGCTGATTTGCATATAGCCAGTGTCTAACCCAGGGTGGTGTGGAGTGCAAAAAAACGATGGATTTAGGCCCAGATCCTTGTACTGGGGTGAATGTATGACATTGTTCTACATTCTGTCCATCAACTGTGTTTTTTGTAATTTTCACCCAGAGTGGGCTGGGTATGCTCAGACGTGAGTCCCAGGCTCGCCACACAACTGGATGCAAGCTATCCAGGCTGATGAAGGCTGATAGCCAGAAACCGGTCCTTGGATGCTTGATTCCGGTCTGGGAAAGACATGGCTTGGTAGTTCGGACTGGACTGTTCCCATGAGGCACAGGGTCAGAGCTGATTTGCATATAGCCAGTGTCTCACCCAGGGTGGTGTGGAGTGCAAAAAAACGATGGATTTAGGCCCAGATCCTTGTACTGGGGTGAATGTATGACATTGTTCTACATTCTGTCCATCAATTGTGTTTTTTGAAATTTTCACCCCGAGTGGGCTGGGTATGCTCAGACGTGAGTCCCAGGCTCTCCACACCACTGGAGTCAAGCTATCCAGGCTGATGAAGGCTGATAGCCAGAAACCGGTCCTTGGATGCTTGATTCCATTCTGGGAAAGACATGGCTTGGTAGTTCAGGCTGGACTGTTCCCATGAGGCACAGGGTCAGAGCTGATTTGTATATAGCCAGTGTCTCACCCAGGGTGGTGTGGAGTGCAAAAAAACGATGGATTTAGGCCTAGATCCTTGTACTGGGGTGAATGTATGACATTGTTCTACATTCTGTCCATCAACTGTGTTTTTTGCAATTTTCACCCCGAGTGGGCTGGGTATGCTCAGACGTGAGTCCCAGGCTCTCCACACCACTGGAGTCAAGCTATCCAGGCTGATGAAGGCTGATAGCTAGAAACCGGTCCTTGGATGCTTGATTCCGGTCTGGGAAAGACATGGCTCGGAAGTTCGGACTGGACTGTTCCCATGAGGCACAGGGTCAGAGCTGATTTGCATATAGCCAGTGTCTCACCCAGGGTGGTGTGGAGTGCAAAAAAACGATGGATTTAGGCCCAGATCCTTGTACTGGGGTGAATGTATGACATTGTTCTACATTCTGTCCATCAACTGTGTTTTTTGCAATTTTCTCCCCGAGTGGGCTGGGTATGCTCAGACGTGAGTCCCAGGCTCTCCACACAACTGGAGTCAAGCTATCCAGGCTGATGAAGGCTGATAGCCAGAAACCGGTCCTTGGATGCTTGATTCCGGTCTGGGAAAGACATGGCTTGGTAGTTCGGACTGGACTGTTCCCATGAGGCACAGGGTCAGAGCTGAATTGCATATAGCCAGTGTCTCACCCAAGGTGGTGTGGAGTGCAAAAAAAACGATGGATTTAGGCCCAGATCCTTGTACTGGGGTGAATGTATGACATTGTTCTACATTCTGTCCATCAACTGTGTTTTTTGCAATTTTCACTCCGAGTGGGCTGGGTATGCTCAGACGTGAGTCCCAGGCTTTCCACACCACTGGAGTCAAGGTATCCAGGCTGATGGAGGCTGATAGCCAGAAACCGGTCCTTGGATGCTTGATTCCGGTCTGGGAAAGGCATGGCTTGGTAGTTCGGACTGGACTGTTCCCATGAGGCACAGGGTCAGAGCTGATTTGCACATAGCCAGTGTCTAACCCAGGGTGGTGTGGAGTGCAAAAAAACGATGGATTTAGGCCCAGATCCTTGTACTGGGGTGAATGTATGACATTGTTCTACATTCTGTCTATCAATTGTGTTTTTTGAAATTTTCACCCCGAGTGGGCTGAGTATGCTCAGACGTGAGTCCCAGGCTCTCCACACCACTGGAGTCAAGCTATCCAGGCTGATGAAAGCTGATAGCCAGAAACCGGTCCTTGGATGCTTGATTCCGGTCTGGGAAAGACATGGCTTGGTAGTTCAGACTGGACTGTTCCCATGAGGCACAGGGTCAGAGCTGATTTGCATATAGGCAGTGTCTAACCCAGGGTGGTGTGGAGTGCAAAAAAACGATGGATTCAGGCCCAGATCCTTGTACTGGGGTGAATGTATGACATTGTTCTACATTCTCTCCATCAACTGTGTTTTTTGCAATTTTCACCCCGAGTGGGCTGGGTATGCTCAGACGTGAGTCCCAGGCTCTCCACACCACTGGAGTCAAGCTATCCAGGCTGATGAAGGCTGATAGCCAGAAACCGGTCCTTGGATGCCTGATTCCGGTCTGGGAAAGACATGGCTTGGTAGTTCGGACTAGACTGTTCCCATGAGGCACAGTGTCAGAGCTGATTTGCACATAGCCAGTGTCTAACCCAGGGTGGTGTGGAGTGCAAAAAAACGATGGATTTAGGCCCAGATCCTTGTACTGGGGTGAATGTATGACATTGTTCTACATTCTGTCCATCAACTGTGTTTTTTGCAATTTTCACCCCGAGTGTGCTGGGTATGCTCAGACGTGAGTCCCAGGCTCTCCACACCACTGGAGTCAAGCTATCCAGGCTGATGAAGGCTGATAGCTAGAAACCGGTCCTTGGATGCTTGATTCCGGTCTGGGAAAGACATGGCTCGGAAGTTCGGACTGGACTGTTCCCATGAGGCACAGGGTCAGAGCTGATTTGCATATAGCCAGTGTCTCACCCAGGGTGGTGTGGAGTGCAAAAAAACGATGGATTTAGGCCCAGATCCTTGTACTGGGGTGAATGTATGACATTGTTCTACATTCTGTCCATCAACTGTGTTTTTTGCAATTTTCTCCCCGAGTGGGCTGGGTATGCTCAGACGTGAGTCCCAGGCTCTCCACACAACTGGAGTCAAGCTATCCAGGCTGATGGAGGCTGATAGCCAGAAACCGGTCCTTGGATGCTTGATTCCGGTCTGTGAAAGACATGGCTTGGTAGTTCGAACTGGACTGTTCCCATGAGGCACAGGGTCAGAGCTGATTTGCATATAGCCAGTGTCTAACCCAGGGTGGTGTGGAGTGCAAAAAAACGATGGATTTAGGCCCAGATCCTTGTACTGGGGTGAATGTATGACATTGTTCTACATTCTGTCCATCAATTGTGTTTTTTGAAATTTTCACCCCGAGTGGGCTGGGTATGCTCAGACGTGAGTCCCAGGCTCTCCACACCACTGTAGTCAAGCTATCCAGGTTTATGAAGGCTGATAGCCAGAAACCGGTCCTTGGATGCTTGATTCCGGTCTGGGAAAGACATGGCTTGGTAGTTCGGACTGGACTGTTCCCATGAGGCACAGGGTCAGAGCTGATTTGCATATAGCCAGTGTCTAACCCAGGGTGGTGTGGAGTGCAAAAAAACGATGGATTTAGGCCCAGATCCTTGTACTGGGGTGAATGTGTGACATTGTTCTACATTCTGTCCATCAACTGTGTTTTTTGCAATTTTCAACCCGAGTGGGCTGGGTATGCTCAGACGTGAGTCCCAGGCTCTCCACGCCACTGGAGTCAAGCTATCCAGGCTGATGAAGGCTGAGAGCCAGAAACCGGTCCTTGGATGCTTGATTCCGGTCTGGGAAAGACATGGCTTGGTAGTTCGGACTGGACTGTTCCCATGAGGCACAGGGTCAGAGCTGATTTGCATATAGCCAGTGTCTAACCCAGGGTGGTGTGGAGTGCAAAAAAACGATGGATTTAGGCCCAGATCCTTGTACTGGGGTGAATGTATTACATTGTTCTACATTCTGTCCATCAACTGTGTTTTTTGCAATTTTCACCCCGAGTGGGCTGGGTATGCTGAGACGTGAGTCCCAGGCTCTCCACACCACTGGAGTCAAGCTATCCAGGCTGATGAAGGCTGATAGCCAGAAACCGGTCCTTGGATGCTTGATTCCGGTCTGGGAAAGACATGGCTTGGTAGTTCGGACTGGACTGTTCCCATGAGGCACAGGGTCAGAGCTGAATTGCATATAGCCAGTGTCTCACCCAAGGTGGTGTGGAGTGCAAAAAAACCGATGGATTTAGGCCCAGATCCTTGTACTGGGGTGAATGTATGACATTGTTCTACATTCTGTCCATCAACTGTGTTTTTTGCAATTTTCACTCCGAGTGGGCTGGGTATGCTCAGACGTGAGTCCCAGGCTTTCCACACCACTGGAGTCAAGCTATCCAGGCTGATGGAGGCTGATAGCCAGAAACCGGTCCTTGGATGCTTGATTCCGGTCTGGGAAAGGCATGGCTTGGTAGTTCGGACTGGACTGTTCCCATGAGGCACAGGGTCAGAGCTGATTTGCATATAGCCAGTGTCTAACCCCGGGTGGTGTGGAGTGCAAAAAAACGATGGATTTAGGCCCAGATCCTTGTACTGGGGTGAATGTATGACATTGTTCTACATTCTGTCTATCAATTGTGTTTTTTGAAATTTTCACCCCGAGTGGGCTGGGTATGCTCAGACGTGAGTCCCAGGCTCTCCACACCACTGGAGTCAAGCTATCCAGGCTGATGAAAGCTGATAGCCAGAAACCGGTCCTTGGATGCTTGATTCCGGTCTGGGAAAGACATGGCTTGGTAGTTCGGACTCGACTGTTCCCATGAGGCACAGGGTCAGAGCTGATTTGCATATAGGCAGTGTCTAACCCAGGGTGGTGTGGAGTGCAAAAAAACGATGGATTCAGGCCCAGATCCTTGTACTGGGTTGAATGTATGACATTGTTCTACATTCTGTCCATCAACTGTGTTTTTTGCAATTTTCACCCCGAGTGGGATGGGTATGCTCAGACGTGAGTCCCAGGCTCTCCACACCACTGGAGTCAAGCTATCCAGGCTGATGAAGGCTGATAGCCAGAAACTGGTCCTTGGATGCTTGATTCCGGTCTGGGAAAGACATGGCTTGGTAGTTCGGACTGGACTGTTCCCATGAGGCACAGGGTCAGAGCTGATTTGCATATAGCCAGTGTCTAACCCAGGGTGGTGTGGAGTGCAAAAAAACGATGGATTTAGGCCCAGATCCTTGTACTGGGGTGAATGTATGACATTGTTCTACATTCTGTCCATCAATTGTGTTTTTTGAAATTTTCACCCCGAGTGGGCTGGGTATGCTCAGACGTGAGTCCCAGGCTCTCCACACCACTGGAGTCAAGCTATCCAGGCTGATAAAGGCTGATAGCCAGAAACCGGTCCTTGGATGCTTGATTCCGGTCTGGGAAAGACATGGCTTGGTAGTTCGGACTGGACTGTTCCTTTGAGGCACAGGGTCAGAGCTGATTTGCATATAGCCAGTGTCTAACCCAGGGTGGTGTGGAGTGCAAAAAAATGATGGATTATGGCCCAGATCCTTGTACTGGGGTGAATGTATGACATTGTTCTACATTCTGTCCATCAACTGTGTTTTTTGTAATTTTCACCCAGAGTGGGCTGGGTATGCTCAGACGTGAGTCCCAGGCTCGCCACACAACTGGATGCAAGCTATCCAGGCTGATGAAGGCTGATAGCCAGAAACCGGTCCTTGGATGCTTGATTCCGGTCTGGGAAAGACATGGCTTGGTAGTTCGGACTGGACTGTTCCCATGAGGCACAGGGTCAGAGCTGATTTGCATATAGCCAGTGTCTCACCCAGGGTGGTGTGGAGTGCAAAAAAACGATGGATTTAGGCCCAGATCCTTGTACTGGGGTGAATGTATGACATTGTTCTACATTCTGTCCATCAATTGTGTTTTTTGAAATTTTCACCCCGAGTGGGCTGGGTATGCTCAGACGTGAGTCCCAGGCTCTCCACACCACTGGAGTCAAGCTATCCAGGCTGATGAAGGCTGATAGCCAGAAACCGGTCCTTGGATGCTTGATTCCATTCTGGGAAAGACATGGCTTGGTAGTTCAGGCTGGACTGTTCCCATGAGGCACAGGGTCAGAGCTGATTTGTATATAGCCAGTGTCTCACCCAGGGTGGTGTGGAGTGCAAAAAAACGATGGATTTAGGCCTAGATCCTTGTACTGGGGTGAATGTATGACATTGTTCTACATTCTGTCCATCAACTGTGTTTTTTGCAATTTTCACCCCGAGTGGGCTGGGTATGCTCAGACGTGAGTCCCAGGCTCTCCACACCACTGGAGTCAAGCTATCCAGGCTGATGAAGGCTGATAGCTAGAAACCGGTCCTTGGATGCTTGATTCCGGTCTGGGAAAGACATGGCTCGGAAGTTCGGACTGGACTGTTCCCATGAGGCACAGGGTCAGAGCTGATTTGCATATAGCCAGTGTCTCACCCAGGGTGGTGTGGAGTGCAAAAAAACGATGGATTTAGGCCCAGATCCTTGTACTGGGGTGAATGTATGACATTGTTCTACATTCTGTCCATCAACTGTGTTTTTTGCAATTTTCACCCCGAGTGGGCTGGGTATGCTCAGACGTGAGTCCCAGGCTCTCCACACCACTGGAGTCAAGCTATCCAGGCTGATGAAGGCTGATAGCCAGAAACCGGTCCTTGGATGCTTGATTCCGGTCTGGGAAAGACATGGCTTGGTAGTTCAGACTGGACTGTTCCCATGAGGCACAGGGTCAGAGCTGATTTGCATATAGGCAGTGTCTAACCCAGGGTGGTGTGGAGTGCAAAAAAACAATGGATTCAGGCCCAGATCCTTGTACTGGGGTGAATGTATGACATTGTTCTACATTCTCTCCATCAACTGTGTTTTTTGCAATTTTCACCCCGAGTGGGCTGGGTATGCTCAGACGTGAGTCCCAGGCTCTCCACACCACTGGAGTCAAGCTATCCAGGCTGATGAAGGCTGATAGCCAGAAACCGGTCCTTGGATGCCTGATTCCGGTCTGGGAAAGACATGGCTTGGTAGTTCGGACTAGACTGTTCCCATGAGGCACAGTGTCAGAGCTGATTTGCACATAGCCAGTGTCTAACCCAGGGTGGTGTGGAGTGCAAAAAAACGATGGATTTAGGCCCAGATCCTTGTACTGGGGTGAATGTATGACATTGTTCTACATTCTGTCCATCAACTGTGTTTTTTGCAATTTTCACCCCGAGTGTGCTGGGTATGCTCAGACGTGAGTCCCAGGCTCTCCACACCACTGGAGTCAAGCTATCCAGGCTGATGAAGGCTGATAGCTAGAAACCGGTCCTTGGATGCTTGATTCCGGTCTGGGAAAGACATGGCTCGGAAGTTCGGACTGGACTGTTCCCATGAGGCACAGGGTCAGAGCTGATTTGCATATAGGCAGTGTCTAACCCAGGGTGGTGTGGAGTGCAAAAAAACGATGGATTCAGGCCCAGATCCTTGTACTGGGGTGAATGTATGACATTGTTCTACATTCTGTCCATCAATTGTGTTTTTTGAAATTTTCACCCCGAGTGGGCTGGGTATGCTCAGACGTGAGTCCCAGGCTCTCCACACCACTGTAGTCAAGCTATCCAGGTTTATGAAGGCTGATAGCCAGAAACCGGTCCTTGGATGCTTGATTCCGGTCTGGGAAAGACATGGCTTGGTAGTTCGGACTGGACTGTTCCCATGAGGCACAGGGTCAGAGCTGATTTGCATATAGCCAGTGTCTAACCCAGGGTGGTGTGGAGTGCAAAAAAACGATGGATTTAGGCCCAGATCCTTGTACTGGGGTGAATGTGTGACATTGTTCTACATTCTGTCCATCAACTGTGTTTTTTGCAATTTTCAACCCGAGTGGGCTGGGTATGCTCAGACGTGAGTCCCAGGCTCTCCACGCCACTGGAGTCAAGCTATCCAGGCTGATGAAGGCTGAGAGCCAGAAACCGGTCCTTGGATGCTTGATTCCGGTCTGGGAAAGACATGGCTTGGTAGTTCGGACTGGACTGTTCCCATGAGGCACAGGGTCAGAGCTGATTTGCATATAGCCAGTGTCTAACCCAGGGTGGTGTGGAGTGCAAAAAAACGATGGATTTAGGCCCAGATCCTTGTACTGGGGTGAATGTATTACATTGTTCTACATTCTGTCCATCAACTGTGTTTTTTGCAATTTTCACCCCGAGTGGGCTGGGTATGCTCAGACGTGAGTCCCAGGCTCTCCACACCACTGGAGTCAAGCTATCCAGGCTGATGAAGGCTGATAGCCAGAAACCGGTCCTTGGATGCTTGATTCCGGTCTGGGAAAGACATGGCTTGGTAGTTCGGACTGGACTGTTCCCATGAGGCACAGGGTCAGAGCTGAATTGCATATAGCCAGTGTCTCACCCAAGGTGGTGTGGAGTGCAAAAAAAACGATGGATTTAGGCCCAGATCCTTGTACTGGGGTGAATGTATGACATTGTTCTACATTCTGTCCATCAACTGTGTTTTTTGCAATTTTCACTCCGAGTGGGCTGGGTATGCTCAGACGTGAGTCCCAGGCTTTCCACACCACTGGAGTCAAGCTATCCAGGCTGATGGAGGCTGATAGCCAGAAACCGGTCCTTGGATGCTTGATTCCGGTCTGGGAAAGGCATGGCTTGGTAGTTCGGACTGGACTGTTCCCATGAGGCACAGGGTCAGAGCTGATTTGCATATAGCCAGTGTCTAACCCCGGGTGGTGTGGAGTGCAAAAAAACGATGGATTTAGGCCCAGATCCTTGTACTGGGGTGAATGTATGACATTGTTCTACATTCTGTCTATCAATTGTGTTTTTTGAAATTTTCACCCCGAGTGGGCTGGGTATGCTCAGACGTGAGTCCCAGGCTCTCCACACCACTGGAGTCAAGCTATCCAGGCTGATGAAAGCTGATAGCCAGAAACCGGTCCTTGGATGCTTGATTCCGGTCTGGGAAAGACATGGCTTGGTAGTTCGGACTCGACTGTTCCCATGAGGCACAGGGTCAGAGCTGATTTGCATATAGGCAGTGTCTAACCCAGGGTGGTGTGGAGTGCAAAACAACGATGGATTCAGGCCCAGATCCTTGTACTGGGTTGAATGTATGACATTGTTCTACATTCTGTCCATCAACTGTGTTTTTTGCAATTTTCACCCCGAGTGGGATGGGTATGCTCAGACGTGAGTCCCAGGCTCTCCACACCACTGGAGTCAAGCTATCCAGGCTGATGAAGGCTGATAGCCAGAAACTGGTCCTTGGATGCTTGATTCCGGTCTGGGAAAGACATGGCTTGGTAGTTCGGACTGGACTGTTCCCATGAGGCACAGGGTCAGAGCTGATTTGCATATAGCCAGTGTCTAACCCAGGGTGGTGTGGAGTGCAAAAAAACGATGGATTTAGGCCCAGATCCTTGTACTGGGGTGAATGTATGACATTGTTCTACATTCTGTCCATCAATTGTGTTTTTTGAAATTTTCACCCCGAGTGGGCTGGGTATGCTCAGACGTGAGTCCCAGGCTCTCCACACCACTGGAGACAAGCTATCCAGGCTGATAAAGGCTGATAGCCAGAAACCGGTCCTTGGATGCTTGATTCCGGTCTGGGAAAGACATGGCTTGGTAGTTCGGACTGGACTGTTCCTTTGAGGCACAGGGTCAGAGCTGATTTGCATATAGCCAGTGTCTAACCCAGGGTGGTGTGGAGTGCAAAAAAATGATGGATTATGGCCCAGATCCTTGTACTGGGGTGAATGTATGACATTGTTCTACATTCTGTCCATCAACTGTGTTTTTTGTAATTTTCACCCAGAGTGGGCTGGGTATGCTCAGACGTGAGTCCCAGGCTCGCCACACAACTGGATGCAAGCTATCCAGGCTGATGAAGGCTGATAGCCAGAAACCGGTCCTTGGATGCTTGATTCCGGTCTGGGAAAGACATGGCTTGGTAGTTCGGACTGGACTGTTCCCATGAGGCACAGGGTCAGAGCTGATTTGCATATAGCCAGTGTCTCACCCAGGGTGGTGTGGAGTGCAAAAAAACGATGGATTTAGGCCCAGATCCTTGTACTGGGGTGAATGTATGACATTGTTCTACATTCTGTCCATCAATTGTGTTTTTTGAAATTTTCACCCCGAGTGGGCTGGGTATGCTCAGACGTGAGTCCCAGGCTCTCCACACCACTGGAGTCAAGCTATCCAGGCTGATGAAGGCTGATAGCCAGAAACCGGTCCTTGGATGCTTGATTCCATTCTGGGAAAGACATGGCTTGGTAGTTCAGGCTGGACTGTTCCCATGAGGCACAGGGTCAGAGCTGATTTGTATATAGCCAGTGTCTCACCCAGGGTGGTGTGGAGTGCAAAAAAACGATGGATTTAGGCCTAGATCCTTGTACTGGGGTGAATGTATGACATTGTTCTACATTCTGTCCATCAACTGTGTTTTTTGCAATTTTCACCCCGAGTGGGCTGGGTATGCTCAGACGTGAGTCCCAGGCTCTCCACACCACTGGAGTCAAGCTATCCAGGCTGATGAAGGCTGATAGCTAGAAACCGGTCCTTGGATGCTTGATTCCGGTCTGGGAAAGACATGGCTCGGAAGTTCGGACTGGACTGTTCCCATGAGGCACAGGGTCAGAGCTGATTTGCATATAGCCAGTGTCTCACCCAGGGTGGTGTGGAGTGCAAAAAAACGATGGATTTAGGCCCAGATCCTTGTACTGGGGTGAATGTATGACATTGTTCTACATTCTGTCCATCAACTGTGTTTTTTGCAATGTTCACCCCGAGTGGGCTGGGTATGCTCAGACGTGAGTCCCAGGCTCTCCACACCACTGGAGTCAAGCTATCCAGGCTGATGAAGGCTGATAGCCAGAAACCGGTCCTTGGATGCTTGATTCCGGTCTGGGAAAGACATGGCTTGGTAGTTCGGACTGGACTGTTCCCATGAGGCACAGGGTCAGAGCTGATTTGCATATAGCTAGTGTCTCACCCAGGGTGGTGTGGAGTGCAAAAAAAGTGATGGATTTAGGCCCAGATCCTTGTACTAGGGTGAATGTATGACATGGTTCTACATTCTGTCCATCAACTCTGTTTTTTGCAATTTTCACCCCGAGTGGGCTGGGTATGCTCAGACGTGAGTCCCAGGCTCTCCACACCACTGGAGTCAAGCTATCCAGGCTGATGGAGGCTGATAGCCAGAAACCGGTCCTTGGATGCTTGATTCCGGTCTGGGAAAGACATGGCTTGGTAGTTCGGACTCGACTGTTCCCATGAGGCACAGGGTCAGAGCTGATTTGCATATAGGCAGTGTCTAACCCAGGGTGGTGTGGAGTGCAAAAAAACGATGGATTCAGGCCCAGATCCTTGTACTGGGGTGAATGTATGACATTGTTCTACATTCTGTCCATCAATTGTGTTTTTTGAAATTTTCACCCCGAGTGGGCTGGGTATGCTCAGACGTGAGTCCCAGGCTCTCCACACCACTGTAGTCAAGCTATCCAGGTTTATGAAGGCTGATAGCCAGAAACCGGTCCTTGGATGCTTGATTCCGGTCTGGGAAAGACATGGCTTGGTAGTTCGGACTGGACTGTTCCCATGAGGCACAGGGTCAGAGCTGATTTGCATATAGCCAGTGTCTAACCCAGGGTGGTGTGGAGTGCAAAAAAACGATGGATTTAGGCCCAGATCCTTGTACTGGGGTGAATGTGTGACATTGTTCTACATTCTGTCCATCAACTGTGTTTTTTGCAATTTTCAACCCGAGTGGGCTGGGTATGCTCAGACGTGAGTCCCAGGCTCTCCACGCCACTGGAGTCAAGCTATCCAGGCTGATGAAGGCTGAGAGCCAGAAACCGGTCCTTGGATGCTTGATTCCGGTCTGGGAAAGACATGGCTTGGTAGTTCGGACTGGACTGTTCCCATGAGGCACAGGGTCAGAGCTGATTTGCATATAGCCAGTGTCTAACCCAGGGTGGTGTGGAGTGCAAAAAAACGATGGATTTAGGCCCAGATCCTTGTACTGGGGTGAATGTATTACATTGTTCTACATTCTGTCCATCAACTGTGTTTTTTGCAATTTTCACCCCGAGTGGGCTGGGTATGCTCAGACGTGAGTCCCAGGCTCTCCACACCACTGGAGTCAAGCTATCCAGGCTGATGAAGGCTGATAGCCAGAAACCGGTCCTTGGATGCTTGATTCCGGTCTGGGAAAGACATGGCTTGGTAGTTCGGACTGGACTGTTCCCATGAGGCACAGGGTCAGAGCTGAATTGCATATAGCCAGTGTCTCACCCAAGGTGGTGTGGAGTGCAAAAAAAACGATGGATTTAGGCCCAGATCCTTGTACTGGGGTGAATGTATGACATTGTTCTACATTCTGTCCATCAACTGTGTTTTTTGCAATTTTCACTCCGAGTGGGCTGGGTATGCTCAGACGTGAGTCCCAGGCTTTCCACACCACTGGAGTCAAGCTATCCAGGCTGATGGAGGCTGATAGCCAGAAACAGGTCCTTGGATGCTTGATTCCGGTCTGGGAAAGGCATGGCTTGGTAGTTCGGACTGGACTGTTCCCATGAGGCACAGGGTCAGAGCTGATTTGCATATAGCCAGTGTCTAACCCCGGGTGGTGTGGAGTGCAAAAAAACGATGGATTTAGGCCCAGATCCTTGTACTGGGGTGAATGTATGACATTGTTCTACATTCTGTCTATCAATTGTGTTTTTTGAAATTTTCACCCCGAGTGGGCTGGGTATGCTCAGACGTGAGTCCCAGGCTCTCCACACCACTGGAGTCAAGCTATCCAGGCTGATGAAAGCTGATAGCCAGAAACCGGTCCTTGGATGCTTGATTCCGGTCTGGGAAAGACATGGCTTGGTAGTTCGGACTCGACTGTTCCCATGAGGCACAGGGTCAGAGCTGATTTGCATATAGGCAGTGTCTAACCCAGGGTGGTGTGGAGTGCAAAACAACGATGGATTCAGGCCCAGATCCTTGTACTGGGTTGAATGTATGACATTGTTCTACATTCTGTCCATCAACTGTGTTTTTTGCAATTTTCACCCCGAGTGGGATGGGTATGCTCAGACGTGAGTCCCAGGCTCTCCACACCACTGGAGTCAAGCTATCCAGGCTGATGAAGGCTGATAGCCAGAAACTGGTCCTTGGATGCTTGATTCCGGTCTGGGAAAGACATGGCTTGGTAGTTCGGACTGGACTGTTCCCATGAGGCACAGGGTCAGAGCTGATTTGCATATAGCCAGTGTCTAACCCAGGGTGGTGTGGAGTGCAAAAAAACGATGGATTTAGGCCCAGATCCTTGTACTGGGGTGAATGTATGACATTGTTCTACATTCTGTCCATCAATTGTGTTTTTTGAAATTTTCACCCCGAGTGGGCTGGGTATGCTCAGACGTGAGTCCCAGGCTCTCCACACCACTGGAGACAAGCTATCCAGGCTGATAAAGGCTGATAGCCAGAAACCGGTCCTTGGATGCTTGATTCCGGTCTGGGAAAGACATGGCTTGGTAGTTCGGACTGGACTGTTCCTTTGAGGCACAGGGTCAGAGCTGATTTGCATATAGCCAGTGTCTAACCCAGGGTGGTGTGGAGTGCAAAAAAATGATGGATTATGGCCCAGATCCTTGTACTGGGGTGAATGTATGACATTGTTCTACATTCTGTCCATCAACTGTGTTTTTTGTAATTTTCACCCAGAGTGGGCTGGGTATGCTCAGACGTGAGTCCCAGGCTCGCCACACAACTGGATGCAAGCTATCCAGGCTGATGAAGGCTGATAGCCAGAAACCGGTCCTTGGATGCTTGATTCCGGTCTGGGAAAGACATGGCTTGGTAGTTCGGACTGGACTGTTCCCATGAGGCACAGGGTCAGAGCTGATTTGCATATAGCCAGTGTCTCACCCAGGGTGGTGTGGAGTGCAAAAAAACGATGGATTTAGGCCCAGATCCTTGTACTGGGGTGAATGTATGACATTGTTCTACATTCTGTCCATCAATTGTGTTTTTTGAAATTTTCACCCCGAGTGGGCTGGGTATGCTCAGACGTGAGTCCCAGGCTCTCCACACCACTGGAGTCAAGCTATCCAGGCTGATGAAGGCTGATAGCCAGAAACCGGTCCTTGGATGCTTGATTCCATTCTGGGAAAGACATGGCTTGGTAGTTCAGGCTGGACTGTTCCCATGAGGCACAGGGTCAGAGCTGATTTGTATATAGCCAGTGTCTCACCCAGGGTGGTGTGGAGTGCAAAAAAACGATGGATTTAGGCCTAGATCCTTGTACTGGGGTGAATGTATGACATTGTTCTACATTCTGTCCATCAACTGTGTTTTTTGCAATTTTCACCCCGAGTGGGCTGGGTATGCTCAGACGTGAGTCCCAGGCTCTCCACACCACTGGAGTCAAGCTATCCAGGCTGATGAAGGCTGATAGCTAGAAACCGGTCCTTGGATGCTTGATTCCGGTCTGGGAAAGACATGGCTCGGAAGTTCGGACTGGACTGTTCCCATGAGGCACAGGGTCAGAGCTGATTTGCATATAGCCAGTGTCTCACCCAGGGTGGTGTGGAGTGCAAAAAAACGATGGATTTAGGCCCAGATCCTTGTACTGGGGTGAATGTATGACATTGTTCTACATTCTGTCCATCAACTGTGTTTTTTGCAATTTTCTCCCCGAGTGGGCTGGGTATGCTCAGACGTGAGTCCCAGGCTCTCCACACAACTGGAGTCAAGCTATCCAGGCTGATGGAGGCTGATAGCCAGAAACCGGTCCTTGGATGCTTGATTCCGGTCTGTGAAAGACATGGCTTGGTAGTTCGAACTGGACTGTTCCCATGAGGCACAGGGTCAGAGCTGATTTGCATATAGCCAGTGTCTAGCCCAGGGTGGTGTGGAGTGCAAAAAAACGATGGATTTAGGCCCAGATCCTTGTACTGGGGTGAATGTATGACATTGTTCTACATTCTGTCCATCAACTGTGTTTTTTGCAATGTTCACCCCGAGTGGGCTGGGTATGCTCAGACGTGAGTCCCAGGCTCTCCACACCACTGGAGTCAAGCTATCCAGGCTGATGAAGGCTGATAGCCAGAAACCGGTCCTTGGATGCTTGATTCCGGTCTGGGAAAGACATGGCTTGGTAGTTCGGACTGGACTGTTCCCATGAGGCACAGGGTCAGAGCTGATTTGCATATAGCTAGTGTCTCACCCAGGGTGGTGTGGAGTGCAAAAAAAGTGATGGATTTAGGCCCAGATCCTTGTACTAGGGTGAATGTATGACATGGTTCTACATTCTGTCCATCAACTCTGTTTTTTGCAATTTTCACCCCGAGTGGGCTGGGTATGCTCAGACGTGAGTCCCAGGCTCTCCACACCACTGGAGTCAAGCTATCCAGGCTGATGGAGGCTGATAGCCAGAAACCGGTCCTTGGATGCTTGATTCCGGTCTGGGAAAGACATGGCTTGGTAGTTCGGACTCGACTGTTCCCATGAGGCACAGGGTCAGAGCTGATTTGCATATAGGCAGTGTCTAACCCAGGGTGGTGTGGAGTGCAAAAAAACGATGGATTCAGGCCCAGATCCTTGTACTGGGTTGAATGTATGACATTGTTCTACATTCTGTCCATCAATTGTGTTTTTTGAAATTTTCACCCCGAGTGGGCTGGGTATGCTCAGACGTGAGTCCCAGGCTCTCCACACCACTGTAGTCAAGCTATCCAGGTTTATGAAGGCTGATAGCCAGAAACCGGTCCTTGGATGCTTGATTCCGGTCTGGGAAAGACATGGCTTGGTAGTTCGGACTGGACTGTTCCCATGAGGCACAGGGTCAGAGCTGATTTGCATATAGCCAGTGTCTAACCCAGGGTGGTGTGGAGTGCAAAAAAACGATGGATTTAGGCCCAGATCCTTGTACTGGGGTGAATGTGTGACATTGTTCTACATTCTGTCCATCAACTGTGTTTTTTGCAATTTTCAACCCGAGTGGGCTGGGTATGCTCAGACGTGAGTCCCAGGCTCTCCACGCCACTGGAGTCAAGCTATCCAGGCTGATGAAGGCTGAGAGCCAGAAACCGGTCCTTGGATGCTTGATTCCGGTCTGGGAAAGACATGGCTTGGTAGTTCGGACTGGACTGTTCCCATGAGGCACAGGGTCAGAGCTGATTTGCATATAGCCAGTGTCTAACCCAGGGTGGTGTGGAGTGCAAAAAAACGATGGATTTAGGCCCAGATCCTTGTACTGGGGTGAATGTATTACATTGTTCTACATTCTGTCCATCAACTGTGTTTTTTGCAATTTTCACCCCGAGTGGGCTGGGTATGCTCAGACGTGAGTCCCAGGCTCTCCACACCACTGGAGTCAAGCTATCCAGGCTGATGAAGGCTGATAGCCAGAAACCGGTCCTTGGATGCTTGATTCCGGTCTGGGAAAGACATGGCTTGGTAGTTCGGACTGGACTGTTCCCATGAGGCACAGGGTCAGAGCTGAATTGCATATAGCCAGTGTCTCACCCAAGGTGGTGTGGAGTGCAAAAAAAACGATGGATTTAGGCCCAGATCCTTGTACTGGGGTGAATGTATGACATTGTTCTACATTCTGTCCATCAACTGTGTTTTTTGCAATTTTCACTCCGAGTGGGCTGGGTATGCTCAGACGTGAGTCCCAGGCTTTCCACACCACTGGAGTCAAGCTATCCAGGCTGATGGAGGCTGATAGCCAGAAACCGGTCCTTGGATGCTTGATTCCGGTCTGGGAAAGGCATGGCTTGGTAGTTCGGACTGGACTGTTCCCATGAGGCACAGGGTCAGAGCTGATTTGCATATAGCCAGTGTCTAACCCCGGGTGGTGTGGAGTGCAAAAAAACGATGGATTTAGGCCCAGATCCTTGTACTGGGGTGAATGTATGACATTGTTCTACATTCTGTCTATCAATTGTGTTTTTTGAAATTTTCACCCCGAGTGGGCTGGGTATGCTCAGACGTGAGTCCCAGGCTCTCCACACCACTGGAGTCAAGCTATCCAGGCTGATGAAAGCTGATAGCCAGAAACCGGTCCTTGGATGCTTGATTCCGGTCTGGGAAAGACATGGCTTGGTAGTTCGGACTCGACTGTTCCCATGAGGCACAGGGTCAGAGCTGATTTGCATATAGGCAGTGTCTAACCCAGGGTGGTGTGGAGTGCAAAACAACGATGGATTCAGGCCCAGATCCTTGTACTGGGTTGAATGTATGACATTGTTCTACATTCTGTCCATCAACTGTGTTTTTTGCAATTTTCACCCCGAGTGGGATGGGTATGCTCAGACGTGAGTCCCAGGCTCTCCACACCACTGGAGTCAAGCTATCCAGGCTGATGAAGGCTGATAGCCAGAAACTGGTCCTTGGATGCTTGATTCCGGTCTGGGAAAGACATGGCTTGGTAGTTCGGACTGGACTGTTCCCATGAGGCACAGGGTCAGAGCTGATTTGCATATAGCCAGTGTCTAACCCAGGGTGGTGTGGAGTGCAAAAAAACGATGGATTTAGGCCCAGATCCTTGTACTGGGGTGAATGTATGACATTGTTCTACATTCTGTCCATCAATTGTGTTTTTTGAAATTTTCACCCCGAGTGGGCTGGGTATGCTCAGACGTGAGTCCCAGGCTCTCCACACCACTGGAGACAAGCTATCCAGGCTGATAAAGGCTGATAGCCAGAAACCGGTCCTTGGATGCTTGATTCCGGTCTGGGAAAGACATGGCTTGGTAGTTCGGACTGGACTGTTCCTTTGAGGCACAGGGTCAGAGCTGATTTGCATATAGCCAGTGTCTAACCCAGGGTGGTGTGGAGTGCAAAAAAATGATGGATTATGGCCCAGATCCTTGTACTGGGGTGAATGTATGACATTGTTCTACATTCTGTCCATCAACTGTGTTTTTTGTAATTTTCACCCAGAGTGGGCTGGGTATGCTCAGACGTGAGTCCCAGGCTCGCCACACAACTGGATGCAAGCTATCCAGGCTGATGAAGGCTGATAGCCAGAAACCGGTCCTTGGATGCTTGATTCCGGTCTGGGAAAGACATGGCTTGGTAGTTCGGACTGGACTGTTCCCATGAGGCACAGGGTCAGAGCTGATTTGCATATAGCCAGTGTCTCACCCAGGGTGGTGTGGAGTGCAAAAAAACGATGGATTTAGGCCCAGATCCTTGTACTGGGGTGAATGTATGACATTGTTCTACATTCTGTCCATCAATTGTGTTTTTTGAAATTTTCACCCCGAGTGGGCTGGGTATGCTCAGACGTGAGTCCCAGGCTCTCCACACCACTGGAGTCAAGCTATCCAGGCTGATGAAGGCTGATAGCCAGAAACCGGTCCTTGGATGCTTGATTCCATTCTGGGAAAGACATGGCTTGGTAGTTCAGGCTGGACTGTTCCCATGAGGCACAGGGTCAGAGCTGATTTGTATATAGCCAGTGTCTCACCCAGGGTGGTGTGGAGTGCAAAAAAACGATGGATTTAGGCCTAGATCCTTGTACTGGGGTGAATGTATGACATTGTTCTACATTCTGTCCATCAACTGTGTTTTTTGCAATTTTCACCCCGAGTGGGCTGGGTATGCTCAGACGTGAGTCCCAGGCTCTCCACACCACTGGAGTCAAGCTATCCAGGCTGATGAAGGCTGATAGCTAGAAACCGGTCCTTGGATGCTTGATTCCGGTCTGGGAAAGACATGGCTCGGAAGTTCGGACTGGACTGTTCCCATGAGGCACAGGGTCAGAGCTGATTTGCATATAGCCAGTGTCTCACCCAGGGTGGTGTGGAGTGCAAAAAAACGATGGATTTAGGCCCAGATCCTTGTACTGGGGTGAATGTATGACATTGTTCTACATTCTGTCCATCAACTGTGTTTTTTGCAATTTTCTCCCCGAGTGGGCTGGGTATGCTCAGACGTGAGTCCCAGGCTCTCCACACAACTGGAGTCAAGCTATCCAGGCTGATGGAGGCTGATAGCCAGAAACCGGTCCTTGGATGCTTGATTCCGGTCTGTGAAAGACATGGCTTGGTAGTTCGAACTGGACTGTTCCCATGAGGCACAGGGTCAGAGCTGATTTGCATATAGCCAGTGTCTAGCCCAGGGTGGTGTGGAGTGCAAAAAAACGATGGATTTAGGCCCAGATCCTTGTACTGGGGTGAATGTATGACATTGTTCTACATTCTGTCCATCAACTGTGTTTTTTGCAATGTTCACCCCGAGTGGGCTGGGTATGCTCAGACGTGAGTCCCAGGCTCTCCACACCACTGGAGTCAAGCTATCCAGGCTGATGAAGGCTGATAGCCAGAAACCGGTCCTTGGATGCTTGATTCCGGTCTGGGAAAGACATGGCTTGGTAGTTCGGACTGGACTGTTCCCATGAGGCACAGGGTCAGAGCTGATTTGCATATAGCTAGTGTCTCACCCAGGGTGGTGTGGAGTGCAAAAAAAGTGATGGATTTAGGCCCAGATCCTTGTACTAGGGTGAATGTATGACATGGTTCTACATTCTGTCCATCAACTCTGTTTTTTGCAATTTTCACCCCGAGTGGGCTGGGTATGCTCAGACGTGAGTCCCAGGCTCTCCACACCACTGGAGTCAAGCTATCCAGGCTGATGGAGGCTGATAGCCAGAAACCGGTCCTTGGATGCTTGATTCCGGTCTGGGAAAGACATGGCTTGGTAGTTCGGACTGGACTGTTCCCATGAGGCACAGGGTCCGAGCTGATTTGTATATAGCCAGTGTCTAACCCAGGGTGGTGTGGAGTGCAAAAAAACGATGGATTTAGGCCCAGATCCTTGTACTGGGGTGAATGTATGACATTGTTCTACATTCTGTCCATCAATTGTGTTTTTTGAAATTTTCACCCCGAGTGGGCTGGGTATGCTCAGACGTGAGTCCCAGGCTCTCCACACCACTGTAGTCAAGCTATCCAGGTTTATGAAGGCTGATAGCCAGAAACCGGTCCTTGGATGCTTGATTCCGGTCTGGGAAAGACATGGCTTGGTAGTTCGGACTGGACTGTTCCCATGAGGCACAGGGTCAGAGCTGATTTGCATATAGCCAGTGTCTAACCCAGGGTGGTGTGGAGTGCAAAAAAACGATGGATTTAGGCCCAGATCCTTGTACTGGGGTGAATGTGTGACATTGTTCTACATTCTGTCCATCAACTGTGTTTTTTGCAATTTTCAACCCGAGTGGGCTGGGTATGCTCAGACGTGAGTCCCAGGCTCTCCACGCCACTGGAGTCAAGCTATCCAGGCTGATGAAGGCTGAGAGCCAGAAACCGGTCCTTGGATGCTTGATTCCGGTCTGGGAAAGACATGGCTTGGTAGTTCGGACTGGACTGTTCCCATGAGGCACAGGGTCAGAGCTGATTTGCATATAGCCAGTGTCTAACCCAGGGTGGTGTGGAGTGCAAAAAAACGATGGATTTAGGCCCAGATCCTTGTACTGGGGTGAATGTATTACATTGTTCTACATTCTGTCCATCAACTGTGTTTTTTGCAATTTTCACCCCGAGTGGGCTGGGTATGCTCAGACGTGAGTCCCAGGCTCTCCACACCACTGGAGTCAAGCTATCCAGGCTGATGAAGGCTGATAGCCAGAAACCGGTCCTTGGATGCTTGATTCCGGTCTGGGAAAGACATGGCTTGGTAGTTCGGACTGGACTGTTCCCATGAGGCACAGGGTCAGAGCTGAATTGCATATAGCCAGTGTCTCACCCAAGGTGGTGTGGAGTGCAAAAAAAACGATGGATTTAGGCCCAGATCCTTGTACTGGGGTGAATGTATGACATTGTTCTACATTCTGTCCATCAACTGTGTTTTTTGCAATTTTCACTCCGAGTGGGCTGGGTATGCTCAGACGTGAGTCCCAGGCTTTCCACACCACTGGAGTCAAGCTATCCAGGCTGATGGAGGCTGATAGCCAGAAACCGGTCCTTGGATGCTTGATTCCGGTCTGGGAAAGGCATGGCTTGGTAGTTCGGACTGGACTGTTCCCATGAGGCACAGGGTCAGAGCTGATTTGCATATAGCCAGTGTCTAACCCCGGGTGGTGTGGAGTGCAAAAAAACGATGGATTTAGGCCCAGATCCTTGTACTGGGGTGAATGTATGACATTGTTCTACATTCTGTCTATCAATTGTGTTTTTTGAAATTTTCACCCCGAGTGGGCTGGGTATGCTCAGACGTGAGTCCCAGGCTCTCCACACCACTGGAGTCAAGCTATCCAGGCTGATGAAAGCTGATAGCCAGAAACCGGTCCTTGGATGCTTGATTCCGGTCTGGGAAAGACATGGCTTGGTAGTTCGGACTCGACTGTTCCCATGAGGCACAGGGTCAGAGCTGATTTGCATATAGGCAGTGTCTAACCCAGGGTGGTGTGGAGTGCAAAAAAACGATGGATTCAGGCCCAGATCCTTGTACTGGGTTGATTGTATGACATTGTTCTACATTCTGTCCATCAACTGTGTTTTTTGCAATTTTCACCCCGAGTGGGATGGGTATGCTCAGACGTGAGTCCCAGGCTCTCCACACCACTGGAGTCAAGCTATCCAGGCTGATGAAGGCTGATAGCCAGAAACTGGTCCTTGGATGCTTGATTCCGGTCTGGGAAAGACATGGCTTGGTAGTTCGGACTGGACTGTTCCCATGAGGCACAGGGTCAGAGCTGATTTGCATATAGCCAGTGTCTAACCCAGGGTGGTGTGGAGTGCAAAAAAACGATGGATTTAGGCCCAGATCCTTGTACTGGGGTGAATGTATGACATTGTTCTACATTCTGTCCATCAACTGTGTTTTTTGCAATTTTCACCCCGAGTGGGCTGGGTATGCTCAGACGTGAGTCCCAGGCTCTCCACACCACTGGAGTCAAGCTATCCAGGCTGACGAAGGCTGAGAGCCAGAAACCGGTCCTTGGATGCTTGATTCCGGTCTGGGAAAGACATGGCTTGGTAGTTCGGACTGGACTGTTCCCATGAGGCACAGGGTCAGAGCTGATTTGCATATAGCCAGTGTCTCACCCAGGGTGGTGTGGAGTGCAAAAAAACGATGGATTTAGGCCCAGATCCTTGTACTGGGGTGAATGTATGACATTGTTCTACATTCTGTCCATCAACTGTGTTTTTTGCAATTTTCTCCCCGAGTGGGCTGGGTATGCTCAGACGTGAGTCCCAGGCTCTCCACACAACTGGAGTCAAGCTATCCAGGCTGATGGAGGCTGATAGCCAGAAACCGGTCCTTGGATGCTTGATTCCGGTCTGGGAAAGACATGGCTTGGTAGTTCGAACTGGACTGTTCCCATGAGGCACAGGGTCAGAGCTGATTTGCATATAGCCAGTGTCTAGCCCAGGGTGGTGTGGAGTGCAAAAAAAACGATGGATTTAGGCCCAGATCCTTGTACTGGGGTGAATGTATGACATTGTTCTACATTCTGTCCATCAACTGTGTTTTTTGCAATGTTCACCCCGAGTGGGCTGGGTATGCTCAGACGTGAGTCCCAGGCTCTCCACACCACTGGAGTCAAGCTATCCAGGCTGATGAAGGCTGATAGCCAGAAACCGGTCCTTGGATGCTTGATTCCGGTCTGGGAAAGACATGGCTTGGTAGTTCGGACTGGACTGTTCCCATGAGGCACAGGGTCAGAGCTGAATTGCATATAGCCAGTGTCTCACCCAAGGTGGTGTGGAGTGCAAAAAAAACGATGGATTTAGGCCCAGATCCTTGTACTGGGGTGAATGTATGACATTGTTCTACATTCTGTCCATCAACTGTGTTTTTTGCAATTTTCACTCCGAGTGGGCTGGGTATGCTCAGACGTGAGTCCCAGGCTTTCCACACCACTGGAGTCAAGCTATCCAGGCTGATGGAGGCTGATAGCCAGAAACCGGTCCTTGGATGCTTGATTCCGGTCTGGGAAAGGCATGGCTTGGTAGTTCGGACTGGACTGTTCCCATGAGGCACAGGGTCAGAGCTGATTTGCATATAGCCAGTGTCTAACCCCGGGTGGTGTGGAGTGCAAAAAAACGATGGATTTAGGCCCAGATCCTTGTACTGGGGTGAATGTATGACATTGTTCTACATTCTGTCTATCAATTGTGTTTTTTGAAATTTTCACCCCGAGTGGGCTGGGTATGCTCAGACGTGAGTCCCAGGCTCTCCACACCACTGGAGTCAAGCTATCCAGGCTGATGAAAGCTGATAGCCAGAAACCGGTCCTTGGATGCTTGATTCCGGTCTGGGAAAGACATGGCTTGGTAGTTCGGACTGGACTGTTCCCATGAGGCACAGGGTCAGAGCTGATTTGCATATAGCCAGTGTCTAACCCAGGGTGGTGTGGAGTGCAAAAAAACGATGGATTTAGGCCCAGATCCTTGTACTGGGGTGAATGTATGACATTGTTCTACATTCTGTCCATCAACTGTGTTTTTTGCAATTTTCACCCCGAGTGGGCTGGGTATGCTCAGACGTGAGTCCCAGGCTCTCCACACCACTGGAGTCAAGCTATCCAGGCTGACGAAGGCTGAGAGCCAGAAACCGGTCCTTGGATGCTTGATTCCGGTCTGGGAAAGACATGGCTTGGTAGTTCGGACTGGACTGTTCCCATGAGGCACAGGGTCAGAGCTGATTTGCATATAGCCAGTGTCTCACCCAGGGTGGTGTGGAGTGCAAAAAAACGATGGATTTAGGCCCAGATCCTTGTACTGGGGTGAATGTATGACATTGTTCTACATTCTGTCCATCAACTGTGTTTTTTGCAATTTTCTCCCCGAGTGGGCTGGGTATGCTCAGACGTGAGTCCCAGGCTCTCCACACAACTGGAGTCAAGCTATCCAGGCTGATGGAGGCTGATAGCCAGAAACCGGTCCTTGGATGCTTGATTCCGGTCTGGGAAAGACATGGCTTGGTAGTTCGAACTGGACTGTTCCCATGAGGCACAGGGTCAGAGCTGATTTGCATATAGCCAGTGTCTAGCCCAGGGTGGTGTGGAGTGCAAAAAAAACGATGGATTTAGGCCCAGATCCTTGTACTGGGGTGAATGTATGACATTGTTCTACATTCTGTCCATCAACTGTGTTTTTTGCAATGTTCACCCCGAGTGGGCTGGGTATGCTCAGACGTGAGTCCCAGGCTCTCCACACCACTGGAGTCAAGCTATCCAGGCTGATGAAGGCTGATAGCCAGAAACCGGTCCTTGGATGCTTGATTCCGGTCTGGGAAAGACATGGCTTGGTAGTTCGGACTGGACTGTTCCCATGAGGCACAGGGTCAGAGCTGAATTGCATATAGCCAGTGTCTCACCCAAGGTGGTGTGGAGTGCAAAAAAAACGATGGATTTAGGCCCAGATCCTTGTACTGGGGTGAATGTATGACATTGTTCTACATTCTGTCCATCAACTGTGTTTTTTGCAATTTTCACTCCGAGTGGGCTGGGTATGCTCAGACGTGAGTCCCAGGCTTTCCACACCACTGGAGTCAAGCTATCCAGGCTGATGGAGGCTGATAGCCAGAAACCGGTCCTTGGATGCTTGATTCCGGTCTGGGAAAGGCATGGCTTGGTAGTTCGGACTGGACTGTTCCCATGAGGCACAGGGTCAGAGCTGATTTGCATATAGCCAGTGTCTAACCCCGGGTGGTGTGGAGTGCAAAAAAATGATGGATTTAGGCCCAGATCCTTGTACTGGGGTGAATGTATGACATTGTTCTACATTCTGTCTATCAATTGTGTTTTTTGAAATTTTCACCCCGAGTGGGCTGGGTATGCTCAGACGTGAGTCCCAGGCTCTCCACACCACTGGAGTCAAGCTATCCAGGCTGATGAAAGCTGATAGCCAGAAACCGGTCCTTGGATGCTTGATTCCGGTCTGGGAAAGACATGGCTTGGTAGTTCGGACTCGACTGTTCCCATGAGGCACAGGGTCAGAGCTGATTTGCATATAGGCAGTGTCTAACCCAGGGTGGTGTGGAGTGCAAAACAACGATGGATTCAGGCCCAGATCCTTGTACTGGGTTGAATGTATGACATTGTTCTACATTCTGTCCATCAACTGTGTTTTTTGCAATTTTCACCCCGAGTGGGATGGGTATGCTCAGACGTGAGTCCCAGGCTCTCCACACCACTGGAGTCAAGCTATCCAGGCTGATGAAGGCTGATAGCCAGAAACTGGTCCTTGGATGCTTGATTCCGGTCTGGGAAAGACATGGCTTGGTAGTTCGGACTGGACTGTTCCCATGAGGCACAGGGTCAGAGCTGATTTGCATATAGCCAGTGTCTAACCCAGGGTGGTGTGGAGTGCAAAAAAACGATGGATTTAGGCCCAGATCCTTGTACTGGGGTGAATGTATGACATTGTTCTACATTCTGTCCATCAATTGTGTTTTTTGAAATTTTCACCCCGAGTGGGCTGGGTATGCTCAGACGTGAGTCCCAGGCTCTCCACACCACTGGAGACAAGCTATCCAGGCTGATAAAGGCTGATAGCCAGAAACCGGTCCTTGGATGCTTGATTCCGGTCTGGGAAAGACATGGCTTGGTAGTTCGGACTGGACTGTTCCTTTGAGGCACAGGGTCAGAGCTGATTTGCATATAGCCAGTGTCTAACCCAGGGTGGTGTGGAGTGCAAAAAAATGATGGATTATGGCCCAGATCCTTGTACTGGGGTGAATGTATGACATTGTTCTACATTCTGTCCATCAACTGTGTTTTTTGTAATTTTCACCCAGAGTGGGCTGGGTATGCTCAGACGTGAGTCCCAGGCTCGCCACACAACTGGATGCAAGCTATCCAGGCTGATGAAGGCTGATAGCCAGAAACCGGTCCTTGGATGCTTGATTCCGGTCTGGGAAAGACATGGCTTGGTAGTTCGGACTGGACTGTTCCCATGAGGCACAGGGTCAGAGCTGATTTGCATATAGCCAGTGTCTCACCCAGGGTGGTGTGGAGTGCAAAAAAACGATGGATTTAGGCCCAGATCCTTGTACTGGGGTGAATGTATGACATTGTTCTACATTCTGTCCATCAATTGTGTTTTTTGAAATTTTCACCCCGAGTGGGCTGGGTATGCTCAGACGTGAGTCCCAGGCTCTCCACACCACTGGAGTCAAGCTATCCAGGCTGATGAAGGCTGATAGCCAGAAACCGGTCCTTGGATGCTTGATTCCATTCTGGGAAAGACATGGCTTGGTAGTTCAGGCTGGACTGTTCCCATGAGGCACAGGGTCAGAGCTGATTTGTATATAGCCAGTGTCTCACCCAGGGTGGTGTGGAGTGCAAAAAAACGATGGATTTAGGCCTAGATCCTTGTACTGGGGTGAATGTATGACATTGTTCTACATTCTGTCCATCAACTGTGTTTTTTGCAATTTTCACCCCGAGTGGGCTGGGTATGCTCAGACGTGAGTCCCAGGCTCTCCACACCACTGGAGTCAAGCTATCCAGGCTGATGAAGGCTGATAGCTAGAAACCGGTCCTTGGATGCTTGATTCCGGTCTGGGAAAGACATGGCTCGGAAGTTCGGACTGGACTGTTCCCATGAGGCACAGGGTCAGAGCTGATTTGCATATAGCCAGTGTCTCACCCAGGGTGGTGTGGAGTGCAAAAAAACGATGGATTTAGGCCCAGATCCTTGTACTGGGGTGAATGTATGACATTGTTCTACATTCTGTCCATCAACTGTGTTTTTTGCAATTTTCTCCCCGAGTGGGCTGGGTATGCTCAGACGTGAGTCCCAGGCTCTCCACACAACTGGAGTCAAGCTATCCAGGCTGATGGAGGCTGATAGCCAGAAACCGGTCCTTGGATGCTTGATTCCGGTCTGTGAAAGACATGGCTTGGTAGTTCGAACTGGACTGTTCCCATGAGGCACAGGGTCAGAGCTGATTTGCATATAGCCAGTGTCTAGCCCAGGGTGGTGTGGAGTGCAAAAAAACGATGGATTTAGGCCCAGATCCTTGTACTGGGGTGAATGTATGACATTGTTCTACATTCTGTCCATCAACTGTGTTTTTTGCAATGTTCACCCCGAGTGGGCTGGGTATGCTCAGACGTGAGTCCCAGGCTCTCCACACCACTGGAGTCAAGCTATCCAGGCTGATGAAGGCTGATAGCCAGAAACCGGTCCTTGGATGCTTGATTCCGGTCTGGGAAAGACATGGCTTGGTAGTTCGGACTGGACTGTTCCCATGAGGCACAGGGTCAGAGCTGATTTGCATATAGCTAGTGTCTCACCCAGGGTGGTGTGGAGTGCAAAAAAAGTGATGGATTTAGGCCCAGATCCTTGTACTAGGGTGAATGTATGACATGGTTCTACATTCTGTCCATCAACTCTGTTTTTTGCAATTTTCACCCCGAGTGGGCTGGGTATGCTCAGACGTGAGTCCCAGGCTCTCCACACCACTGGAGTCAAGCTATCCAGGCTGATGGAGGCTGATAGCCAGAAACCGGTCCTTGGATGCTTGATTCCGGTCTGGGAAAGACATGGCTTGGTAGTTCGGACTGGACTGTTCCCATGAGGCACAGGGTCCGAGCTGATTTGTATATAGCCAGTGTCTAACCCAGGGTGGTGTGGAGTGCAAAAAAACGATGGATTTAGGCCCAGATCCTTGTACTGGGGTGAATGTATGACATTGTTCTACATTCTGTCCATCAATTGTGTTTTTTGAAATTTTCACCCCGAGTGGGCTGGGTATGCTCAGACGTGAGTCCCAGGCTCTCCACACCACTGTAGTCAAGCTATCCAGGTTTATGAAGGCTGATAGCCAGAAACCGGTCCTTGGATGCTTGATTCCGGTCTGGGAAAGACATGGCTTGGTAGTTCGGACTGGACTGTTCCCATGAGGCACAGGGTCAGAGCTGATTTGCATATAGCCAGTGTCTAACCCAGGGTGGTGTGGAGTGCAAAAAAACGATGGATTTAGGCCCAGATCCTTGTACTGGGGTGAATGTGTGACATTGTTCTACATTCTGTCCATCAACTGTGTTTTTTGCAATTTTCAACCCGAGTGGGCTGGGTATGCTCAGACGTGAGTCCCAGGCTCTCCACGCCACTGGAGTCAAGCTATCCAGGCTGATGAAGGCTGAGAGCCAGAAACCGGTCCTTGGATGCTTGATTCCGGTCTGGGAAAGACATGGCTTGGTAGTTCGGACTGGACTGTTCCCATGAGGCACAGGGTCAGAGCTGATTTGCATATAGCCAGTGTCTAACCCAGGGTGGTGTGGAGTGCAAAAAAACGATGGATTTAGGCCCAGATCCTTGTACTGGGGTGAATGTATTACATTGTTCTACATTCTGTCCATCAACTGTGTTTTTTGCAATTTTCACCCCGAGTGGGCTGGGTATGCTCAGACGTGAGTCCCAGGCTCTCCACACCACTGGAGTCAAGCTATCCAGGCTGATGAAGGCTGATAGCCAGAAACCGGTCCTTGGATGCTTGATTCCGGTCTGGGAAAGACATGGCTTGGTAGTTCGGACTGGACTGTTCCCATGAGGCACAGGGTCAGAGCTGAATTGCATATAGCCAGTGTCTCACCCAAGGTGGTGTGGAGTGCAAAAAAAACGATGGATTTAGGCCCAGATCCTTGTACTGGGGTGAATGTATGACATTGTTCTACATTCTGTCCATCAACTGTGTTTTTTGCAATTTTCACTCCGAGTGGGCTGGGTATGCTCAGACGTGAGTCCCAGGCTTTCCACACCACTGGAGTCAAGCTATCCAGGCTGATGGAGGCTGATAGCCAGAAACCGGTCCTTGGATGCTTGATTCCGGTCTGGGAAAGGCATGGCTTGGTAGTTCGGACTGGACTGTTCAAATGAGGCACAGGGTCAGAGCTGATTTGCATATAGCCAGTGTCTAACCCCGGGTGGTGTGGAGTGCAAAAAAACGATGGATTTAGGCCCAGATCCTTGTACTGGGGTGAATGTATGACATTGTTCTACATTCTGTCTATCAATTGTGTTTTTTGAAATTTTCACCCCGAGTGGGCTGGGTATGCTCAGACGTGAGTCCCAGGCTCTCCACACCACTGGAGTCAAGCTATCCAGGCTGATGAAAGCTGATAGCCAGAAACCGGTCCTTGGATGCTTGATTCCGGTCTGGGAAAGACATGGCTTGGTAGTTCGGACTCGACTGTTCCCATGAGGCACAGGGTCAGAGCTGATTTGCATATAGGCAGTGTCTAACCCAGGGTGGTGTGGAGTGCAAAAAAACGATGGATTCAGGCCCAGATCCTTGTACTGGGTTGATTGTATGACATTGTTCTACATTCTGTCCATCAACTGTGTTTTTTGCAATTTTCACCCCGAGTGGGATGGGTATGCTCAGACGTGAGTCCCAGGCTCTCCACACCACTGGAGTCAAGCTATCCAGGCTGATGAAGGCTGATAGCCAGAAACTGGTCCTTGGATGCTTGATTCCGGTCTGGGAAAGACATGGCTTGGTAGTTCGGACTGGACTGTTCCCATGAGGCACAGGGTCAGAGCTGATTTGCATATAGCCAGTGTCTAACCCAGGGTGGTGTGGAGTGCAAAAAAACGATGGATTTAGGCCCAGATCCTTGTACTGGGGTGAATGTATGACATTGTTCTACATTCTGTCCATCAACTGTGTTTTTTGCAATTTTCACCCCGAGTGGGCTGGGTATGCTCAGACGTGAGTCCCAGGCTCTCCACACCACTGGAGTCAAGCTATCCAGGCTGACGAAGGCTGAGAGCCAGAAACCGGTCCTTGGATGCTTGATTCCGGTCTGGGAAAGACATGGCTTGGTAGTTCGGACTGGACTGTTCCCATGAGGCACAGGGTCAGAGCTGATTTGCATATAGCCAGTGTCTCACCCAGGGTGGTGTGGAGTGCAAAAAAACGATGGATTTAGGCCCAGATCCTTGTACTGGGGTGAATGTATGACATTGTTCTACATTCTGTCCATCAACTGTGTTTTTTGCAATTTTCTCCCCGAGTGGGCTGGGTATGCTCAGACGTGAGTCCCAGGCTCTCCACACAACTGGAGTCAAGCTATCCAGGCTGATGGAGGCTGATAGCCAGAAACCGGTCCTTGGATGCTTGATTCCGGTCTGGGAAAGACATGGCTTGGTAGTTCGAACTGGACTGTTCCCATGAGGCACAGGGTCAGAGCTGATTTGCATATAGCCAGTGTCTAGCCCAGGGTGGTGTGGAGTGCAAAAAAAACGATGGATTTAGGCCCAGATCCTTGTACTGGGGTGAATGTATGACATTGTTCTACATTCTGTCCATCAACTGTGTTTTTTGCAATGTTCACCCCGAGTGGGCTGGGTATGCTCAGACGTGAGTCCCAGGCTCTCCACACCACTGGAGTCAAGCTATCCAGGCTGATGAAGGCTGATAGCCGGAAACCGGTCCTTGGATGCTTGATTCCGGTCTGGGAAAGACATGGCTTGGTAGTTCGGACTGGACTGTTCCCATGAGGCACAGGGTCAGAGCTGATTTGCATATAGCCAGTGCCTCACCCAGGGTGGTGTGGAGTGCATAAAAAGTGATGGATTTAGGCCCAGATCCTTGTACTAGGGTGAATGTATGACATGGTTCTACATTCTGTCCATCAACTCTGTTTTTTGCAATTTTCACCCCGAGTGGGCTGGGTATGCTCAGACGTGAGTCCCAGGCTCTCCACACCACTGGAGTCAAGCTATCCAGGCTGATGGAGGCTGATAGCCAGAAACCGGTCCTTGGATGCTTGATTCC
Organism: Lissotriton helveticus; assembly: GCF_964261635.1. Taxonomy (NCBI): domain Eukaryota; kingdom Metazoa; phylum Chordata; class Amphibia; order Caudata; family Salamandridae; genus Lissotriton; species Lissotriton helveticus. The sequence continues at coordinate 1,183,351,836 of NC_136067.1, forward strand.
GGTCTGGGAAAGACATGGCTTGGTAGTTCGGACTGGACTGTTCCCATGAGGCACAGGGTCAGAGCTGATTTGTATATAGCCAGTGTCTAACCCAGGGTGGTGTGGAGTGCAAAAAAACGATGGATTTAGGCCCAGATCCTTGTACTGGGGTGAATGTATGACATTGTTCTACATTCTGTCCATCAATTGTGTTTTTTGAAATTTTCACCCCGAGTGGGCTGGGTATGCTCAGACGTGAGTCCCAGGCTCTCCACACCACTGGAGTCAAGCTATCCAGGCTGATGAAGGCTGATAGCCAGAAACCGACCTTGGATGCTTGATTCCATTCTGGGAAAGACATGGCTTGGTAGTTCAGGCTGGACTGTTCCCATGAGGCACAGGGTCAGAGCTGACTTGTATATAGCCAGTGTCTCACCCAGGGTGGTGTGGAGTGCAAAAAAACGATGTATTTAGGCCTAGATCCTTGTACTGGGGTGAATGTATGACATTGTTCTACATTCTGTCCATCAACTGTGTTTTTTGCAATTTTCACCCCGAGTGGGCTGGGTATGCTCAGACGTGAGTCCCAGGCTCTCCACACCACTGTAGTCAAGCTATCCAGGTTTATGAAGGCTGATAGCCAGAAACCGGTCCTTGGATGCTTGATTCCGGTCTGGGAAAGACATGGCTTGGTAGTTCGGACTGGACTGTTCCCATGAGGCACAGGGTCAGAGCTGATTTGCATATAGCCAGTGTCTAACCCAGGGTGGTGTGGAGTGCAAAAAAACGATGGATTTAGGCCCAGATCCTTGTACTGGGGTGAATGTATGACATTGTTCTACATTCTGTCCATCAACTGTGTTTTTTGCAATTTTCTCCCCGAGTGGGCTGGGTATGCTCAGACGTGAGTCCCAGGCTCTCCACACAACTGGAGTCAAGCTATCCAGGCTGATGGAGGCTGATAGCCAGAAACCGGTCCTTGGATGCTTGATTCCGGTCTGGGAAAGACATGGCTTGGTAGTTCGAACTGGACTGTTCCCATGAGGCACAGGGTCAGAGCTGATTTGCATATAGCCAGTGTCTAGCCCAGGGTGGTGTGGAGTGCAAAAAAAACGATGGATTTAGGCCCAGATCCTTGTACTGGGGTGAATGTATGACATTGTTCTACATTCTGTCCATCAACTGTGTTTTTTGCAATGTTCACCCCGAGTGGGCTGGGTATGCTCAGACGTGAGTCCCAGGCTCTCCACACCACTGGAGTCAAGCTATCCAGGCTGATGAAGGCTGATAGCCGGAAACCGGTCCTTGGATGCTTGATTCCGGTCTGGGAAAGACATGGCTTGGTAGTTCGGACTGGACTGTTCCCATGAGGCACAGGGTCAGAGCTGATTTGCATATAGCCAGTGCCTCACCCAGGGTGGTGTGGAGTGCAAAAAAAGTGATGGATTTAGGCCCAGATCCTTGTACTAGGGTGAATGTATGACATGGTTCTACATTCTGTCCATCAACTCTGTTTTTTGCAATTTTCACCCCGAGTGGGCTGGGTATGCTCAGACGTGAGTCCCAGGCTCTCCACACCACTGGAGTCAAGCTATCCAGGCTGATGGAGGCTGATAGCCAGAAACCGGTCCTTGGATGCTTGATTCCGGTCTGGGAAAGACATGGCTTGGTAGTTCGGACTGGACTGTTCCCATGAGGCACAGGGTCAGAGCTGATTTGTATATAGCCAGTGTCTAACCCAGGGTGGTGTGGAGTGCAAAAAAACGATGGATTTAGGCCCAGATCCTTGTACTGGGGTGAATGTATGACATTGTTCTACATTCTGTCCATCAATTGTGTTTTTTGAAATTTTCACCCCGAGTGGGCTGGGTATGCTCAGACGTGAGTCCCAGGCTCTCCACACCACTGGAGTCAAGCTATCCAGGCTGATGAAGGCTGATAGCCAGAAACCGACCTTGGATGCTTGATTCCATTCTGGGAAAGACATGGCTTGGTAGTTCAGGCTGGACTGTTCCCATGAGGCACAGGGTCAGAGCTGACTTGTATATAGCCAGTGTCTCACCCAGGGTGGTGTGGAGTGCAAAAAAACGATGTATTTAGGCCTAGATCCTTGTACTGGGGTGAATGTATGACATTGTTCTACATTCTGTCCATCAACTGTGTTTTTTGCAATTTTCACCCCGAGTGGGCTGGGTATGCTCAGACGTGAGTCCCAGGCTCTCCACACCACTGTAGTCAAGCTATCCAGGTTTATGAAGGCTGATAGCCAGAAACCGGTCCTTGGATGCTTGATTCCGGTCTGGGAAAGACATGGCTTGGTAGTTCGGACTGGACTGTTCCCATGAGGCACAGGGTCAGAGCTGATTTGCATATAGCCAGTGTCTAACCCAGGGTGGTGTGGAGTGCAAAAAAACGATGGATTTAGGCCCAGATCCTTGTACTGGGGTGAATGTGTGACATTGTTCTACATTCTGTCCATCAACTGTGTTTTTTGCAATTTTCAACCCGAGTGGGCTGGGTATGCTCAGACGTGAGTCCCAGGCTCTCCACGCCACTGGAGTCAAGCTATCCAGGCTGATGAAGGCTGAGAGCCAGAAACCGGTCCTTGGATGCTTGATTCCGGTCTGGGAAAGACATGGCTTGGTAGTTCGGACTGGACTGTTCCCATGAGGCACAGGGTCAGAGGTGATTTGCATATAGCCAGTGTCTCACCCAGGGTGGTGTGGAGTGCAAAAAAACGATGGATTTAGGCCCAGATCCTTGTACTGGGGTGAATGTATGACATTGTTCTACATTCTGTCCATCAACTGTGTTTTTTGCAATTTTCACCCCGGGTGGGCTGGGTATGCTCAGACGTGATTCCCAGGCTCTCCACACAACTGGAGTCAAGCTATCCAGGCTGATGGAGGCTGAGAGCCAGAAACCGGTCCTTGGATGCTTGATTCCGGTCTGGGAAAGACATGGCTTGGTAGTTCGAACTGGACTGTTCCCATGAGGCACAGGGTCAGAGCTGATTTGCATATAGCCAGTGTCTAGCCCAGGGTGGTGTGGAGTGCAAAAAAACGATGGATTTAGGCCCAGATCCTTGTACTGGGGTGAATGTATGACATTGTTCTACATTCTGTCCATCAACTGTGTTTTTTGCAATGTTCACCCCGAGTGGGCTGGGTATGCTCAGACGTGAGTCCCAGGCTCTCCACACCACTGGAGTCAAGCTATCCAGGCTGATGAAGGCTGATAGCCAGAAACCGGTCCTTGGATGCTTGATTCCGGTCTGGGAAAGACATGGCTTGGTAGTTCGGACTGGACTGTTCCCATGAGGCACAGGGTCAGAGCTGATTTGTATATAGCCAGTGTCTAACCCAGGGTGGTGTGGAGTGCAAAAAAACGATGGATTTAGGCCCAGATGCTTGTACTGGGGTGAATGTATGACATTGTTCTACATTCTGTCCATCAATTGTGTTTTTTGAAATTTTCACCCCGAGTGGGCTGGGTATGCTCAGACGTGAGTCCCAGGCTCTCCACACCACTGGAGTCAAGCTATCCAGGCTGATGAAGGCTGATAGCCAGAAACCGGTCCTTGGATGCTTGATTCCATTCTGGGAAAGACATGGCTTGGTAGTTCAGGCTGGACTGTTCCCATGAGGCACAGGGTCAGAGCTGATTTGTATATAGCCAGTGTCTCACCCAGGGTGGTGTGGAGTGCAAAAAAACGATGGATTTAGGCCCAGATCCTTGTACTGGGGTGAATGTATGACATTGTTCTACATTCTGTCCATCAACTGTGTTTTTTGCAAGTTTCACCCCGAGTGGGCTGGGTATGCTCAGACGTGAGTCCCAGGCTCTCCACACCACTGTAGTCAAGCTATCCAGGTTTATGAAGGCTGATAGCCAGAAACCGGTCCTTGGATGCTTGATTCCGGTCTGGGAAAGACATGGCTTGGTAGTTCGGACTGGACTGTTCCCATGAGGCACAGGGTCAGAGCTGATTTGCATATAGCCAGTGTCTAACCCAGGGTGGTGTGTAGTGCAAAAAAACGATGGATTTAGGCCCAGATCCTTGTACTGGGGTGAATGTATGACATTGTTCTACATTCTGTCTATCAACTGTGTTTTTTGCAATTTTCACCCCGAGTGGGCTGGGTATGCTCAGACGTGAGTCCCAGGCTCTCCACACCACTGGAGTCAAGCTATCCAGGCTGATGAAGGCTGATTGCCAGAAACCGGTCCTTGGATGCCTGATTCCGGTCTGGGAAAGACATGGCTTGGTAGTTCGGACTAGACTGTTCCCATGAGGCACAGTGTCAGAGCTGATTTGCACATAGCCAGTGTCTAACCCAGGGTGGTGTGGAGTGCAAAAAAACGATGGATTTAGGCCCAGATCTTTGTACTGGGGTGAATGTATGACATTGTTCTACATTCTGTCCATCAACTGTGTTTTTTGCAATTTTCACCCCGAGTGTGCTGGGTATGCTCAGACGTGAGTCCCAGGCTCTCCACACCACTGGAGTCAAGCTATCCAGGCTGATGAAGGCTGATAGCCAGAAACCGGTCCTTGGATGCTTGATTCCGGTCTGGGAAAGACATGGCTCGGAAGTTCGGACTGGACTGTTCCCATGAGGCACAGGGTCAGAGCTGATTTGCATATAGCCAGTGTCTAACCCAGGGTGGTGTGGAGTGCAAAAAAGACGATGGATTTAGTCCCAGATCCTTGTACTGGGGTGAATGTATGACATTGTTCTAGATTCTGTCCATCAACTGTGTTTTTTGCAATTTTCACCCCGAGTGGGCTGGGTATGCTCAGGCGTGAGTCCCAGGCTCTCCACACCACTGGAGTCAAGCTATCCAGGCTGATGAAGGCTGAGAGCCAGAAACCGGTCCTTGGATGCTTGATTCCGGTCTGGGAAAGACATGGCTTGGTAGTTCGGACTGGACTGTTCCCATGAGGCACAGGGTCAGAGCTGATTTGCATATAGCCAGTGTCTCACCCAGGGTGGTGTGGAGTGCAAAAAAACGATGGATTTAGGCCCAGATCCTTGTACTGGGGTGAATGTATGACATTGTTCTACATTCTGTCCATCAACTGTGTTTTTTGCAATTTTCACCCCGAGTGGGCTGGGTATGCTCAGACGTGAGTCCCAGGCTCTCCACACAACTGGAGTCAAGCTATCCAGGCTGATGGAGGCTGATAGCCAGAAACCGGTCCTTGGATGCTTGATTCCGGTCTGGGAAAGACATGGCTTGGTAGTTCGAACTGGACTGTTCCCATGAGGCACAGGGTCAGAGCTGATTTGCATATAGCCAGTGTCTAGCCCAGGGTGGTGTGGAGTGCAAAAAAACGATGGATTTAGGCCCAGATCCTTGTACTGGGTTGAATGTATGACATTGTTCTACATTCTGTCCATCAACTGTGTTTTTTGCAATGTTCACCCCGAGTGGGCTGGGTATGCTCAGACGTGAGTCGCAGGCTCTCCACACCACTGGAGTCAAGCTATCCAGGCTGATGAAGGCTGATAGCTAGAAACCGGTCCTTGGATGCTTGATTCCGGTCTGTGAAAGACATGGCTTGGTAGTTCGAACTGGACTGTTCCCATGAGGCACAGGGTCAGAGCTGATTTGCATATAGCCAGTGTCTAACCCAGGGTGGTGTGGAGTGCAAAAAAACGATGGATTTAGGCCCAGATCCTTGTACTGGGGTGAATGTATGACATTGTTCTACATTCTGTCCATCAATTGTGTTTTTTGAAATTTTCACCCCGAGTGGGCTGGGTATGCTCAGACGTGAGTCCCAGGCTCTCCACACCACTGTAGTCAAGCTATCCAGGTTTATGAAGGCTGATAGCCAGAAACCGGTCCTTGGATGCTTGATTCCGGTCTGGGAAAGACATGGCTTGGTAGTTCGGACTGGACTGTTCCCATGAGGCACAGGGTCAGAGCTGATTTGCATATAGCCAGTGTCTAACCCAGGGTGGTGTGGAGTGCAAAAAAACGATGGATTTAGGCCCAGATCCTTGTACTGGGGTGAATGTGTGACATTGTTCTACATTCTGTCCATCAACTGTGTTTTTTGCAATTTTCACCCCGAGTGGGCTGGGTATGCTCAGACGTGAGTCCCAGGCTCTCCACACCACTGTAGTCAAGCTATCCAGGTTTATGAAGGCTGATAGCCAGAAACCGGTCCTTGGATGCTTGATTCCGGTCTGGGAAAGACATGGCTTGGTAGTTCGGACTGGACTGTTCCCATGAGGCACAGGGTCAGAGCTGATTTGCATATAGCCAGTGTCTAACCCAGGGTGGTGTGGAGTGCAAAAAAACGATGGATTTAGGCCCAGATCCTTGTACTGGGGTGAATGTGTGACATTGTTCTACATTCTGTCCATCAACTGTGTTTTTTGCAATTTTCAACCCGAGTGGGCTGGGTATGCTCAGACGTGAGTCCCAGGCTCTCCACGCCACTGGAGTCAAGCTATCCAGGCTGATGAAGGCTGAGAGCCAGAAACCGGTCCTTGGATGCTTGATTCCGGTCTGGGAAAGACATGGCTTGGTAGTTCGGACTGGACTGTTCCCATGAGGCACAGGGTCAGAGGTGATTTGCATATAGCCAGTGTCTCACCCAGGGTGGTGTGGAGTGCAAAAAAACGATGGATTTAGGCCCAGATCCTTGTACTGGGGTGAATGTATGACATTGTTCTACATTCTGTCCATCAACTGTGTTTTTTGCAATTTTCACCCCGGGTGGGCTGGGTATGCTCAGACGTGATTCCCAGGCTCTCCACACAACTGGAGTCAAGCTATCCAGGCTGATGGAGGCTGAGAGCCAGAAACCGGTCCTTGGATGCTTGATTCCGGTCTGGGAAAGACATGGCTTGGTAGTTCGAACTGGACTGTTCCCATGAGGCACAGGGTCAGAGCTGATTTGCATATAGCCAGTGTCTAGCCCAGGGTGGTGTGGAGTGCAAAAAAACGATGGATTTAGGCCCAGATCCTTGTACTGGGGTGAATGTATGACATTGTTCTACATTCTGTCCATCAACTGTGTTTTTTGCAATGTTCACCCCGAGTGGGCTGGGTATGCTCAGACGTGAGTCCCAGGCTCTCCACACCACTGGAGTCAAGCTATCCAGGCTGATGAAGGCTGATAGCCAGAAACCGGTCCTTGGATGCTTGATTCCGGTCTGGGAAAGACATGGCTTGGTAGTTCGGACTGGACTGTTCCCATGAGGCACAGGGTCAGAGCTGATTTGTATATAGCCAGTGTCTAACCCAGGGTGGTGTGGAGTGCAAAAAAACGATGGATTTAGGCCCAGATCCTTGTACTGGGGTGAATGTATGACATTGTTCTACATTCTGTCCATCAATTGTGTTTTTTGAAATTTTCACCCCGAGTGGGCTGGGTATGCTCAGACGTGAGTCCCAGGCTCTCCACACCACTGGAGTCAAGCTATCCAGGCTGATGAAGGCTGATAGCCAGAAACCGGTCCTTGGATTCTTGATTCCATTCTGGGAAAGACATGGCTTGGTAGTTCAGGCTGGACTGTTCCCATGAGGCACAGGGTCAGAGCTGATTTGTATATAGCCAGTGTCTCACCCAGGGTGGTGTGGAGTGCAAAAAAACGATGGATTTAGGCCTAGATCCTTGTACTGGGGTGAATGTATGACATTGTTCTACATTCTGTCCATCAACTGTGTTTTTTGCAAGTTTCACCCCGAGTGGGCTGGGTATGCTCAGACGTGAGTCCCAGGCTCTCCACACCACTGTAGTCAAGCTATCCAGGTTTATGAAGGCTGATAGCCAGAAACCGGTCCTTGGATGCTTGATTCCGGTCTGGGAAAGACATGGCTTGGTAGTTCGGACTGGACTGTTCCCATGAGGCACAGGGTCAGAGCTGATTTGCATATAGCCAGTGTCTAACCCAGGGTGGTGTGTAGTGCAAAAAAACGATGGATTTAGGCCCAGATCCTTGTACTGGGGTGAATGTATGACATTGTTCTACATTCTGTCTATCAACTGTGTTTTTTGCAATTTTCACCCCGAGTGGGCTGGGTATGCTCAGACGTGAGTCCCAGGCTCTCCACACCACTGGAGTCAAGCTATCCAGGCTGATGAAGGCTGATTGCCAGAAACCGGTCCTTGGATGCCTGTTTCCGGTCTGGGAAAGACATGGCTTGGTAGTTCGGACTAGACTGTTCCCATGAGGCACAGTGTCAGAGCTGATTTGCACATAGCCAGTGTCTAACCCAGGGTGGTGTGGAGTGCAAAAAAACGATGGATTTAGGCCCAGATCTTTGTACTGGGGTGAATGTATGACATTGTTCTACATTCTGTCCATCAACTGTGTTTTTTGCAATTTTCACCCCGAGTGTGCTGGGTATGCTCAGACGTGAGTCCCAGGCTCTCCACACCACTGGAGTCAAGCTATCCAGGCTGATGAAGGCTGATAGCCAGAAACCGGTCCTTGGATGCTTGATTCCGGTCTGGGAAAGACATGGCTCGGAAGTTCGGACTGGACTGTTCCCATGAGGCACAGGGTCAGAGCTGATTTGCATATAGCCAGTGTCTAACCCAGGGTGGTGTGGAGTGCAAAAAAGACGATGGATTTAGTCCCAGATCCTTGTACTGGGGTGAATGTATGACATTGTTCTAGATTCTGTCCATCAACTGTGTTTTTTGCAATTTTCACCCCGAGTGGGCTGGGTATGCTCAGGCGTGAGTCCCAGGCTCTCCACACCACTGGAGTCAAGCTATCCAGGCTGATGAAGGCTGAGAGCCAGAAACCGGTCCTTGGATGCTTGATTCCGGTCTGGGAAAGACATGGCTTGGTAGTTCGGACTGGACTGTTCCCATGAGGCACAGGGTCAGAGCTGATTTGCATATAGCCAGTGTCTCACCCAGGGTGGTGTGGAGTGCAAAAAAACGATGGATTTAGGCCCAGATCCTTGTACTGGGGTGAATGTATGACATTGTTCTACATTCTGTCCATCAACTGTGTTTTTTGCAATTTTCACCCCGAGTGGGCTGGGTATGCTCAGACGTGAGTCCCAGGCTGTCCACACAACTGGAGTCAAGCTATCCAGGCTGATGGAGGCTGATAGCCAGAAACCGGTCCTTGGATGCTTGATTCCGGTCTGGGAAAGACATGGCTTGGTAGTTCGAACTGGACTGTTCCCATGAGGCACAGGGTCAGAGCTGATTTGCATATAGCCAGTGTCTAGCCCAGGGTGGTGTGGAGTGCAAAAAAACGATGGATTTAGGCCCAGATCCTTGTACTGGGTTGAATGTATGACATTGTTCTACATTCTGTCCATCAACTGTGTTTTTTGCAATGTTCACCCCGAGTGGGCTGGGTATGCTCAGACGTGAGTCTCAGGCTCTCCACACCACTGGAGTCAAGCTATCCAGGCTGATGAAGGCTGATAGCCAGAAACCGGTCCTTGGATGCTTGATTCCGGTCTGGGAAAGACATGGCTTGGTAGTTCGGACTGGACTGTTCCCATGAGGCACAGGGTCAGAGCTGATTTGCATATAGCCAGTGTCTCACCCAGGGTGGTGTGGAGTGCAAAAAAAGTGATGGATTTAGGCCCAGATCCTTGTACTAGGGTGAATGTATGACATGGTTCTACATTCTGTCCATCAACTCTGTTTTTTGCAATTTTCACCACGAGTGGGCTGGGTATGCTCAGACGTGAGTCCCAGGCTCTCCACACCACTGGAGTCAAGCTATCCAGGCTGATGGAGGCTGATAGCCAGAAACCGGTCCTTGGATGCTTGAATCCGGTCTGGGAAAGACATGGCTTGGTAGTTCGGACTGGACTGTTCCCATGAGGCACAGGGTCAGAGCTGATTTGTATATAGCCAGTGTCTAACCCAGGGTGGTGTGGAGTGCAAAAAAACGATGGATTTAGGCCCAGATCCTTGTACTGGGGTGAATGTATGACATTGTTCTACATTCTGTCCATCAATTGTGTTTTTTGAAATTTTCACCCCGAGTGGGCTGGGTATGCTCAGACGTGAGTCCCAGGCTCTCCACACCACTGGAGTCAAGCTATCCAGGCTGATGAAGGCTGATAGCCAGAAACCGGTCCTTGGATGCTTGATTCCATTCTGGGAAAGACATGGCTTGGTAGTTCAGGCTGGACTGTTCCCATGAGGCACAGGGTCAGAGCTGATTTGTATATAGCCAGTGTCTCACCCAGGGTGGTGTGGAGTGCAAAAAAACGATGGATTTAGGCCTAGATCCTTGTACTGGGGTGAATGTATGACATTGTTCTACATTCTGTCCATCAACTGTGTTTTTTGCAATTTTCACCCCGAGTGGGCTGGGTATGCTCAGACGTGAGTCCCAGGCTCTCCACACCACTGTAGTCACGCTATCCAGGTTTATGAAGGCTGATAGCCAGAAACCGGTCCTTGGATGCTTGATTCCGGTCTGGGAAAGACATGGCTTGGTAGTTCGGACTGGACTGTTCCCATGAGGCACAGGGTCAGAGCTGATTTGCATATAGCCAGTGTCTAGCCCAGGGTGGTGTGGAGTGCAAAAAAATGATGGATTTAGGCCCAGATCCTTGTACTGGGGTGAATGTATGACATTGTTCTACATTCTGTCCATCAACTGTGTTTTTTGCAATGTTCACCCCGAGTGGGCTGGGTATGCTCAGACGTGAGTCCCAGGCTCTCCACACCACTGGAGTCAAGCTATCCAGGCTGATGAAGGCTGATAGCCAGAAACCGGTCCTTGGATGCTTGATTCCGGTCTGGGAAAGACATGGCTTGGTAGTTCGGACTGGACTGTTCCCATGAGGCACAGGGTCAGAGCTGATTTGTATATAGCCAGTGTCTAACCCAGGGTGGTGTGGAGTGCAAAAAACCGATGGATTTAGGCCCAGATCCTTGTACTGGGGTGAATGTATGACATTGTTCTACATTCTGTCCATCAATTGTGTTTTTTGAAATTTTCACCCCGAGTGGGCTGGGTATGCTCAGACGTGAGTCCCAGGCTCTCCACACCACTGGAGTCAAGCTATCCAGGCTGATGAAGGCTGATAGCCAGAAACCGGTCCTTGGATGCTTGATTCCATTCTGGGAAAGACATGGCTTGGTAGTTCAGGCTGGACTGTTCCCATGAGGCACAGGGTCAGAGCTGATTTGTATATAGCCAGTGTCTCACCCAGGGTGGTGTGGGGTGCAAAAAAACGATGGATTTAGGCCCAGATCCTTGTACTGGGGTGAATGTATGACATTGTTCTACATTCTGTCCATCAACTGTGTTTTTTGCAATTTTCACCCCGAGTGTGCTGGGTATGCTCAGACGTGATTTCCAGGCTCTCCACACCACTGGAGTCAAGCTATCCAGGCTGATGAAGGCTGATAGCCAGAAACCGGTCCTTGGATGCTTGATTCCGGTCTGTGAAAGACATGGCTCGGAAGTTAGGACTGGACTGTTCCCATGAGGCACAGGGTCAGAGCTGATTTGCATATAGCCAGTGTCTAACCCAGGGTGGTGTGGAGTGCAAAAAAATGATGGATTTAGGCCCAGATCCTTGTACTGGGGTGAATGTATGACATTGTTCTACATTCTGTCCATCAACTGTGTTTTTTGCAATTTTCACCCCGAGTGGGCTGGGTATGCTCAGACGTGAGTCCCAGGCTTTCCACACCACTGGAGTCAAGCTATCCAGGCTGATGGAGGCTGATAGCCAGAAACCGGTCCTTGGATGCTTGAGTCCGGTCTGGGAAAGACATGGCTTGGTAGTTCGGACTGGACTGTTCCCATGAGGCACAGGGTCAGAGCTGATTTGCATATAGCCAGTGTCTAACCCAGGGTGGTGTGGAGTGCAAAAAAACGATGGATTTAGGCCCAGATCCTTGTACTGGGGTGAATGTATGACATTGTTCTACATTCTGTCTATCAATTGTGTTTTTTGAAATTTTCACCCCGAGTGGGCTGGGTATGCTCAGACGTGAGTCCCAGGCTCTCCACACCACTGGAGTCAAGCTATCCAGGCTGATGAAAGCTGATAGCCAGAAACCGGTCCTTGGATGCTTGATTCCGGTCTGGGAAAGACATGGCTTGGTAGTTCGGACTGGACTGTTCCCATGAGGCACAGGGTCAGAGCTGATTTGCATATAGCCAGTGTCTCACCCAAGGTGGTGTGGAGTGCAAAAAAAGTGATGGATTTAGGCCCAGATCCTTGTACTAGGGTGAATGTATGACATGGTTCTACATTCTGTCCATCAACTCTGTTTTTTGCAATTTTCACCACGAGTGGGCTGGGTATGCTCAGACGTGAGTCCCAGGCTCTCCACACCACTGGAGTCAAGCTATCCAGGCTGATGGAGGCTGATAGCCAGAAACCGGTCCTTGGATGCTTGAATCCGGTCTGGGAAAGACATGGCTTGGTAGTTCGGACTGGACTGTTCCCATGAGGCACAGGGTCAGAGCTGATTTGTATATAGCCAGTGTCTAACCCAGGGTGGTGTGGAGTGCAAAAAAACGATGGATTTAGGCCCAGATCCTTGTACTGGGGTGAATGTATGACATTGTTCTACATTCTGTCCATCGATTGTGTTTTTTGAAATTTTCACCCCGAGTGGGCTGGGTATGCTCAGACGTGAGTCCCAGGCTCTCCACACCACTGGAGTCAAGCTATCCAGGCTGATGAAGGCTGATAGCCAGAAACCGGTCCTTGGATGCTTGATTCCATTCTGGGAAAGACATGGCTTGGTAGTTCAGGCTGGACTGTTCCCATGAGGCACAGGGTCAGAGCTGATTTGTATATAGCCAGTGTCTCACCCAGGGTGGTGTGGAGTGCAAAAAAACGATGGATTTAGGCCTAGATCCTTGTACTGGGGTGAATGTATGACATTGTTCTACATTCTGTCCATCAACTGTGTTTTTTGCAATTTTCACCCCGAGTGGGCTGGGTATGCTCAGACGTGAGTCCCAGGCTCTCCACACCACTGTAGTCACGCTATCCAGGTTTATGAAGGCTGATAGCCAGAAACCGGTCCTTGGATGCTTGATTCCGGTCTGGGAAAGACATGGCTTGGTAGTTCGGACTGGACTGTTCCCATGAGGCACAGGGTCAGAGCTGATTTGCATATAGCCAGTGTCTAGCCCAGGGTGGTGTGGAGTGCAAAAAAATGATGGATTTAGGCCCAGATCCTTGTACTGGGGTGAATGTATGACATTGTTCTACATTCTGTCCATCAACTGTGTTTTTTGCAATGTTCACCCCGAGTGGGCTGGGTATGCTCAGACGTGAGTCCCAGGCTCTCCACACCACTGGAGTCAAGCTATCCAGGCTGATGAAGGCTGATAGCCAGAAACCGGTCCTTGGATGCTTGATTCCGGTCTGGGAAAGACATGGCTTGGTAGTTCGGACTGGACTGTTCCCATGAGGCACAGGGTCAGAGCTGATTTGTATATAGCCAGTGTCTAACCCAGGGTGGTGTGGAGTGCAAAAAACCGATGGATTTAGGCCCAGATCCTTGTACTGGGGTGAATGTATGACATTGTTCTACATTCTGTCCATCAATTGTGTTTTTTGAAATTTTCACCCCGAGTGGGCTGGGTATGCTCAGACGTGAGTCCCAGGCTCTCCACACCACTGGAGTCAAGCTATCCAGGCTGATGAAGGCTGATAGCCAGAAACCGGTCCTTGGATGCTTGATTCCATTCTGGGAAAGACATGGCTTGGTAGTTCAGGCTGGACTGTTCCCATGAGGCACAGGGTCAGAGCTGATTTGTATATAGCCAGTGTCTCACCCAGGGTGGTGTGGGGTGCAAAAAAACGATGGATTTAGGCCCAGATCCTTGTACTGGGGTGAATGTATGACATTGTTCTACATTCTGTCCATCAACTGTGTTTTTTGCAATTTTCACCCCGAGTGTGCTGGGTATGCTCAGACGTGATTTCCAGGCTCTCCACACCACTGGAGTCAAGCTATCCAGGCTGATGAAGGCTGATAGCCAGAAACCGGTCCTTGGATGCTTGATTCCGGTCTGTGAAAGACATGGCTCGGAAGTTAGGACTGGACTGTTCCCATGAGGCACAGGGTCAGAGCTGATTTGCATATAGCCAGTGTCTAACCCAGGGTGGTGTGGAGTGCAAAAAAATGATGGATTTAGGCCCAGATCCTTGTACTGGGGTGAATGTATGACATTGTTCTACATTCTGTCCATCAACTGTGTTTTTTGCAATTTTCACCCCGAGTGGGCTGGGTATGCTCAGACGTGAGTCCCAGGCTTTCCACACCACTGGAGTCAAGCTATCCAGGCTGATGGAGGCTGATAGCCAGAAACCGGTCCTTGGATGCTTGAGTCCGGTCTGGGAAAGACATGGCTTGGTAGTTCGGACTGGACTGTTCCCATGAGGCACAGGGTCAGAGCTGATTTGCATATAGCCAGTGTCTAACCCAGGGTGGTGTGGAGTGCAAAAAAACGATGGATTTAGGCCCAGATCCTTGTACTGGGGTGAATGTATGACATTGTTCTACATTCTGTCTATCAATTGTGTTTTTTGAAATTTTCACCCCGAGTGGGCTGGGTATGCTCAGACGTGAGTCCCAGGCTCTCCACACCACTGGAGTCAAGCTATCCAGGCTGATGAAAGCTGATAGCCAGAAACCGGTCCTTGGATGCTTGATTCCGGTCTGGGAAAGACATGGCTTGGTAGTTCGGACTGGACTGTTCCCATGAGGCACAGGGTCAGAGCTGATTTGCATATAGCCAGTGTCTAACCCAGGGTGGTGTGGAGTGCAAAAAAACGATGGATTCAGGCCCAGATCCTTGTACTGGGTTGAATGTATGACATTGTTCTACATTCTGTCCATCAACTGTGTTTTTTGCAATTTTCACCCCGAGTGGGATGGGTATGCTCAGACGTGAGTCCCAGGCTCTCCACACCACTGGAGTCAAGCTATCCAGGCTGATGAAGGCTGATAGCCAGAAACTGGTCCTTGGATGCTTGATTCCGGTCTGGGAAAGACATGGCTTGGTAGTTCGGACTGGACTGTTCCCATGAGGCACAGGGTCAGAGCTGATTTGCATATAGCCAGTGTCTAACCCAGGGTGGTGTGGAGTGCAAAAAAATGATGGATTTAGGCCCAGATCCTTGTACTGGGGTGAATGTATGACATTGTTCTACATTCTGTCCATCAACTGTGTTTTTTGCAATTTTCACCCAGAGTGGGCTGGGTATGCTCAGACGTGAGTCCCAGGCTCTCCACAAAACTGGAGTCAAGCTATCCAGGCTGATGAAGGCTGATAGCCAGAAACCGGTCCTTGAATGCTTGATTCCGGTCTGGGAAAGACATGGCTTGGTAGTTCGGACTGGACTGTTCCCATGAGGCACAGGGTCAGAGCTGATTTGCATATAGCCAGTGTCTAACCCAGGGTGGTGTCGAGTGCAAAAAAACGATGGATTTAGGCCCAGATCCTTGTACTGGGGTGAATGTATTACATTGTTCTACATTCTGTCCATCAACTGTGTTTTTTGCAATTTTCCCCCCGAGTGGGCTGGGTATGCTCAGACGTGAGTCCCAGGCTCTCCACACCACTGGAGTCAAGCTATCCAGGCTGATGAAGGCTGATAGCCAGAAACCGGTCCTTGGATGCTTGATTCCGGTCTGGGAAAGACATGGCTTGGTAGTTCGGACTGGACTGTTCCCATGAGGCACAGGGTCAGAGCTGATTTGCATATAGCCAGTGTCTCACCCAGTGTGGTGTGGATTGCAAAAAAAACCGATGGATTTAGGCCCGGATCCTTGTACTGGGGTGAATGTATGACATTGTTCTACATTCTGTCCATCAACTGGGTTTTTTGCAATTTTCACCCCGAGTGGGCTGGGTATGCTCAGACGTGAGTCCCAGGCTTTCCACACCACTGGAGTCAAGCTATCCAGGCTGATGGAGGCTGATAGCCAGAAACCGGTCCTGGGATGCTTGATTCCGGTCTGGGAAAGACATGGCTTGGTAGTTCGGACTGGACTGTTCCCATGAGGCACAGGGTCAGAGCTGATTTGCATATAGCTAGTGTCTAACCCAGGGTGGTGTGGAGTGCAAAAAAACGATGGATTTAGGCCCAGATCCTTGTACTGGGGTGAATGTATGACATTGTTCTACATTCTGTCTATCAATTGTGTTTTTTGAAATTTTCACCCCGAGTGGGCTGGGTATGCTCAGACGTGAGTCCCAGGCTCTCCACACCACTGGAGTCAAGCTATCCAGGCTGATGAAAGCTGTTAGCCAGAAACCGGTCCTTGGATGCTTGATTCCGGTCTGGGAAAGAAATGGCTTGGTAGTTCGGACTGGACTGTTCCCATGAGGCACAGGGTCAGAGCTGATTTGCATATAGCCAGTGTCTAACCCAGGGTGGTGTGGAGTGCAAAAAAATGATGGATTTAGGCCCAGATCCTTGTACTGGGGTGAATGTATGACATTGTTCTACATTCTGTCCATCAACTGTGTTTTTTGCAATTTTCACCCAGAGTGGGCTGGGTATGCTCAGACGTGAGTCCCAGGCTCTCCACACAACTGGAGTCAAGCTATCCAGGCTGATGAAGGCTGATAGCCAGAAACCGGTCCTTGGATGCTTGATTCCGGTCTGGGAAAGACATGGCTTGGTAGTTCGGACTGGACTGTTCCCATGAGGCACAGGGTCAGAGCTGATTTGCATATAGCCAGTGTCTAACCCAGGGTGGTGTGGAGTGCAAAAAAACGATGGATTTAGGCCCAGATCCTTGTACTGGGTTGAATGTATGACATTGTTCTACATTCTGTCCATCAACTGTGTTTTTTGCAATTTTCACCCCGAGTGGGCTGGGTATGCTCAGACGTGAGTCCCAGGCTCTCCACACCACTGGAGTCAAGTTATCCAGGCTGATGAAGGCTGATAGCCAGAAACCGGTCCTAGGATGCTTGATTCCGGTCTGGGAAAGACATGGCTTGGTAGTTCGGACTGGACTGTTCCCATGAGGCACAGGGTCAGAGCTGATTTGCATATAGCCAGTGTCTAACCCAGGGTGGTGTGGAGTGCAAAAAAACGATGGATTTAGGCCCAGATCCTTGTACTGGGGTGAATGTATGACATTGTTCTACATTCTGTCCATCAACTGTGTTTTTTGCAATTTTCACCCCGAGTGGGCTGGGTATGCTCAGACGTGAGTCCCAGGCTCTCCACACCACTGTAGTCAAGCTATCCAGGTTTATGAAGGCTGATAGCCAGAAACCGGTCCTTGGATGCTTGATTCCGGTCTGGGAAAGACATGGCTTGGTAGTTCGGACTGGACTGTTCCCATGAGGCACAGGGTCAGAGCTGATTTGCATATAGCCAGTGTCTAACCCAGGGTGGTGTGTAGTGCAAAAAAACGATGGATTTAGGCCCAGATCCTTGTACTGGGGTGAATGTATGACATTGTTCTACATTCTGTCTATCAACTGTGTTTTTTGCAATTTTCACCCCGAGTGGGCTGGGTATGCTCAGACGTGAGTCCCAGGCTCTCCACACCACTGGAGTCAAGCTATCCAGGCTGATGAAGGCTGATTGCCAGAAACCGGTCCTTGGATGCCTGTTTCCGGTCTGGGAAAGACATGGCTTGGTAGTTCGGACTAGACTGTTCCCATGAGGCACAGTGTCAGAGCTGATTTGCACATAGCCAGTGTCTAACCCAGGGTGGTGTGGAGTGCAAAAAAACGATGGATTTAGGCCCAGATCTTTGTACTGGGGTGAATGTATGACATTGTTCTACATTCTGTCCATCAACTGTGTTTTTTGCAATTTTCACCCCGAGTGTGCTGGGTATGCTCAGACGTGAGTCCCAGGCTCTCCACACCACTGGAGTCAAGCTATCCAGGCTGATGAAGGCTGATAGCCAGAAACCGGTCCTTGGATGCTTGATTCCGGTCTGGGAAAGACATGGCTCGGAAGTTCGGACTGGACTGTTCCCATGAGGCACAGGGTCAGAGCTGATTTGCATATAGCCAGTGTCTAACCCAGGGTGGTGTGGAGTGCAAAAAAGACGATGGATTTAGTCCCAGATCCTTGTACTGGGGTGAATGTATGACATTGTTCTAGATTCTGTCCATCAACTGTGTTTTTTGCAATTTTCACCCCGAGTGGGCTGGGTATGCTCAGGCGTGAGTCCCAGGCTCTCCACACCACTGGAGTCAAGCTATCCAGGCTGATGAAGGCTGAGAGCCAGAAACCGGTCCTTGGATGCTTGATTCCGGTCTGGGAAAGACATGGCTTGGTAGTTCGGACTGGACTGTTCCCATGAGGCACAGGGTCAGAGCTGATTTGCATATAGCCAGTGTCTCACCCAGGGTGGTGTGGAGTGCAAAAAAACGATGGATTTAGGCCCAGATCCTTGTACTGGGGTGAATGTATGACATTGTTCTACATTCTGTCCATCAACTGTGTTTTTTGCAATTTTCACCCCGAGTGGGCTGGGTATGCTCAGACGTGAGTCCCAGGCTGTCCACACAACTGGAGTCAAGCTATCCAGGCTGATGGAGGCTGATAGCCAGAAACCGGTCCTTGGATGCTTGATTCCGGTCTGGGAAAGACATGGCTTGGTAGTTCGAACTGGACTGTTCCCATGAGGCACAGGGTCAGAGCTGATTTGCATATAGCCAGTGTCTAGCCCAGGGTGGTGTGGAGTGCAAAAAAACGATGGATTTAGGCCCAGATCCTTGTACTGGGTTGAATGTATGACATTGTTCTACATTCTGTCCATCAACTGTGTTTTTTGCAATGTTCACCCCGAGTGGGCTGGGTATGCTCAGACGTGAGTCTCAGGCTCTCCACACCACTGGAGTCAAGCTATCCAGGCTGATGAAGGCTGATAGCCAGAAACCGGTCCTTGGATGCTTGATTCCGGTCTGGGAAAGACATGGCTTGGTAGTTCGGACTGGACTGTTCCCATGAGGCACAGGGTCAGAGCTGATTTGCATATAGCCAGTGTCTCACCCAGGGTGGTGTGGAGTGCAAAAAAAGTGATGGATTTAGGCCCAGATCCTTGTACTAGGGTGAATGTATGACATGGTTCTACATTCTGTCCATCAACTCTGTTTTTTGCAATTTTCACCACGAGTGGGCTGGGTATGCTCAGACGTGAGTCCCAGGCTCTCCACACCACTGGAGTCAAGCTATCCAGGCTGATGGAGGCTGATAGCCAGAAACCGGTCCTTGGATGCTTGAATCCGGTCTGGGAAAGACATGGCTTGGTAGTTCGGACTGGACTGTTCCCATGAGGCACAGGGTCAGAGCTGATTTGTATATAGCCAGTGTCTAACCCAGGGTGGTGTGGAGTGCAAAAAAACGATGGATTTAGGCCCAGATCCTTGTACTGGGGTGAATGTATGACATTGTTCTACATTCTGTCCATCAATTGTGTTTTTTGAAATTTTCACCCCGAGTGGGCTGGGTATGCTCAGACGTGAGTCCCAGGCTCTCCACACCACTGGAGTCAAGCTATCCAGGCTGATGAAGGCTGATAGCCAGAAACCGGTCCTTGGATGCTTGATTCCATTCTGGGAAAGACATGGCTTGGTAGTTCAGGCTGGACTGTTCCCATGAGGCACAGGGTCAGAGCTGATTTGTATATAGCCAGTGTCTCACCCAGGGTGGTGTGGAGTGCAAAAAAACGATGGATTTAGGCCTAGATCCTTGTACTGGGGTGAATGTATGACATTGTTCTACATTCTGTCCATCAACTGTGTTTTTTGCAATTTTCACCCCGAGTGGGCTGGGTATGCTCAGACGTGAGTCCCAGGCTCTCCACACCACTGTAGTCACGCTATCCAGGTTTATGAAGGCTGATAGCCAGAAACCGGTCCTTGGATGCTTGATTCCGGTCTGGGAAAGACATGGCTTGGTAGTTCGGACTGGACTGTTCCCATGAGGCACAGGGTCAGAGCTGATTTGCATATAGCCAGTGTCTAGCCCAGGGTGGTGTGGAGTGCAAAAAAATGATGGATTTAGGCCCAGATCCTTGTACTGGGGTGAATGTATGACATTGTTCTACATTCTGTCCATCAACTGTGTTTTTTGCAATGTTCACCCCGAGTGGGCTGGGTATGCTCAGACGTGAGTCCCAGGCTCTCCACACCACTGGAGTCAAGCTATCCAGGCTGATGAAGGCTGATAGCCAGAAACCGGTCCTTGGATGCTTGATTCCGGTCTGGGAAAGACATGGCTTGGTAGTTCGGACTGGACTGTTCCCATGAGGCACAGGGTCAGAGCTGATTTGTATATAGCCAGTGTCTAACCCAGGGTGGTGTGGAGTGCAAAAAACCGATGGATTTAGGCCCAGATCCTTGTACTGGGGTGAATGTATGACATTGTTCTACATTCTGTCCATCAATTGTGTTTTTTGAAATTTTCACCCCGAGTGGGCTGGGTATGCTCAGACGTGAGTCCCAGGCTCTCCACACCACTGGAGTCAAGCTATCCAGGCTGATGAAGGCTGATAGCCAGAAACCGGTCCTTGGATGCTTGATTCCATTCTGGGAAAGACATGGCTTGGTAGTTCAGGCTGGACTGTTCCCATGAGGCACAGGGTCAGAGCTGATTTGTATATAGCCAGTGTCTCACCCAGGGTGGTGTGGGGTGCAAAAAAACGATGGATTTAGGCCCAGATCCTTGTACTGGGGTGAATGTATGACATTGTTCTACATTCTGTCCATCAACTGTGTTTTTTGCAATTTTCACCCCGAGTGTGCTGGGTATGCTCAGACGTGATTTCCAGGCTCTCCACACCACTGGAGTCAAGCTATCCAGGCTGATGAAGGCTGATAGCCAGAAACCGGTCCTTGGATGCTTGATTCCGGTCTGTGAAAGACATGGCTCGGAAGTTAGGACTGGACTGTTCCCATGAGGCACAGGGTCAGAGCTGATTTGCATATAGCCAGTGTCTAACCCAGGGTGGTGTGGAGTGCAAAAAAATGATGGATTTAGGCCCAGATCCTTGTACTGGGGTGAATGTATGACATTGTTCTACATTCTGTCCATCAACTGTGTTTTTTGCAATTTTCACCCCGAGTGGGCTGGGTATGCTCAGACGTGAGTCCCAGGCTTTCCACACCACTGGAGTCAAGCTATCCAGGCTGATGGAGGCTGATAGCCAGAAACCGGTCCTTGGATGCTTGAGTCCGGTCTGGGAAAGACATGGCTTGGTAGTTCGGACTGGACTGTTCCCATGAGGCACAGGGTCAGAGCTGATTTGCATATAGCCAGTGTCTAACCCAGGGTGGTGTGGAGTGCAAAAAAACGATGGATTTAGGCCCAGATCCTTGTACTGGGGTGAATGTATGACATTGTTCTACATTCTGTCTATCAATTGTGTTTTTTGAAATTTTCACCCCGAGTGGGCTGGGTATGCTCAGACGTGAGTCCCAGGCTCTCCACACCACTGGAGTCAAGCTATCCAGGCTGATGAAAGCTGATAGCCAGAAACCGGTCCTTGGATGCTTGATTCCGGTCTGGGAAAGACATGGCTTGGTAGTTCGGACTGGACTGTTCCCATGAGGCACAGGGTCAGAGCTGATTTGCATATAGCCAGTGTCTCACCCAAGGTGGTGTGGAGTGCAAAAAAAGTGATGGATTTAGGCCCAGATCCTTGTACTAGGGTGAATGTATGACATGGTTCTACATTCTGTCCATCAACTCTGTTTTTTGCAATTTTCACCACGAGTGGGCTGGGTATGCTCAGACGTGAGTCCCAGGCTCTCCACACCACTGGAGTCAAGCTATCCAGGCTGATGAAGGCTGATAGCCAGAAACCGGTCCTTGGATGCTTGAATCCGGTCTGGGAAAGACATGGCTTGGTAGTTCGGACTGGACTGTTCCCATGAGGCACAGGGTCAGAGCTGATTTGTATATAGCCAGTGTCTAACCCAGGGTGGTGTGGAGTGCAAAAAAACGATGGATTTAGGCCCAGATCCTTGTACTGGGGTGAATGTATGACATTGTTCTACATTCTGTCCATCGATTGTGTTTTTTGAAATTTTCACCCCGAGTGGGCTGGGTATGCTCAGACGTGAGTCCCAGGCTCTCCACACCACTGGAGTCAAGCTATCCAGGCTGATGAAGGCTGATAGCCAGAAACCGGTCCTTGGATGCTTGATTCCATTCTGGGAAAGACATGGCTTGGTAGTTCAGGCTGGACTGTTCCCATGAGGCACAGGGTCAGAGCTGATTTGTATATAGCCAGTGTCTCACCCAGGGTGGTGTGGAGTGCAAAAAAACGATGGATTTAGGCCTAGATCCTTGTACTGGGGTGAATGTATGACATTGTTCTACATTCTGTCCATCAACTGTGTTTTTTGCAATTTTCACCCCGAGTGGGCTGGGTATGCTCAGACGTGAGTCCCAGGCTCTCCACACCACTGTAGTCACGCTATCCAGGTTTATGAAGGCTGATAGCCAGAAACCGGTCCTTGGATGCTTGATTCCGGTCTGGGAAAGACATGGCTTGGTAGTTCGGACTGGACTGTTCCCATGAGGCACAGGGTCAGAGCTGATTTGCATATAGCCAGTGTCTAGCCCAGGGTGGTGTGGAGTGCAAAAAAATGATGGATTTAGGCCCAGATCCTTGTACTGGGGTGAATGTATGACATTGTTCTACATTCTGTCCATCAACTGTGTTTTTTGCAATGTTCACCCCGAGTGGGCTGGGTATGCTCAGACGTGAGTCCCAGGCTCTCCACACCACTGGAGTCAAGCTATCCAGGCTGATGAAGGCTGATAGCCAGAAACCGGTCCTTGGATGCTTGATTCCGGTCTGGGAAAGACATGGCTTGGTAGTTCGGACTGGACTGTTCCCATGAGGCACAGGGTCAGAGCTGATTTGTATATAGCCAGTGTCTAACCCAGGGTGGTGTGGAGTGCAAAAAACCGATGGATTTAGGCCCAGATCCTTGTACTGGGGTGAATGTATGACATTGTTCTACATTCTGTCCATCAATTGTGTTTTTTGAAATTTTCACCCCGAGTGGGCTGGGTATGCTCAGACGTGAGTCCCAGGCTCTCCACACCACTGGAGTCAAGCTATCCAGGCTGATGAAGGCTGATAGCCAGAAACCGGTCCTTGGATGCTTGATTCCATTCTGGGAAAGACATGGCTTGGTAGTTCAGGCTGGACTGTTCCCATGAGGCACAGGGTCAGAGCTGATTTGTATATAGCCAGTGTCTCACCCAGGGTGGTGTGGGGTGCAAAAAAACGATGGATTTAGGCCCAGATCCTTGTACTGGGGTGAATGTATGACATTGTTCTACATTCTGTCCATCAACTGTGTTTTTTGCAATTTTCACCCCGAGTGTGCTGGGTATGCTCAGACGTGATTTCCAGGCTCTCCACACCACTGGAGTCAAGCTATCCAGGCTGATGAAGGCTGATAGCCAGAAACCGGTCCTTGGATGCTTGATTCCGGTCTGTGAAAGACATGGCTCGGAAGTTAGGACTGGACTGTTCCCATGAGGCACAGGGTCAGAGCTGATTTGCATATAGCCAGTGTCTAACCCAGGGTGGTGTGGAGTGCAAAAAAATGATGGATTTAGGCCCAGATCCTTGTACTGGGGTGAATGTATGACATTGTTCTACATTCTGTCCATCAACTGTGTTTTTTGCAATTTTCACCCCGAGTGGGCTGGGTATGCTCAGACGTGAGTCCCAGGCTTTCCACACCACTGGAGTCAAGCTATCCAGGCTGATGGAGGCTGATAGCCAGAAACCGGTCCTTGGATGCTTGAGTCCGGTCTGGGAAAGACATGGCTTGGTAGTTCGGACTGGACTGTTCCCATGAGGCACAGGGTCAGAGCTGATTTGCATATAGCCAGTGTCTAACCCAGGGTGGTGTGGAGTGCAAAAAAACGATGGATTTAGGCCCAGATCCTTGTACTGGGGTGAATGTATGACATTGTTCTACATTCTGTCTATCAATTGTGTTTTTTGAAATTTTCACCCCGAGTGGGCTGGGTATGCTCAGACGTGAGTCCCAGGCTCTCCACACCACTGGAGTCAAGCTATCCAGGCTGATGAAAGCTGATAGCCAGAAACCGGTCCTTGGATGCTTGATTCCGGTCTGGGAAAGACATGGCTTGGTAGTTCGGACTGGACTGTTCCCATGAGGCACAGGGTCAGAGCTGATTTGCATATAGCCAGTGTCTAACCCAGGGTGGTGTGGAGTGCAAAAAAACGATGGATTCAGGCCCAGATCCTTGTACTGGGTTGAATGTATGACATTGTTCTACATTCTGTCCATCAACTGTGTTTTTTGCAATTTTCACCCCGAGTGGGATGGGTATGCTCAGACGTGAGTCCCAGGCTCTCCACACCACTGGAGTCAAGCTATCCAGGCTGATGAAGGCTGATAGCCAGAAACTGGTCCTTGGATGCTTGATTCCGGTCTGGGAAAGACATGGCTTGGTAGTTCGGACTGGACTGTTCCCATGAGGCACAGGGTCAGAGCTGATTTGCATATAGCCAGTGTCTAACCCAGGGTGGTGTGGAGTGCAAAAAAATGATGGATTTAGGCCCAGATCCTTGTACTGGGGTGAATGTATGACATTGTTCTACATTCTGTCCATCAACTGTGTTTTTTGCAATTTTCACCCAGAGTGGGCTGGGTATGCTCAGACGTGAGTCCCAGGCTCTCCACAAAACTGGAGTCAAGCTATCCAGGCTGATGAAGGCTGATAGCCAGAAACCGGTCCTTGAATGCTTGATTCCGGTCTGGGAAAGACATGGCTTGGTAGTTCGGACTGGACTGTTCCCATGAGGCACAGGGTCAGAGCTGATTTGCATATAGCCAGTGTCTAACCCAGGGTGGTGTCGAGTGCAAAAAAACGATGGATTTAGGCCCAGATCCTTGTACTGGGGTGAATGTATTACATTGTTCTACATTCTGTCCATCAACTGTGTTTTTTGCAATTTTCCCCCCGAGTGGGCTGGGTATGCTCAGACGTGAGTCCCAGGCTCTCCACACCACTGGAGTCAAGCTATCCAGGCTGATGAAGGCTGATAGCCAGAAACCGGTCCTTGGATGCTTGATTCCGGTCTGGGAAAGACATGGCTTGGTAGTTCGGACTGGACTGTTCCCATGAGGCACAGGGTCAGAGCTGATTTGCATATAGCCAGTGTCTCACCCAGTGTGGTGTGGATTGCAAAAAAAACCGATGGATTTAGGCCCGGATCCTTGTACTGGGGTGAATGTATGACATTGTTCTACATTCTGTCCATCAACTGGGTTTTTTGCAATTTTCACCCCGAGTGGGCTGGGTATGCTCAGACGTGAGTCCCAGGCTTTCCACACCACTGGAGTCAAGCTATCCAGGCTGATGGAGGCTGATAGCCAGAAACCGGTCCTGGGATGCTTGATTCCGGTCTGGGAAAGACATGGCTTGGTAGTTCGGACTGGACTGTTCCCATGAGGCACAGGGTCAGAGCTGATTTGCATATAGCTAGTGTCTAACCCAGGGTGGTGTGGAGTGCAAAAAAACGATGGATTTAGGCCCAGATCCTTGTACTGGGGTGAATGTATGACATTGTTCTACATTCTGTCTATCAATTGTGTTTTTTGAAATTTTCACCCCGAGTGGGCTGGGTATGCTCAGACGTGAGTCCCAGGCTCTCCACACCACTGGAGTCAAGCTATCCAGGCTGATGAAAGCTGTTAGCCAGAAACCGGTCCTTGGATGCTTGATTCCGGTCTGGGAAAGAAATGGCTTGGTAGTTCGGACTGGACTGTTCCCATGAGGCACAGGGTCAGAGCTGATTTGCATATAGCCAGTGTCTAACCCAGGGTGGTGTGGAGTGCAAAAAAATGATGGATTTAGGCCCAGATCCTTGTACTGGGGTGAATGTATGACATTGTTCTACATTCTGTCCATCAACTGTGTTTTTTGCAATTTTCACCCAGAGTGGGCTGGGTATGCTCAGACGTGAGTCCCAGGCTCTCCACACAACTGGAGTCAAGCTATCCAGGCTGATGAAGGCTGATAGCCAGAAACCGGTCCTTGGATGCTTGATTCCGGTCTGGGAAAGACATGGCTTGGTAGTTCGGACTGGACTGTTCCCATGAGGCACAGGGTCAGAGCTGATTTGCATATAGCCAGTGTCTAACCCAGGGTGGTGTGGAGTGCAAAAAAACGATGGATTTAGGCCCAGATCCTTGTACTGGGTTGAATGTATGACATTGTTCTACATTCTGTCCATCAACTGTGTTTTTTGCAATTTTCACCCCGAGTGGGCTGGGTATGCTCAGACGTGAGTCCCAGGCTCTCCACACCACTGGAGTCAAGTTATCCAGGCTGATGAAGGCTGATAGCCAGAAACCGGTCCTAGGATGCTTGATTCCGGTCTGGGAAAGACATGGCTTGGTAGTTCGGACTGGACTGTTCCCATGAGGCACAGGGTCAGAGCTGATTTGCATATAGCCAGTGTCTAACCCAGGGTGGTGTGGAGTGCAAAAAAACGATGGATTTAGGCCCAGATCCTTGTACTGGGGTGAATGTATGACATTGTTCTACATTCTGTCCATCAACTGTGTTTTTTGCAATTTTCACCCCGAGTGGGCTGGGTATGCTCAGACGTGAGTCCCAGGCTTTCCACACCACTGGAGTCAAGCTATCCAGGCTGATGGAGGCTGATAGCCAGAAACCGGTCCTTGGATGCTTGATTCCGGTCTGGGAAAGACATGGCTTGGTAGTTCGGACTGGACTGTTCCCATGAGGCACAGGGTCAGAGCTGATTTGCATATAGCCAGTGTCTAACCCAGGGTGGTGTGGAGTGCAAAAAAACGATGGATTTAGGCCCAGATCCTTGTACTGGGGTGAATGTATGACATTGTTGTACATTCTGTCTATCAATTGTGTTTTTTGCAATTTTCACCCCGAGTGGGCTGGGTATGCTCAGACGTGAGTCCCAGGCTTTCCACACCACTGGAGTCAAGCTATCCAGGCTGATGAAAGCTGATAGCCAGAAACCGGTCCTTGGATGCTTGATTCCGGTCTGGGAAAGACATGGCTTGGTAGTTCGGACTGGACTGTTCCCATGAGGCACAGGGTCAGAGCTGATTTGCATATAGCCAGTGTCTAACCCAGGGTGGTGTGGAGTGCAAAAAAACGATGGATTTAGGCCCAGATCCTTGTACTGGGGTGAATGTATGACATTGTTCTACATTCTGTCCATCAACTGTGTTTTTTGAAATTTTCACCCCGAGTGGGCTGGGTATGCTCAGACGTGAGTCCCAGGCTCTCCACACCACTGGAGTCAAGCTATCCAGGCTGATGAAAGCTGATAGCCAGAAACCGGTCCTAGGATGCTTGATTCCGGTCTGGGAAAGACATGGCTTGGTAGTTCGGACTGGACTGTTCCCATGAGGCACAGGGTCAGAGCTGATTTGCATATAGCCAGTGTCTAACCCAGGGTGGTGTGGAGTGCAAAAAAACGATGGATTTAGGCCCAGATCCTTGTACTGGGGTGAATGTATGACATTGTTCTACATTCTGTCCATCAACTGTGTATTTTGCAATTTTCACCCCGAGTGGGCTGGGTATGCTCAGACGTGAGTCCCAGGCTCTCCACACCACTGGAGTCAAGCTATCCAGGCTTATGAAGGCTGATAGCCAGAAACCGGTCCTTGGATGCTTGATTCCGTTCTGGGAAAGACATTGCTTGGTAGTTCAGGCTGGACTGTTCCCATGAGGCACAGGGTCAGAGCTGATTTGCATATAGCCAGTGTCTAACCCAGGGTGGTGTGGAGTGCAAAAAAACGATGGATTTAGGCCCAGATCCTTGTACTGGGGTGAATGTATGACATTGTTCTACATTCTGTCCATCAACTGTGTTTTTTGCAATTTTCACCCCGAGTGGGCTGGGTATGCTCAGACGTGAGTCCCAGGCTCTCCACACCACTGGAGTCAAGCTATCCAGGCTGATGAAGGCTGATAGCCAGAAACCGGTCCTTGGATGCTTGATTCCGGTCTGGGAAAGACATGGCTCGGAAGTTCGGACTGGACTGTTCCCATGAGGCACAGGGTCAGAGCTGATTTGCATATAGCCAGTGTCTAACCCAGGGTGGTGTGGAGTGCAAAAAAGACGATGGATTTAGTCCCAGATCCTTGTACTGGGGTGAATGTATGACATTGTTCTACATTATGTCCATCAACTGTGTTTTTTGCAATTTTCACCCCGAGTGGGCTGGGTATGCTCAGACGTGAGTCCCAGGCTCTCCACACCACTGGAGTCAAGCTATCCAGGCTGATGAAGGCTGAGAGCCAGAAACCGGTCCTTGGATGCTTGATTCCGGTCTGGGAAAGACATGGCTTGGTAGTTCGGACTGGACTGTTCCCATGAGGCACAGGGTCAGAGCTGATTTGCATATAGCCAGTGTCTAACCCAGGGTGGTGTGGAGTGCAAAAAAACGATGGATTTAGGCCCAGATCCTTGTACTGGGGTGAATGTATTACATTGTTCTACATTCTGTCCATCAACTGTGTTTTTTGCAATTTTCACCCAGAGTGGGCTGGGTATGCTCAGACGTGAGTCCCAGGCTCTCCACACCACTGGAGTCAAGCTATCCAGGCTGATGAAGGCTGATAGCCAGAAACCGGTCCTTGGATGCTTGATTCCGGTCTGGGAAAGACATGGCTTGGTAGTTCGGACTGGACTGTTCCCATGAGGCACAGGGTCAGAGCTGAATTGCATATAGCCAGTGTCTCACCCAAGGTGGTGTGGAGTGCAAAAAAACCGATGGATTTAGGCCCAGATCCTTGTACTGGGGTGAATGTATGACATTGTTCTACATTCTGTCCATCAACTGTGTTTTTTGCAATTTTCACTCCGAGTGGGCTGGGTATGCTCAGACGTGAGTCCCAGGCTTTCCACACCACTGGAGTCAAGCTATCCAGGCTGATGGAGGCTGATAGCCAGAAACCGGTCCTTGGATGCTTGATTCCGGTCTGGGAAAGGCATGGCTTGGTAGTTCGGACTGGACTGTTCCCATGAGGCACAGGGTCAGAGCTGATTTGCATATAGCCAGTGTCTAACCCCGGGTGGTGTGGAGTGCAAAAAAACGATGGATTTAGGCCCAGATCCTTGTACTGGGGTGAATGTATGACATTGTTCTACATTCTGTCTATCAATTGTGTTTTTTGAAATTTTCACCCCGAGTGGGCTGGGTATGCTCAGACGTGAGTCCCAGGCTCTCCACACCACTGGAGTCAAGCTATCCAGGCTGATGAAAGCTGATAGCCAGAAACCGGTCCTTGGATGCTTGATTCCGGTCTGGGAAAGACATGGCTTGGTAGTTCGGACTCGACTGTTCCCATGAGGCACAGGGTCAGAGCTGATTTGCATATAGGCAGTGTCTAACCCAGGGTGGTGTGGAGTGCAAAAAAACGATGGATTCAGGCCCAGATCCTTGTACTGGGTTGAATGTATGACATTGTTCTACATTCTGTCCATCAACTGTGTTTTTTGCAATTTTCACCCCGAGTGGGATGGGTATGCTCAGACGTGAGTCCCAGGCTCTCCACACCACTGGAGTCAAGCTATCCAGGCTGATGAAGGCTGATAGCCAGAAACTGGTCCTTGGATGCTTGATTCCGGTCTGGGAAAGACATGGCTTGGTAGTTCGGACTGGACTGTTCCCATGAGGCACAGGGTCAGAGCTGATTTGCATATAGCCAGTGTCTAACCCAGGGTGGTGTGGAGTGCAAAAAAACGATGGATTTAGGCCCAGATCCTTGTACTGGGGTGAATGTATGACATTGTTCTACATTCTGTCCATCAACTGTGTTTTTTGCAATTTTCACCCCGAGTGGGCTGGGTATGCTCAGACGTGAGTCCCAGGCTCTCCACACCACTGGAGTCAAGCTATCCAGGCTGACGAAGGCTGAGAGCCAGAAACCGGTCCTTGGATGCTTGATTCCGGTCTGGGAAAGACATGGCTTGGTAGTTCGGACTGGACTGTTCCCATGAGGCACAGGGTCAGAGCTGATTTGCATATAGCCAGTGTCTCACCCAGGGTGGTGTGGAGTGCAAAAAAACGATGGATTTAGGCCCAGATCCTTGTACTGGGGTGAATGTATGACATTGTTCTACATTCTGTCCATCAACTGTGTTTTTTGCAATTTTCTCCCCGAGTGGGCTGGGTATGCTCAGACGTGAGTCCCAGGCTCTCCACACAACTGGAGTCAAGCTATCCAGGCTGATGGAGGCTGATAGCCAGAAACCGGTCCTTGGATGCTTGATTCCGGTCTGGGAAAGACATGGCTTGGTAGTTCGAACTGGACTGTTCCCATGAGGCACAGGGTCAGAGCTGATTTGCATATAGCCAGTGTCTAGCCCAGGGTGGTGTGGAGTGCAAAAAAAACGATGGATTTAGGCCCAGATCCTTGTACTGGGGTGAATGTATGACATTGTTCTACATTCTGTCCATCAACTGTGTTTTTTGCAATGTTCACCCCGAGTGGGCTGGGTATGCTCAGACGTGAGTCCCAGGCTCTCCACACCACTGGAGTCAAGCTATCCAGGCTGATGAAGGCTGATAGCCGGAAACCGGTCCTTGGATGCTTGATTCCGGTCTGGGAAAGACATGGCTTGGTAGTTCGGACTGGACTGTTCCCATGAGGCACAGGGTCAGAGCTGATTTGCATATAGCCAGTGCCTCACCCAGGGTGGTGTGGAGTGCAAAAAAAGTGATGGATTTAGGCCCAGATCCTTGTACTAGGGTGAATGTATGACATGGTTCTACATTCTGTCCATCAACTCTGTTTTTTGCAATTTTCACCCCGAGTGGGCTGGGTATGCTCAGACGTGAGTCCCAGGCTCTCCACACCACTGGAGTCAAGCTATCCAGGCTGATGGAGGCTGATAGCCAGAAACCGGTCCTTGGATGCTTGATTCCGGTCTGGGAAAGACATGGCTTGGTAGTTCGGACTGGACTGTTCCCATGAGGCACAGGGTCAGAGCTGATTTGTATATAGCCAGTGTCTAACCCAGGGTGGTGTGGAGTGCAAAAAAACGATGGATTTAGGCCCAGATCCTTGTACTGGGGTGAATGTATGACATTGTTCTACATTCTGTCCATCAATTGTGTTTTTTGAAATTTTCACCCCGAGTGGGCTGGGTATGCTCAGACGTGAGTCCCAGGCTCTCCACACCACTGGAGTCAAGCTATCCAGGCTGATGAAGGCTGATAGCCAGAAACCGACCTTGGATGCTTGATTCCATTCTGGGAAAGACATGGCTTGGTAGTTCAGGCTGGACTGTTCCCATGAGGCACAGGGTCAGAGCTGACTTGTATATAGCCAGTGTCTCACCCAGGGTGGTGTGGAGTGCAAAAAAACGATGTATTTAGGCCTAGATCCTTGTACTGGGGTGAATGTATGACATTGTTCTACATTCTGTCCATCAACTGTGTTTTTTGCAATTTTCACCCCGAGTGGGCTGGGTATGCTCAGACGTGAGTCCCAGGCTCTCCACACCACTGTAGTCAAGCTATCCAGGTTTATGAAGGCTGATAGCCAGAAACCGGTCCTTGGATGCTTGATTCCGGTCTGGGAAAGACATGGCTTGGTAGTTCGGACTGGACTGTTCCCATGAGGCACAGGGTCAGAGCTGATTTGCATATAGCCAGTGTCTAACCCAGGGTGGTGTGGAGTGCAAAAAAACGATGGATTTAGGCCCAGATCCTTGTACTGGGGTGAATGTGTGACATTGTTCTACATTCTGTCCATCAACTGTGTTTTTTGCAATTTTCAACCCGAGTGGGCTGGGTATGCTCAGACGTGAGTCCCAGGCTCTCCACGCCACTGGAGTCAAGCTATCCAGGCTGATGAAGGCTGAGAGCCAGAAACCGGTCCTTGGATGCTTGATTCCGGTCTGGGAAAGACATGGCTTGGTAGTTCGGACTGGACTGTTCCCATGAGGCACAGGGTCAGAGGTGATTTGCATATAGCCAGTGTCTCACCCAGGGTGGTGTGGAGTGCAAAAAAACGATGGATTTAGGCCCAGATCCTTGTACTGGGGTGAATGTATGACATTGTTCTACATTCTGTCCATCAACTGTGTTTTTTGCAATTTTCACCCCGGGTGGGCTGGGTATGCTCAGACGTGATTCCCAGGCTCTCCACACAACTGGAGTCAAGCTATCCAGGCTGATGGAGGCTGAGAGCCAGAAACCGGTCCTTGGATGCTTGATTCCGGTCTGGGAAAGACATGGCTTGGTAGTTCGAACTGGACTGTTCCCATGAGGCACAGGGTCAGAGCTGATTTGCATATAGCCAGTGTCTAGCCCAGGGTGGTGTGGAGTGCAAAAAAACGATGGATTTAGGCCCAGATCCTTGTACTGGGGTGAATGTATGACATTGTTCTACATTCTGTCCATCAACTGTGTTTTTTGCAATTTTCACCCCGAGTGGGCTGGGTATGCTCAGACGTGAGTCCCAGGCTCTCCACACCACTGTAGTCAAGCTATCCAGGTTTATGAAGGCTGATAGCCAGAAACCGGTCCTTGGATGCTTGATTCCGGTCTGGGAAAGACATGGCTTGGTAGTTCGGACTGGACTGTTCCCATGAGGCACAGGGTCAGAGCTGATTTGCATATAGCCAGTGTCTAACCCAGGGTGGTGTGGAGTGCAAAAAAACGATGGATTTAGGCCCAGATCCTTGTACTGGGGTGAATGTGTGACATTGTTCTACATTCTGTCCATCAACTGTGTTTTTTGCAATTTTCAACCCGAGTGGGCTGGGTATGCTCAGACGTGAGTCCCAGGCTCTCCACGCCACTGGAGTCAAGCTATCCAGGCTGATGAAGGCTGAGAGCCAGAAACCGGTCCTTGGATGCTTGATTCCGGTCTGGGAAAGACATGGCTTGGTAGTTCGGACTGGACTGTTCCCATGAGGCACAGGGTCAGAGGTGATTTACATATAGCCAGTGTCTCACCCAGGGTGGTGTGGAGTGCAAAAAAACGATGGATTTAGGCCCAGATCCTTGTACTGGGGTGAATGTATGACATTGTTCTACATTCTGTCCATCAACTGTGTTTTTTGCAATTTTCACCCCGGGTGGGCTGGGTATGCTCAGACGTGATTCCCAGGCTCTCCACACAACTGGAGTCAAGCTATCCAGGCTGATGGAGGCTGAGAGCCAGAAACCGGTCCTTGGATGCTTGATTCCGGTCTGGGAAAGACATGGCTTGGTAGTTCGAACTGGACTGTTCCCATGAGGCACAGGGTCAGAGCTGATTTGCATATAGCCAGTGTCTAGCCCAGGGTGGTGTGGAGTGCAAAAAAACGATGGATTTAGGCCCAGATCCTTGTACTGGGGTGAATGTATGACATTGTTCTACATTCTGTCCATCAACTGTGTTTTTTGCAATGTTCACCCCGAGTGGGCTGGGTATGCTCAGACGTGAGTCCCAGGCTCTCCACACCACTGGAGTCAAGCTATCCAGGCTGATGAAGGCTGATAGCCAGAAACCGGTCCTTGGATGCTTGATTCCGGTCTGGGAAAGACATGGCTTGGTAGTTCGGACTGGACTGTTCCCATGAGGCACAGGGTCAGAGCTGATTTGTATATAGCCAGTGTCTAACCCAGGGTGGTGTGGAGTGCAAAAAAACGATGGATTTAGGCCCAGATCCTTGTACTGGGGTGAATGTATGACATTGTTCTACATTCTGTCCATCAATTGTGTTTTTTGAAATTTTCACCCCGAGTGGGCTGGGTATGCTCAGACGTGAGTCCCAGGCTCTCCACACCACTGGAGTCAAGCTATCCAGGCTGATGAAGGCTGATAGCCAGAAACCGGTCCTTGGATGCTTGATTCCATTCTGGGAAAGACATGGCTTGGTAGTTCAGGCTGGACTGTTCCCATGAGGCACAGGGTCAGAGCTGATTTGTATATAGCCAGTGTCTCACCCAGGGTGGTGTGGAGTGCAAAAAAACGATGGATTTAGGCCCAGATCCTTGTACTGGGGTGAATGTATGACATTGTTCTACATTCTGTCCATCAACTGTGTTTTTTGCAAGTTTCACCCCGAGTGGGCTGGGTATGCTCAGACGTGAGTCCCAGGCTCTCCACACCACTGTAGTCAAGCTATCCAGGTTTATGAAGGCTGATAGCCAGAAACCGGTCCTTGGATGCTTGATTCCGGTCTGGGAAAGACATGGCTTGGTAGTTCGGACTGGACTGTTCCCATGAGGCACAGGGTCAGAGCTGATTTGCATATAGCCAGTGTCTAACCCAGGGTGGTGTGTAGTGCAAAAAAACGATGGATTTAGGCCCAGATCCTTGTACTGGGGTGAATGTATGACATTGTTCTACATTCTGTCTATCAACTGTGTTTTTTGCAATTTTCACCCCGAGTGGGCTGGGTATGCTCAGACGTGAGTCCCAGGCTCTCCACACCACTGGAGTCAAGCTATCCAGGCTGATGAAGGCTGATTGCCAGAAACCGGTCCTTGGTTGCCTGATTCCGGTCTGGGAAAGACATGGCTTGGTAGTTCGGACTAGACTGTTCCCATGAGGCACAGTGTCAGAGCTGATTTGCACATAGCCAGTGTCTAACCCAGGGTGGTGTGGAGTGAAAAAAAACGATGGATTTAGGCCCAGATCTTTGTACTGGGGTGAATGTATGACATTGTTCTACATTCTGTCCATCAACTGTGTTTTTTGCAATTTTCACCCCGAGTGTGCTGGGTATGCTCAGACGTGAGTCCCAGGCTCTCCACACCACTGGAGTCAAGCTATCCAGGCTGATGAAGGCTGATAGCCAGAAACCGGTCCTTGGATGCTTGATTCCGGTCTGGGAAAGACATGGCTCGGAAGTTCGGACTGGACTGTTCCCATGAGGCACAGGGTCAGAGCTGATTTGCATATAGCCAGTGTCTAACCCAGGGTGGTGTGGAGTGCAAAAAAGACGATGGATTTAGTCCCAGATCCTTGTACTGGGGTGAATGTATGACATTGTTCTAGATTCTGTCCATCAACTGTGTTTTTTGCAATTTTCACCCCGAGTGGGCTGGGTATGCTCAGGCGTGAGTCCCAGGCTCTCCACACCACTGGAGTCAAGCTATCCAGGCTGATGAAGGCTGAGAGCCAGAAACCGGTCCTTGGATGCTTGATTCCGGTCTGGGAAAGACATGGCTTGGTAGTTCGGACTGGACTGTTCCCATGAGGCACAGGGTCAGAGCTGATTTGCATATAGCCAGTGTCTCACCCAGGGTGGTGTGGAGTGCAAAAAAACGATGGATTTAGGCCCAGATCCTTGTACTGGGGTGAATGTATGACATTGTTCTACATTCTGTCCATCAACTGTGTTTTTTGCAATTTTCACCCCGAGTGGGCTGGGTATGCTCAGACGTGAGTCCCAGGCTCTCCACACAACTGGAGTCAAGCTATCCAGGCTGATGGAGGCTGATAGCCAGAAACCGGTCCTTGGATGCTTGATTCCGGTCTGGGAAAGACATGGCTTGGTAGTTCGAACTGGACTGTTCCCATGAGGCACAGGGTCAGAGCTGATTTGCATATAGCCAGTGTCTAGCCCAGGGTGGTGTGGAGTGCAAAAAAACGATGGATTTAGGCCCAGATCCTTGTACTGGGTTGAATGTATGACATTATTCTACATTCTGTCCATCAACTGTGTTTTTTGCAATGTTCACCCCGAGTGGGCTGGGTATGCTCAGACGTGAGTCTCAGGCTCTCCACACCACTGGAGTCAAGCTATCCAGGCTGATGAAGGCTGATAGCCAGAAACCGGTCCTTGGATGCTTGATTCCGGTCTGGGAAAGACATGGCTTGGTAGTTCGGACTGGACTGTTCCCATGAGGCACAGGGTCAGAGCTGATTTGCATATAGCCAGTGTCTCACCCAGGGTGGTGTGGAGTGCAAAAAAAGTGATGGATTTAGGCCCAGATCCTTGTACTAGGGTGAATGTATGACATGGTTCTACATTCTGTCCATCAACTCTGTTTTTTGCAATTTTCACCACGAGTGGGCTGGGTATGCTCAGACGTGAGTCCCAGGCTCTCCACACCACTGGAGTCAAGCTATCCAGGCTGATGGAGGCTGATAGCCAGAAACCGGTCCTTGGATGCTTGAATCCGGTCTGGGAAAGACATGGCTTGGTAGTTCGGACTGGACTGTTCCCATGAGGCACAGGGTCAGAGCTGATTTGTATATAGCCAGTGTCTAACCCAGGGTGGTGTGGAGTGCAAAAAAACGATGGATTTAGGCCCAGATCCTTGTACTGGGGTGAATGTATGACATTGTTCTACATTCTGTCCATCAATTGTGTTTTTTGAAATTTTCACCCCGAGTGGGCTGGGTATGCTCAGACGTGAGTCCCAGGCTCTCCACACCACTGGAGTCAAGCTATCCAGGCTGATGAAGGCTGATAGCCAGAAACCGGTCCTTGGATGCTTGATTCCATTCTGGGAAAGACATGGCTTGGTAGTTCAGGCTGGACTGTTCCCATGAGGCACAGGGTCAGAGCTGATTTGTATATAGCCAGTGTCTCACCCAGGGTGGTGTGGAGTGCAAAAAAACGATGGATTTAGGCCTAGATCCTTGTACTGGGGTGAATGTATGACATTGTTCTACATTCTGTCCATCAACTGTGTTTTTTGCAATTTTCACCCAGAGTGGGCTGGGTATGCTCAGACGTGAGTCCCAGGCTCTCCACACCACTGTAGTCACGCTATCCAGGTTTATGAAGGCTGATAGCCAGAAACCGGTCCTTGGATGCTTGATTCCGGTCTGGGAAAGACATGGCTTGGTAGTTCGGACTGGACTGTTCCCATGAGGCACAGGGTCAGAGCTGATTTGCATATAGCCAGTGTCTAGCCCAGGGTGGTGTGGAGTGCAAAAAAATGATGGATTTAGGCCCAGATCCTTGTACTGGGGTGAATGTATGACATTGTTCTACATTCTGTCCATCAACTGTGTTTTTTGCAATGTTCACCCCGAGTGGGCTGGGTATGCTCAGACGTGAGTCCCAGGCTCTCCACACCACTGGAGTCAAGCTATCCAGGCTGATGAAGGCTGATAGCCAGAAACCGGTCCTTGGATGCTTGATTCCGGTCTGGGAAAGACATGGCTTGGTAGTTCGGACTGGACTGTTCCCATGAGGCACAGGGTCAGAGCTGATTTGTATATAGCCAGTGTCTAACCCAGGGTGGTGTGGAGTGCAAAAAACCGATGGATTTAGGCCCAGATCCTTGTACTGGGGTGAATGTATGACATTGTTCTACATTCTGTCCATCAATTGTGTTTTTTGAAATTTTCACCCCGAGTGGGCTGGGTATGCTCAGACGTGAGTCCCAGGCTCTCCACACCACTGGAGTCAAGCTATCCAGGCTGATGAAGGCTGATAGCCAGAAACCGGTCCTTGGATGCTTGATTCCATTCTGGGAAAGACATGGCTTGGTAGTTCAGGCTGGACTGTTCCCATGAGGCACAGGGTCAGAGCTGATTTGTATATAGCCAGTGTCTCACCCAGGGTGGTGTGGAGTGCAAAAAAACGATGGATTTAGGCCCAGATCCTTGTACTGGGGTGAATGTATGACATTGTTCTACATTCTGTCCATCAACTGTGTTTTTTGCAATTTTCACCCCGAGTGTGCTGGGTATGCTCAGACGTGATTTCCAGGCTCTCCACACCACTGGAGTCAAGCTATCCAGGCTGATGAAGGCTGATAGCCAGAAACCGGTCCTTGGATGCTTGATTCCGGTCTGTGAAAGACATGGCTCGGAAGTTAGGACTGGACTGTTCCCATGAGGCACAGGGTCAGAGCTGATTTGCATATAGCCAGTGTCTAACCCAGGGTGGTGTGGAGTGCAAAAAAATGATGGATTTAGGCCCAGATCCTTGTACTGGGGTGAATGTATGACATTGTTCTACATTCTGTCCATCAACTGTGTTTTTTGCAATTTTCACCCCGAGTGGGCTGGGTATGCTCAGACGTGAGTCCCAGGCTTTCCACACCACTGGAGTCAAGCTATCCAGGCTGATGGAGGCTGATAGCCAGAAACCGGTCCTTGGATGCTTGAGTCCGGTCTGGGAAAGACATGGCTTGGTAGTTCGGACTGGACTGTTCCCATGAGGCACAGGGTCAGAGCTGATTTGCATATAGCCAGTGTCTAACCCAGGGTGGTGTGGAGTGCAAAAAAACGATGGATTTAGGCCCAGATCCTTGTACTGGGGTGAATGTATGACATTGTTCTACATTCTGTCTATCAATTGTGTTTTTTGAAATTTTCACCCCGAGTGGGCTGGGTATGCTCAGACGTGAGTCCCAGGCTCTCCACACCACTGGAGTCAAGCTATCCAGGCTGATGAAAGCTGATAGCCAGAAACCGGTCCTTGGATGCTTGATTCCGGTCTGGGAAAGACATGGCTTGGTAGTTCGGACTGGACTGTTCCCATGAGGCACAGGGTCAGAGCTGATTTGCATATAGCCAGTGTCTAACCCAGGGTGGTGTGGAGTGCAAAAAAACGATGGATTCAGGCCCAGATCCTTGTACTGGGTTGAATGTATGACATTGTTCTACATTCTGTCCATCAACTGTGTTTTTTGCAATTTTCACCCCGAGTGGGATGGGTATGCTCAGACGTGAGTCCCAGGCTCTCCACACCACTGGAGTCAAGCTATCCAGGCTGATGAAGGCTGATAGCCAGAAACTGGTCCTTGGATGCTTGATTCCGGTCTGGGAAAGACATGGCTTGGTAGTTCGGACTGGACTGTTCCCATGAGGCACAGGGTCAGAGCTGATTTTCATATAGCCAGTGTCTAACCCAGGGTGGTGTGGAGTGCAAAAAAATGATGGATTTAGGCCCAGATCCTTGTACTGGGGTGAATGTATGACATTGTTCTACATTCTGTCCATCAACTGTGTTTTTTGCAATTTTCACCCAGAGTGGGCTGGGTATGCTCAGACGTGAGTCCCAGGCTCTCCACACAACTGGAGTCAAGCTATCCAGGCTGATGAAGGCTGATAGCCAGAAACCGGTCCTTGAATGCTTGATTCCGGTCTGGGAAAGACATGGCTTGGTAGTTCGGACTGGACTGTTCCCATGAGGCACAGGGTCAGAGCTGATTTGCATATAGCCAGTGTCTAACCCAGGGTGGTGTCGAGTGCAAAAAAACGATGGATTTAGGCCCAGATCCTTGTACTGGGGTGAATGTATTACATTGTTCTACATTCTGTCCATCAACTGTGTTTTTTGCAATTTTCCCCCCGAGTGGGCTGGGTATGCTCAGACGTGAGTCCCAGGCTCTCCACACCACTGGAGTCAAGCTATCCAGGCTGATGAAGGCTGATAGCCAGAAACCGGTCCTTGGATGCTTGATTCCGGTCTGGGAAAGACATGGCTTGGTAGTTCGGACTGGACTGTTCCCATGAGGCACAGGGTCAGAGCTGATTTGCATATAGCCAGTGTCTCACCCAGT
Organism: Lissotriton helveticus; assembly: GCF_964261635.1. NCBI lineage: Eukaryota > Metazoa > Chordata > Amphibia > Caudata > Salamandridae > Lissotriton > Lissotriton helveticus. The sequence goes on from NC_136067.1 coordinate 1,183,391,273, forward strand.
GTGGTGTGGATTGCAAAAAAAAACGATGGATTTAGGCCCGGATCCTTGTACTGGGGTGAATGTATGACATTGTTCTACATTCTGTCCATCAACTGTGTTTTTTGCAATTTTCACCCCGAGTGGGCTGGGTATGCTCAGACGTGAGTCCCAGGCTTTCCACACCACTGGAGTCAAGCTATCCAGGCTGATGGAGGCTGATAGCCAGAAACCGGTCCTGGGATGCTTGATTCCGGTCTGGGAAAGACATGGCTTGGTAGTTCGGACTGGACTGTTCCCATGAGGCACAGGGTCAGAGCTGATTTGCATATAGCTAGTGTCTAACCCAGGGTGGTGTGGAGTGCAAAAAAACGATGGATTTAGGCCCAGATCCTTGTACTGGGGTGAATGTATGACATTGTTCTACATTCTGTCTATCAATTGTGTTTTTTGAAATTTTCACCCCGAGTGGGCTGGGTATGCTCAGACGTGAGTCCCAGGCTCTCCACACCACTGGAGTCAAGCTATCCAGGCTGATGAAAGCTGTTAGCCAGAAACCGGTCCTTGGATGCTTGATTCCGGTCTGGGAAAGAAATGGCTTGGTAGTTCGGACTGGACTGTTCCCATGAGGCACAGGGTCAGAGCTGATTTGCATATAGCCAGTGTCTAACCCAGGGTGGTGTGGAGTGCAAAAAAATGATGGATTTAGGCCCAGATCCTTGTACTGGGGTGAATGTATGACATTGTTCTACATTCTGTCCATCAACTGTGTTTTTTGCAATTTTCACCCCGAGTGGGCTGGGTATGCTCAGACGTGAGTCCCAGGCTCTCCACACCACTGGAGTCAAGTTATCCAGGCTGATGAAGGCTGATAGCCAGAAACCGGTCCTAGGATGCTTGATTCCGGTCTGGGAAAGACATGGCTTGGTAGTTCGGACTGGACTGTTCCCATGAGGCACAGGGTCAGAGCTGATTTGCATATAGCCAGTGTCTAACCCAGGGTGGTGTGGAGTGCAAAAAAACGATGGATTTAGGCCCAGATCCTTGTACTGGGGTGAATGTATGACATTGTTCTACATTCTGTCCATCAACTGTGTTTTTTGCAATTTTCACCCCGAGTGGGCTGGGTATGCTCAGACGTGAGTCCCAGGCTTTCCACACCACTGGAGTCAAGCTATCCAGGCTGATGGAGGCTGATAGCCAGAAACCGGTCCTTGGATGCTTGATTCCGGTCTGGGAAAGACATGGCTTGGTAGTTCGGACTGGACTGTTCCCATGAGGCACAGGGTCAGAGCTGATTTGCATATAGCCAGTGTCTAACCCAGGGTGGTGTGGAGTGCAAAAAAACGATGGATTTAGGCCCAGATCCTTGTACTGGGGTGAATGTATGACATTGTTCTACATTCTGTCTATCAATTGTGTTTTTTGCAATTTTCACCCCGAGTGGGCTGGGTATGCTCAGACGTGAGTCCCAGGCTTTCCACACCACTGGAGTCAAGCTATCCAGGCTGATGAAAGCTGATAGCCAGAAACCGGTCCTTGGATGCTTGATTCCGGTCTGGGAAAGACATGGCTTGGTAGTTCGGACTGGACTGTTCCCATGAGGCACAGGGTCAGAGCTGATTTGCATATAGCCAGTGTCTAACCCAGGGTGGTGTGGAGTGCAAAAAAACGATGGATTTAGGCCCAGATCCTTGTACTGGGGTGAATGTATGACATTGTTCTACATTCTGTCCATCAACTGTGTTTTTTGAAATTTTCACCCCGAGTGGGCTGGGTATGCTCAGACGTGAGTCCCAGGCTCTCCACACCACTGGAGTCAAGCTATCCAGGCTGATGAAAGCTGATAGCCAGAAACCGGTCCTAGGATGCTTGATTCCGGTCTGGGAAAGACATGGCTTGGTAGTTCGGACTGGACTGTTCCCATGAGGCACAGGGTCAGAGCTGATTTGCATATAGCCAGTGTCTAACCCAGGGTGGTGAGGAGTGCAAAAAAACGATGGATTTAGGCCCAGATCCTTGTACTGGGGTGAATGTATGACATTGTTCTACATTCTGTCCATCAACTGTGTATTTTGCAATTTTCACCCCGAGTGGGCTGGGTATGCTCAGACGTGAGTCCCAGGCTCTCCACACCACTGGAGTCAAGCTATCCAGGCTTATGAAGGCTGATAGCCAGAAACCGGTCCTTGGATGCTTGATTCCGTTCTGGGAAAGACATTGCTTGGTAGTTCAGGCTGGACTGTTCCCATGAGGCACAGGGTCAGAGCTGATTTGCATATAGCCAGTGTCTAACCCAGGGTGGTGTGGAGTGCAAAAAAACGATGGATTTAGGCCCAGATCCTTGTACTGGGGTGAATGTATGACATTGTTCTACATTCTGTCCATCAACTGTGTTTTTTGCAATTTTCACCCCGAGTGGGCTGGGTATGCTCAGACGTGAGTCCCAGGCTCTCCACACCCCTGGAGTCAAGCTATCCAGGCTGATGAAGGCTGATAGCCAGAAACCGGTCCTTGGATGCTTGATTCCGGTCTGGGAAAGACATGGCTCGGAAGTTCGGACTGGACTGTTCCCATGAGGCACAGGGTCAGAGCTGATTTGCATATAGCCAGTGTCTAACCCAGGGTGGTGTGGAGTGCAAAAAAGACGATGGATTTAGTCCCAGATCCTTGTACTGGGGTGAATGTATGACATTGTTCTACATTCTGTCCATCAACTGTGTTTTTTGCAATTTTCACCCCGAGTGGGCTGGGTATGCTCAGACGTGAGTCCCAGGCTCTCCACACCACTGGAGTCAAGCTATCCAGGCTGATGAAGGCTGAGAGCCAGAAACCGGTCCTTGGATGCTTGATTCCGGTCTGGGAAAGACATGGCTTGGTAGTTCGGACTGGACTGTTCCCATGAGGCACAGGGTCAGAGCTGATTTGCATATAGCCAGTGTCTCACCCAGGGTGGTGTGGAGTGCAAAAAAACGATGGATTTAGGCCCAGATCCTTGTACTGGGGTGAATGTATGACATTGTTCTACATTCTGTCCATCAACTGTGTTTTTTGCAATTTTCACCCCGAGTGGGCTGGGTATGCTCAGACGTGAGTCCCAGGCTCTCCACACAACTGGAGTCAAGCTATCCAGGCTGATGGAGGCTGATAGCCAGAAACCGGTCCTTGGATGCTTGATTCCGGTCTGGGAAAGACATGGCTTGGTAGTTCGAACTGGACTGTTCCCATGAGGCACAGGGTCAGAGCTGATTTGCATATAGCCAGTGTCTAGCCCAGGGTGGTGTGGAGTGCAAAAAAACGATGGATTTAGGCCCAGATCCTTGTACTGGGTTGAATGTATGACATTGTTCTACATTCTGTCCATCAACTGTGTTTTTTGCAATGTTCACCCCGAGTGGGCTGGGTATGCTCAGACGTGAGTCGCAGGCTCTCCACACCACTGGAGTCAAGCTATCCAGGCTGATGAAGGCTGATAGCTAGAAACCGGTCCTTGGATGCTTGATTCCGGTCTGTGAAAGACATGGCTTGGTAGTTCGAACTGGACTGTTCCCATGAGGCACAGGGTCAGAGCTGATTTGCATATAGCCAGTGTCTAACCCAGGGTGGTGTGGAGTGCAAAAAAACGATGGATTTAGGCCCAGATCCTTGTACTGGGGTGAATGTATGACATTGTTCTACATTCTGTCCATCAATTGTGTTTTTTGAAATTTTCACCCCGAGTGGGCTGGGTATGCTCAGACGTGAGTCCCAGGCTCTCCACACCACTGTAGTCAAGCTATCCAGGTTTATGAAGGCTGATAGCCAGAAACCGGTCCTTGGATGCTTGATTCCGGTCTGGGAAAGACATGGCTTGGTAGTTCGGACTGGACTGTTCCCATGAGGCACAGGGTCAGAGCTGATTTGCATATAGCCAGTGTCTAACCCAGGGTGGTGTGGAGTGCAAAAAAACGATGGATTTAGGCCCAGATCCTTGTACTGGGGTGAATGTGTGACATTGTTCTACATTCTGTCCATCAACTGTGTTTTTTGCAATTTTCACCCCGAGTGGGCTGGGTATGCTCAGACGTGAGTCCCAGGCTCTCCACACCACTGTAGTCAAGCTATCCAGGTTTATGAAGGCTGATAGCCAGAAACCGGTCCTTGGATGCTTGATTCCGGTCTGGGAAAGACATGGCTTGGTAGTTCGGACTGGACTGTTCCCATGAGGCACAGGGTCAGAGCTGATTTGCATATAGCCAGTGTCTAACCCAGGGTGGTGTGGAGTGCAAAAATACGATGGATTTAGGCCCAGATCCTTGTACTGGGGTGAATGTGTGACATTGTTCTACATTCTGTCCATCAACTGTGTTTTTTGCAATTTTCAACCCGAGTGGGCTGGGTATGCTCAGACGTGAGTCCCAGGCTCTCCACGCCACTGGAGTCAAGCTATCCAGGCTGATGAAGGCTGAGAGCCAGAAACCGGTCCTTGGATGCTTGATTCCGGTCTGGGAAAGACATGGCTTGGTAGTTCGGACTGGACTGTTCCCATGAGGCACAGGGTCAGAGGTGATTTGCATATAGCCAGTATCTCACCCAGGGTGGTGTGGAGTGCAAAAAAACGATGGATTTAGGCCCAGATCCTTGTACTGGGGTGAATGTATGACATTGTTCTACATTCTGTCCATCAACTGTGTTTTTTGCAATTTTCACCCCGGGTGGGCTGGGTATGCTCAGACGTGATTCCCAGGCTCTCCACACAACTGGAGTCAAGCTATCCAGGCTGATGGAGGCTGAGAGCCAGAAACCGGTCCTTGGATGCTTGATTCCGGTCTGGGAAAGACATGGCTTGGTAGTTCGAACTGGACTGTTCCCATGAGGCACAGGGTCAGAGCTGATTTGCATATAGCCAGTGTCTAGCCCAGGGTGGTGTGGAGTGCAAAAAAACGATGGATTTAGGCCCAGATCCTTGTACTGGGGTGAATGTATGACATTGTTCTACATTCTGTCCATCAACTGTGTTTTTTGCAATGTTCACCCCGAGTGGGCTGGGTATGCTCAGACGTGAGTCCCAGGCTCTCCACACCACTGGAGTCAAGCTATCCAGGCTGATGAAGGCTGATAGCCAGAAACCGGTCCTTGGATGCTTGATTCCGGTCTGGGAAAGACATGGCTTGGTAGTTCGGACTGGACTGTTCCCATGAGGCACAGGGTCAGAGCTGATTTGTATATAGCCAGTGTCTAACCCAGGGTGGTGTGGAGTGCAAAAAAACGATGGATTTAGGCCCAGATCCTTGTACTGGGGTGAATGTATGACATTGTTCTACATTCTGTCCATCAATTGTGTTTTTTGAAATTTTCACCCCGAGTGGGCTGGGTATGCTCAGACGTGAGTCCCAGGCTCTCCACACCACTGTAGTCAAGCTATCCAGGTTTATGAAGGCTGATAGCCAAAACCGGTCCTTGGATGCTTGATTCCGGTCTGGGAAAGACATGGCTTGGTAGTTCGGACTGGACTGTTCCCATGAGGCACAGGGTCAGAGCTGATTTGCATATAGACAGTGTCTAACCCAGGGTGGTGTGTAGTGCAAAAAAACGATGGATTTAGGCCCAGATCCTTGTACTGGGGTGAATGTATGACATTGTTCTACATTCTGTCTATCAACTGTGTTTTTTGCAATTTTCACCCCGAGTGGGCTGGGTATGCTCAGACGTGAGTCCCAGGCTCTCCACACCACTGGAGTCAAGCTATCCAGGCTGATGAAGGCTGATTGCCAGAAACCGGTCCTTGGATGCCTGATTCCGGTCTGGGAAAGACATGGCTTGGTAGTTCGGACTAGACTGTTCCCATGAGGCACAGTGTCAGAGCTGATTTGCACATAGCCAGTGTCTAACCCAGGGTGGTGTGGAGTGCAAAAAAACGATGGATTTAGGCCCAGATCTTTGTACTGGGGTGAATGTATGACATTGTTCTACATTCTGTCCATCAACTGTGTTTTTTGCAATTTTCACCCCGAGTGTGCTGGGTATGCTCAGACGTGAGTCCCAGGCTCTCCACACCACTGGAGTCAAGCTATCCAGGCTGATGAAGGCTGATAGCCAGAAACCGGTCCTTGGATGCTTGATTCCGGTCTGGGAAAGACATGGCTCGGAAGTTCGGACTGGACTGTTCCCATGAGGCACAGGGTCAGAGCTGATTTGCATATAGCCAGTGTCTAACCCAGGGTGGTGTGGAGTGCAAAAAAGACGATGGATTTAGTCCCAGATCCTTGTACTGGGGTGAATGTATGACATTGTTCTAGATTCTGTCCATCAACTGTGTTTTTTGCAATTTTCACCCCGAGTGGGCTGGGTATGCTCAGGCGTGAGTCCCAGGCTCTCCACACCACTGGAGTCAAGCTATCCAGGCTGATGAAGGCTGAGAGCCAGAAACCGGTCCTTGGATGCTTGATTCCGGTCTGGGAAAGACATGGCTTGGTAGTTCGGACTGGACTGTTCCCATGAGGCACAGGGTCAGAGCTGATTTGCATATAGCCAGTGTCTCACCCAGGGTGGTGTGGAGTGCAAAAAAACGATGGATTTAGGCCCAGATCCTTGTACTGGGGTGAATGTATGACATTGTTCTACATTCTGTCCATCAACTGTGGTTTTTGCAATTTTCACCCCGAGTGGGCTGGGTATGCTCAGACGTGAGTCCCAGGCTCTCCACACAACTGGAGTCAAGCTATCCAGGCTGATGGAGGCTGATAGCCAGAAACCGGTCCTTGGATGCTTGATTCCGGTCTGGGAAAGACATGGCTTGGTAGTTCGAACTGGACTGTTCCCATGAGGCACAGGGTCAGAGCTGATTTGCATATAGCCAGTGTCTAGCCCAGGGTGGTGTGGAGTGCAAAAAAACGATGGATTTAGGCCCAGATCCTTGTACTGGGTTGAATGTATGACATTGTTCTACATTCTGTCCATCAACTGTGTTTTTTGCAATGTTCACCCCGAGTGGGCTGGGTATGCTCAGACGTGAGTCTCAGGCTCTCCACACCACTGGAGTCAAGCTATCCAGGCTGATGAAGGCTGATAGCCAGAAACCGGTCCTTGGATGCTTGATTCCGGTCTGGGAAAGACATGGCTTGGTAGTTCGGACTGGACTGTTCCCATGAGGCACAGGGTCAGAGCTGATTTGCATATAGCCAGTGTCTCACCCAGGGTGGTGTGGAGTGCAAAAAAAGTGATGGATTTAGGCCCAGATCCTTGTACTAGGGTGAATGTATGACATGGTTCTACATTCTGTCCATCAACTCTGTTTTTTGCAATTTTCACCACGAGTGGGCTGGGTATGCTCAGACGTGAGTCCCAGGCTCTCCACACCACTGGAGTCAAGCTATCCAGGCTGATGAAGGCTGATAGCCAGAAACCGGTCCTTGGATGCTTGATTCCATTCTGGGAAAGACATGGCTTGGTAGTTCAGGCTGGACTGTTCCCATGAGGCACAGGGTCAGAGCTGATTTGTATATAGCCAGTGTCTCACCCAGGGTGGTGTGGAGTGCAAAAAAACGATGGATTTAGGCCTAGATCCTTGTACTGGGGTGAATGTATGACATTGTTCTACATTCTGTCCATCAACTGTGTTTTTTGCAATTTTCACCCCGAGTGGGCTGGGTATGCTCAGACGTGAGTCCCAGGCTCTCCACACCACTGTAGTCACGCTATCCAGGTTTATGAAGGCTGATAGCCAGAAACCGGTCCTTGGATGCTTGATTCCGGTCTGGGAAAGACATGGCTTGGTAGTTCGGACTGGACTGTTCCCATGAGGCACAGGGTCAGAGCTGATTTGCATATAGCCAGTGTCTAGCCCAGGGTGGTGTGGAGTGCAAAAAAATGATGGATTTAGGCCCAGATCCTTGTACTGGGGTGAATGTATGACATTGTTCTACATTCTGTCCATCAACTGTGTTTTTTGCAATGTTCACCCCGAGTGGGCTGGGTATGCTCAGACGTGAGTCCCAGGCTCTCCACACCACTGGAGTCAAGCTATCCAGGCTGATGAAGGCTGATAGCCAGAAACCGGTCCTTGGATGCTTGATTCCGGTCTGGGAAAGACATGGCTTGGTAGTTCGGACTGGACTGTTCCCATGAGGCACAGGGTCAGAGCTGATTTGTATATAGCCAGTGTCTAACCCAGGGTGGTGTGGAGTGCAAAAAACCGATGGATTTAGGCCCAGATCCTTGTACTGGGGTGAATGTATGACATTGTTCTACATTCTGTCCATCAATTGTGTTTTTTGAAATTTTCACCCCGAGTGGGCTGGGTATGCTCAGACGTGAGTCCCAGGCTCTCCACACCACTGGAGTCAAGCTATCCAGGCTGATGAAGGCTGATAGCCAGAAACCGGTCCTTGGATGCTTGATTCCATTCTGGGAAAGACATGGCTTGGTAGTTCAGGCTGGACTGTTCCCATGAGGCACAGGGTCAGAGCTGATTTGTATATAGCCAGTGTCTCACCCAGGGTGGTGTGGAGTGCAAAAAAACGATGGATTTAGGCCCAGATCCTTGTACTGGGGTGAATGTATGACATTGTTCTACATTCTGTCCATCAACTGTGTTTTTTGCAATTTTCACCCCGAGTGTGCTGGGTATGCTCAGACGTGATTTCCAGGCTCTCCACACCACTGGAGTCAAGCTATCCAGGCTGATGAAGGCTGATAGCCAGAAACCGGTCCTTGGATGCTTGATTCCGGTCTGTGAAAGACATGGCTCGGAAGTTAGGACTGGACTGTTCCCATGAGGCACAGGGTCAGAGCTGATTTGCATATAGCCAGTGTCTAACCCAGGGTGGTGTGGAGTGCAAAAAAATGATGGATTTAGGCCCAGATCCTTGTACTGGGGTGAATGTATGACATTGTTCTACATTCTGTCCATCAACTGTGTTTTTTGCAATTTTCACCCCGAGTGGGCTGGGTATGCTCAGACGTGAGTCCCAGGCTTTCCACACCACTGGAGTCAAGCTATCCAGGCTGATGGAGGCTGATAGCCAGAAACCGGTCCTTGGATGCTTGAGTCCGGTCTGGGAAAGACATGGCTTGGTAGTTCGGACTGGACTGTTCCCATGAGGCACAGGGTCAGAGCTGATTTGCATATAGCCAGTGTCTAACCCAGGGTGGTGTGGAGTGCAAAAAAACGATGGATTTAGGCCCAGATCCTTGTACTGGGGTGAATGTATGACATTGTTCTACATTCTGTCTATCAATTGTGTTTTTTGAAATTTTCACCCCGAGTGGGCTGGGTATGCTCAGACGTGAGTCCCAGGCTCTCCACACCACTGGAGTCAAGCTATCCAGGCTGATGAAAGCTGATAGCCAGAAACCGGTCCTTGGATGCTTGATTCCGGTCTGGGAAAGACATGGCTTGGTAGTTCGGACTGGACTGTTCCCATGAGGCACAGGGTCAGAGCTGATTTGCATATAGCCAGTGTCTAACCCAGGGTGGTGTCGAGTGCAAAAAAACGATGGATTTAGGCCCAGATCCTTGTACTGGGGTGAATGTATTACATTGTTCTACATTCTGTCCATCAACTGTGTTTTTTGCAATTTTCCCCCCGAGTGGGCTGGGTATGCTCAGACGTGAGTCCCAGGCTCTCCACACCACTGGAGTCAAGCTATCCAGGCTGATGGAGGCTGATAGCCAGAAACCGGTCCTGGGATGCTTGATTCCGGTCTGGGAAAGACATGGCTTGGTAGTTCGGACTGGACTGTTCCCATGAGGCACAGGGTCAGAGCTGATTTGCATATAGCTAGTGTCTAACCCAGGGTGGTGTGGAGTGCAAAAAAACGATGGATTTAGGCCCAGATCCTTGTACTGGGGTGAATGTATGACATTGTTCTACATTCTGTCTATCAATTGTGTTTTTTGAAATTTTCACCCCGAGTGGGCTGGGTATGCTCAGACGTGAGTCCCAGGCTCTCCACACCACTGGAGTCAAGCTATCCAGGCTGATGAAAGCTGTTAGCCAGAAACCGGTCCTTGGATGCTTGATTCCGGTCTGGGAAAGAAATGGCTTGGTAGTTCGGACTGGACTGTTCCCATGAGGCACAGGGTCAGAGCTGATTTGCATATAGCCAGTGTCTAACCCAGGGTGGTGTGGAGTGCAAAAAAATGATGGATTTAGGCCCAGATCCTTGTACTGGGGTGAATGTATGACATTGTTCTACATTCTGTCCATCAACAGTGTTTTTTGCAATTTTAACCCAGAGTGGGCTGGGTATGCTCAGACGTGAGTCCCAGGCTCTCCACACAACTGGAGTCAAGCTATCCAGGCTGATGAAGGCTGATAGCCAGAAACCGGTCCTTGGATGCTTGATTCCGGTCTGGGAAAGACATGGCTTGGTAGTTCGGACTGGACTGTTCCCATGAGGCACAGGGTCAGAGCTGATTTGCATATAGCCAGTGTCTAACCCAGGGTGGTGTGGAGTGCAAAAAAACGATGGATTTAGGCCCAGATCCTTGTACTGGGTTGAATGTATGACATTGTTCTACATTCTGTCCATCAACTGTGTTTTTTGCAATTTTCACCCCGAGTGGGCTGGGTATGCTCAGACGTGAGTCCCAGGCTCTCCACACCACTGGAGTCAAGTTATCCAGGCTGATGAAGGCTGATAGCCAGAAACCGGTCCTAGGATGCTTGATTCCGGTCTGGGAAAGACATGGCTTGGTAGTTCGGACTGGACTGTTCCCATGAGGCACAGGGTCAGAGCTGATTTGCATATAGCCAGTGTCTAACCCAGGGTGGTGTGGAGTGCAAAAAAACGATGGATTTAGGCCCAGATCCTTGTACTGGGGTGAATGTATGACATTGTTCTACATTCTGTCTATCAATTGTGTTTTTTGCAATTTTCACCCCGAGTGGGCTGGGTATGCTCAGACGTGAGTCCCAGGCTTTCCACACCACTGGAGTCAAGCTATCCAGGCTGATGAAAGCTGATAGCCAGAAACCGGTCCTTGGATGCTTGATTCCGGTCTGGGAAAGACATGGCTTGGTAGTTCGGACTGGACTGTTCCCATGAGGCACAGGGTCAGAGCTGATTTGCATATAGCCAGTGTCTAACCCAGGGTGGTGTGGAGTGCAAAAAAACGATGGATTTAGGCCCAGATCCTTGTACTGGGGTGAATGTATGACATTGTTCTACATTCTGTCCATCAACTGTGTTTTTTGAAATTTTCACCCCGAGTGGGCTGGGTATGCTCAGACGTGAGTCCCAGGCTCTCCACACGACTGGAGTCAAGCTATCCAGGCTGATGAAAGCTGATAGCCAGAAACCGGTCCTAGGATGCTTGATTCCGGTCTGGGAAAGACATGGCTTGGTAGTTCGGACTGGACTGTTCCCATGAGGCACAGGGTCAGAGCTGATTTGCATATAGCCAGTGTCTAACCCAGGGTGGTGTGGAGTGCAAAAAAACGATGGATTTAGGCCCAGATCCTTGTACTGGGGTGAATGTATGACATTGTTCTACATTCTGTCCATCAACTGTGTATTTTGCAATTTTCACCCCGAGTGGGCTGGGTATGCTCAGACGTGAGTCCCAGGCTCTCCACACCACTGGAGTCAAGCTATCCAGGCTTATGAAGGCTGATAGCCAGAAACCGGTCCTTGGATGCTTGATTCCGTTCTGGGAAAGACATTGCTTGGTAGTTCAGGCTGGACTGTTCCCATGAGGCACAGGGTCAGAGCTGATTTGCATATAGCCAGTGTCTAACCCAGGGTGGTGTGGAGTGCAAAAAAACGATGGATTTAGGCCCAGATCCTTGTACTGGGGTGAATGTATGACATTGTTCTACATTCTGTCCATCAACTGTGTTTTTTGCAATTTTCACCCCGAGTGGGCTGGGTATGCTCAGACGTGAGTCCCAGGCTCTCCACACCACTGGAGTCAAGCTATCCAGGCTGATGAAGGCTGATAGCCAGAAACCGGTCCTTGGATGCTTGATTCCGGTCTGGGAAAGACATGGCTCGGAAGTTCGGACTGGACTGTTCCCATGAGGCACAGGGTCAGAGCTGATTTGCATATAGCCAGTGTCTAACCCAGGGTGGTGTGGAGTGCAAAAAAGACGATGGATTTAGTCCCAGATCCTTGTACTGGGGTGAATGTATGACATTGTTCTACATTCTGTCCATCAACTGTGTTTTTTGCAATTTTCACCCCGAGTGGGCTGGGTATGCTCAGACGTGAGTCCCAGGCTCTCCACACCACTGGAGTCAAGCTATCCAGGCTGATGAAGGCTGAGAGCCAGAAACCGGTCCTTGGATGCTTGATTCCGGTCTGGGAAAGACATGGCTTGGTAGTTCGGACTGGACTGTTCCCATGAGGCACAGGGTCAGAGCTGATTTGCATATAGCCAGTGTCTAACCGAGGGTGGTGTGGAGTGCAAAAAAACGATGGATTCAGGCCCAGATCCTTGTACTGGGTTGAATGTATGACATTGTTCTACATTCTGTCCATCAACTGTGTTTTTTGCAATTTTCACCCCGAGTGGGATGGGTATGCTCAGATGTGAGACCCAGGCTCTCCAAACCACTGGAGTCAAGCTATCCAGGCTGATGAAGGCTGATAGCCAGAAACTGGTCCTTGGATGCTTGATTCCGGTCTGGGAAAGAAATGGCTTGGTAGTTCGGACTGGACTGTTCCCATGAGGCACAGGGTCAGAGCTGATTTGCATATAGCCAGTGTCTAACCCAGGGTGGTGTGGAGTGCAAAAAAATGATGGATTTAGGCCCAGATCCTTGTACTGGGGTGAATGTATGACATTGTTCTACATTCTGTCCATCAACTGTGTTTTTTGCAATTTTCACCCAGAGTGGGCTGGTTATGCTCAGACGTGAGTCCCAGGCTCTCCACACAACTGGAGTCAAGCTATCCAGGCTGATGAAGGCTGATAGCCAGAAACCGGTCCTTGGATGCTTGATTCCGGTCTGGGAAAGACATGGCTTGGTAGTTCGGACTGGACTGTTCCCATGAGGCACAGGGTCAGAGCTGATTTGCATATAGCCAGTGTCTAACCCAGGGTGGTGTGGAGTGCAAAAAAACGATGGATTTAGGCCCAGATCCTTGTACTGGGGTGAATGTATGACATTGTTCTACATTCTGTCCATCAACTGTGTTTTTTGCAATTTTCACCCCGAGTGGGCTGGGTATGCTCAGACGTGAGTCCCAGGCTCTCCACACCACTGGAGTCAAGTTATCCAGGCTGATGAAGGCTGATAGCCAGAAACCGGTCCTAGGATGCTTGATTCCGGTCTGGGAAAGACATGGCTTGGTAGTTCGGACTGGACTGTTCCCATGAGGCACAGGGTCAGAGCTGATTTGCATATAGCCAGTGTCTCACCCAGGGTGGTGTGGAGTGCAAAAAAACAATGGATTTAGGCCCAGATCCTTGTACTGGGGTGAATGTATGACATTGTTCTACATTCTGTCCATCAACTGTGTTTTTTGCAATTTTCACCCCGAGTGGGCTGGGTATGCTCAGACGTGAGTCCCAGGCTCTCCACACCACTGGAGTCAAGCTATCCAGGCTTATGAAGGCTGATAGCCAGAAACCGGTCCTTGGATGCTTGATTCCGTTCTGGGAAAGACATTGCTTGGTAGTTCAGGCTGGACTGTTCCCATGAGGCACAGGGTCAGAGCTGATTTGCATATAGCCAGTGTCTAACCCAGGGTGGTGTGGAGTGCAAAAAAACGATGGATTTAGGCCCAGATCCTTGTACTGGGGTGAATGTATGACATTGTTCTACATTCTGTCCATCAACTGTGTTTTTTGCAATTTTCACCCCGAGTGGGCTGGGTATGCTCAGACGTGAGTCCCAGGCTCTCCACACCACTGGAGTCAAGCTATCCAGGCTGATGAAGGCTGATAGCCAGAAACCGGTCCTTGGATGCTTGATTCCGGTCTGGGAAAGACATGGCTCGGAAGTTCGGACTGGACTGTTCCCATGAGGCACAGGGTCCGAGCTGATTTGCATATAGCCAGTGTCTAACCCAGGGTGGTGTGGAGTGCAAAAAAGACGATGGATTTAGTCCCAGATCCTTGTACTGGGGTGAATGTATGACATTGTTCTACATTCTGTCCATCAACTGTGTTTTTTGCAATTTTCACCCAGAGTGGGCTGGGTATGCTCAGACGTGAGTCCCAGGCTCTCCACACAACTGGAGTCAAGCTATCCAGGCTGATGAAGGCTGATAGCCAGAAACCGGTCCTTGGATGCTTGATTCCGGTCTGGGAAAGACATGGCTTGGTAGTTCGGACTGGACTGTTCCCATGAGGCACAGGGTCAGAGCTGATTTGCATATAGCCAGTGTCTAACCCAGGGTGGTGTGGAGTGCAAAAAAACGATGGATTTAGGCCCAGATCCTTGTACTGGGGTGAATGTATGACATTGTTCTACATTCTGTCCATCAACTGTGTTTTTTGCAATTTTCACCCCGAGTGGGCTGGGTATGCTCAGACGTGAGTCCCAGGCTCTCCACACCACTGGAGTCAAGTTATCCAGGCTGATGAAGGCTGATAGCCAGAAACCGGTCCTAGGATGCTTGATTCCGGTCTGGGAAAGACATGGCTTGGTAGTTCGGACTGGACTGTTCCCATGAGGCACAGGGTCAGAGCTGATTTGCATATAGCCAGTGTCTCACCCAGGGTGGTGTGGAGTGCAAAAAAACGATGGATTTAGGCCCAGATCCTTGTACTGGGGTGAATGTATGACATTGTTCTACATTCTGTCCATCAACTGTGTTTTTTGCAATTTTCACCCCGAGTGGGCTGGGTATGCTCAGACGTGAGTCCCAGGCTCTCCACACCACTGGAGTCAAGCTATCCAGGCTTATGAAGGCTGATAGCCAGAAACCGGTCCTTGGATGCTTGATTCCGTTCTGGGAAAGACATTGCTTGGTAGTTCAGGCTGGACTGTTCCCATGAGGCACAGGGTCAGAGCTGATTTGCATATAGCCAGTGTCTAACCCAGGGTGGTGTGGAGTGCAAAAAAACGATGGATTTAGGCCCAGATCCTTGTACTGGGGTGAATGTATGACATTGTTCTACATTCTGTCCATCAACTGTGTTTTTTGCAATTTTCACCCCGAGTGGGCTGGGTATGCTCAGACGTGAGTCCCAGGCTCTCCACACCACTGGAGTCAAGCTATCCAGGCTGATGAAGGCTGATAGCCAGAAACCGGTCCTTGGATGCTTGATTCCGGTCTGGGAAAGACATGGCTCGGAAGTTCGGACTGGACTGTTCCCATGAGGCACAGGGTCAGAGCTGATTTGCATATAGCCAGTGTCTAACCCAGGGTGGTGTGGAGTGCAAAAAAGACGATGGATTTAGTCCCAGATCCTTGTACTGGGGTGAATGTATGACATTGTTCTACATTCTGTCCATCAACTGTGTTTTTTGCAATTTTCACCCCGAGTGGGCTGGGTATGCTCAGACGTGAGTCCCAGGCTCTCCACACCACTGGAGTCAAGCTATCCAGGCTGATGAAGGCTGAGAGCCAGAAACCGGTCCTTGGATGCTTGATTCCGGTCTGGGAAAGACATGGCTTGGTAGTTCGGACTGGACTGTTCCCATGAGGCACAGGGTCAGAGCTGATTTGCATATAGCCAGTGTCTAACCGAGGGTGGTGTGGAGTGCAAAAAAACGATGGATTCAGGCCCAGATCCTTGTACTGGGTTGAATGTATGACATTGTTCTACATTCTGTCCATCAACTGTGTTTTTTGCAATTTTCACCCCGAGTGGGATGGGTATGCTCAGACGTGAGTCCCAGGCTCTCCACACCACTGGAGTCAAGCTATCCAGGCTGATGAAGGCTGATAGCCAGAAACTGGTCCTTGGATGCTTGATTCCGGTCTGGGAAAGACATGGCTCGGAAGTTCGGACTGGACTGTTCCCATGAGGCACAGGGTCAGAGCTGATTTGCATATAGCCAGTGTCTAACCCAGGGTGGTGTGGAGTGCAAAAAAGACGATGGATTTAGTCCCAGATCCTTGTACTGGGGTGAATGTATGACATTGTTCTACATTCTGTCCATCAACTGTGTTTTTTGCAATTTTCACCCCGAGTGGGCTGGGTATGCTCAGACGTGAGTCCCAGGCTCTCCACACCACTGGAGTCAAGCTATCCAGGCTGATGAAGGCTGAGAGCCAGAAACCGGTCCTTGGATGCTTGATTCCGGTCTGGGAAAGACATGGCTTGGTAGTTCGGACTGGACTGTTCCCATGAGGCACAGGGTCAGAGCTGATTTGCATATAGCCAGTGTCTAACCGAGGGTGGTGTGGAGTGCAAAAAAACGATGGATTCAGGCCCAGATCCTTGTACTGGGTTGAATGTATGACATTGTTCTACATTCTGTCCATCAACTGTGTTTTTTGCAATTTTCACCCCGAGTGGGATGGGTATGCTCAGACGTGAGTCCCAGGCTCTCCACACAACTGGAGTCAAGCTAGCCAGGCTGATGAAGGCTGATAGCCAGAAACCGGTCCTTGGATGCTTGATTCCGGTCTGGGAAAGACATGGCTTGGTAGTTCGGACTGGACTGTTCCCATGAGGCACAGGGTCAGAGCTGATTTGCATATAGCCAGTGTCTAACCCAGGGTGGTGTGGAGTGCAAAAAAACGATGGATTTAGGCCCAGATCCTTGTACTGGGGTGAATGTATGACATTGTTCTACATTCTGTCCATCAACTGTGTTTTTTGCAATTTTCACCCCGAGTGGGCTGGGTATGCTCAGACGTGAGTCCCAGGCTCTCCACACCACTGGAGTCAAGTTATCCAGGCTGATGAAGGCTGATAGCCAGAAAACGGTCCTAGGATGCTTGATTCCGGTCTGGGAAAGACATGGCTTGGTAGTTCGGACTGGACTGTTCCCATGAGGCACAGGGTCAGAGCTGATTTGCATATAGCCAGTGTCTCACCCAGGGTGGTGTGGAGTGCAAAAAAACGATGGATTTAGGCCCAGATCCTTGTACTGGGGTGAATGTATGACATTGTTCTACATTCTGTTCATCAACTGTGTTTTTTGGAATTTTCACCCCGAGTGGGCTGGGTATGCTCAGACGTGAGTCCCAGGCTCTCCACACCACTGGAGTCAAGCTATCCAGGCTTATGAAGGCTGATAGCCAGAAACCGGTCCTTGGATGCTTGATTCCGTTCTGGGAAAGACATTGCTTGGTAGTTCAGGCTGGACTGTTCCCATGAGGCACAGGGTCAGAGCTGATTTGCATATAGCCAGTGTCTAACCGAGGGTGGTGTGGAGTGCAAAAAAACGATGGATTCAGGCCCAGATCCTTGTACTGGGTTGAATGTATGACATTGTTCTACATTCTGTCCATCAACTGTGTTTTTTGCAATTTTCACCCCGAGTGGGATGGGTATGCTCAGACGTGAGTCCCAGGCTCTCCACACCACTGGAGTCAAGCTATCCAGGCTGATGAAGGCTGATAGCCAGAAACTGGTCCTTGGATGCTTGATTCCGGTCTGGGAAAGAAATGGCTTGGTAGTTTGGACTGGACTGTTCCCATGAGGCACAGGGTCAGAGCTGATTTGCATATAGCCAGTGTCTAACCCAGGGTGGTGTGGAGTGCAAAAAAATGATGGATTTAGGCCCAGATCCTTGTACTGGGGTGAATGTATGACATTGTTCTACATTCTGTCCATCAACTGTGTTTTTTGCAATTTTCACCCAGAGTGGGCTGGGTATGCACAGACGTGAGTCCCAGGCTCTCCACACAACTGGAGTCAAGCTAGCCAGGCTGATGAAGGCTGATAGCCAGAAACCGGTCCTTGGATGCTTGATTCCGGTCTGGGAAAGACATGGCTTGGTAGTTCGGACTGGACTGTTCCCATGAGGCACAGGGTCAGAGCTGATTTGCATATAGCCAGTGTCTAACCCAGGGTGGTGTGGAGTGCAAAAAAACGATGGATTTAGGCCCAGATCCTTGTACTGGGGTGAATGTATGACATTGTTCTACATTCTGTCCATCAACTGTGTTTTTTGCAATTTTCACCCCGAGTGGGCTGGGTATGCTCAGACGTGAGTCCCAGGCTCTCCACACCACTGTAGTCAAGCTATCCAGGCTGATGAAGGCTGATAGCCAGAAACCGGTCCTTGGATGCTTGATTCCGGTCTGGGAAAGACATGGCTTGGTAGTTCGGACTGGACTGTTCCCATGAGGCACAGCGTCAGAGCTGATTTGCATATAGCCAGTGTCTCACCCAGGGTGGTATGGAGTGCAAAAAAATGATGGATTTAGGCCCAGATCCTTGTACTGGGGTGAATGTATGACATTGTTCTACATTCTGTCCATCAACTGTGTTTTTTGCAATTTTCACCCCGAGTGGGCTGGGTATGCTCAGACGTGAGTCCCAGGCTCTCCACACCACTGGAGTCAAGCTATCCAGGCTGATGAAGGCTGATAGCCAGAAACCGGTCTTTGGATGCTTGATTCCGGTCTGGGAAAGACATGGCTTGGTAGTTTGGACTGGACTGTTCCCATGAGGCACAGGGTCAGAGCTGATTTGCATATAGCCAGTGTCTAACCCAGGGTGGTGTGGAGTGCAAAAAAACGATGGATTTAGGCCCAGATCCTTGTACTGGGGTGAATGTGTGACATTGTTCTACATTCTGTCCATCAACTGTGTTTTTTGCAATTTTCACCCCGAGTGGGCTTGGTATGCTCAGACGTGAGTCCCAGGCTCTCCACACAACTGGAGTCAAGCTATCCAGGCTGATGGAGGCTGATAGCCAGAAACCGGATCTTGGATGCTTGATTCCGGTCTGGGAAAGACATGGCTTGGTAGTTCGAACTGGACTGTTCCCATGAGGCCAAAGGTCAGAGCTGATTTGCATATAGCCAGTGTCTAGCCCAGGGTGGTGTGGAGGAGTGCAAAAAAACGATAGATTTAGGCCCAGATCCTTGTACTGGGGTGAATGTATGACATTGTTCTACATTCTGTCCATCAACTGTGTTTTTTGCAATGTTCACCCAGAGTGGGCTGGGTATGCTCAGACGTGAGTCCCAGGCTCTCCACACCACTGGAGTCAAGCTATCCAGGCTGATGAAGGCTGATAGCCAGAAACCGGTCCTTGGATGCTTGATTCCGGTCTGGGAAAGACATGGCTTGGTAGTTCGGACTGGACTGTTCCCATGAGGCACAGGGTCAGAGCTGATTTGCATATAGCCAGTGTCTCACCCAGGGTGGTGTGGAGTGCAAAAAAAGTGATGGATTTAGGCCCAGATCCTTGTACTGGGGTGAATGTATGACATGGTTCTACATTCTGTCAATCAACTGTGTTTTTTGCAATTTTCACCCCGAGTGGGCTGGGTATGCTCAGACGTGAGTCCCAGGCTCTCCACACCACTGGAGTCAAGCTATCCAGGCTGATGGAGGCTGATAGCCAGAAACCGGTCCTTGGATGCTTGATTCCGGTCTGGGAAAGACATGGCTTGGTAGTTCGGACTGGACTGTTCCCATGAGGCACAGGGTCAGAGCTGATTTGTATATAGCCAGTGTCTAACCCAGGGTGGTGTGGAGTGCAAAAAAACGATGGATTTAGGCCCAGATCCTTGTACTGGGGTGAATGTATGACATTGTTCTACATTCTGTCCATCAATTGTGTTTTTTGAAATTTTCACCCCGAGTGGGCTGGGTATGCTCAGACGTGAGTCCCAGGCTCTCCACACCACTGGAGTCAAGCTATCCAGGCTGATGAAGGCTGATAGCCAGAAACCGGTCCTTGGATGCTTGATTCCGGTCTGGGAAAGACATGGCTTGGTAGTTCAGGCTGGACTGTTCCCATGAGGCACAGGGTCAGAGATGATTTGTATATAGCCAGTGTCTCACCCAGGGTGGTGTGGAGTGCAAAACAACGATGGATTTAGGCCCAGATCCTTGTACTGGGGTGAATGTATGACATTGTTCTACATTCTGTCCATCAACTGTGTTTTTTGCAATTTTCACCCAGAGTGGGCTGGGTATGCTCAGACGTGAGTCCCAGGCTTTCCACACCACTGGAGTCAAGCTATCCAGGCTGATGAAGGCTGATAGCCTGAAACCGGTCCTTGGATGCTTGATTCCGGTCTGGGAAAGACATGGCTTGGTAGTTCGGACTGGACTGTTCCCATGAGGCACAGGGTCAGAGCTGATTTGCATATAGCCAGTGTCTAACCCAGGGTGGCGTGGAGTGCAAAAAAACGATGGATTTAGGCCCAGATCCTTGTACTGGGGTGAATGTATGACATTGTTCTACATTCTGTCCATCAACTGTGTTTTTTGCAATTTTCACCCCGAGTGGGCTGGGTATGCTCAGACGTGAGTCCCAGGCTCTCCACACCACTGGAGTCAAGCTATCCAGGCTGATGAAGGCTGATAGCCAGAAACCGGTCCTTGGATGCTTGATTCCGGTCTGGGAAAGACATGGCTTGGTAGTTCGGACTGGACTGTTTCCATGAGGCACAGGGTCAGAGCTGATTTTCATATAGCCAGTGTCTCACCCAGGGTGGTATGGAGTGCAAAAAACATGATGGATTTAGGCCCAGATCCTTGTACTGGGGTGAATGTATGACATTGTTCTACATTCTGTCCATCAACTGTGTTTTTTGCAATTTTCACCCCGAGTGGGCTGGGTATGCTCAGACGTGAGTCCCAGGCTCTCCACACCACTGGAGTCAAGCTATCCAGGCTGATGAAGGCTGATAGCCAGAAACCGGTCTTTGGATGCTTGATTACGGTCTGGGAAAGACATGGCTTGGTAGTTTGGACTGGACTGTTCCCATGAGGCACAGGGTCAGAGCTGATTTGCATATAGCCAGTGTCTAACCCAGGATGGTGTGGAGTGCAAAAAAACGATGGATTCAGGCCCAGATCCTTGTACTGGGTTGAATGTATGACATTGTTCTACATTCTGTCCAACAACTGTGTTTTTTGCAATTTTCACCCCGAGTGGGCTGGGTATGCTCAGACGTGAGTCCCAGGCTCTCCACACCACTGGAGTCAAGCTATCCAGGCTGATGAAGGCTGATGGCCAGAAACCGGTCCTTGGATGCTTGATTCCGGTCTGGGAAAGAAATGGCTTGGTAGTTCGGACTGGACTGTTCCCATGAGGCACAGGGTCAGAGCTGATTTGCATATAGCCAGTGTCTAACCCAGGGTGGTGTGGAGTGCAAAAAAACGATGGATTTAGGCCCAGATCCTTGTACTGGGGTGAATGTATGACATTGTTCTACATTCTGTCCATCAACTGTGTTTTTTGCAATTTTCACCCCGAGTGGGCTGGGTATGCTCAGACGTGAGTCCCAGGCTCTCCACACCACTGGAGTCAAGCTATCCAGGCTGATGAAGGCTGAGAGCCAGAAACCGGTCCTTGGATGCTTGATTCCGGTCTGGGAAAGACATGGCTTGGTAGTTCGGACTGGACTGTTCCCATGAGGCACAGGGTCAGAGCTGATTTGCATATAGCCAGTGTCTCACCCAGGGTGGTGTGGAGTGCAAAAAAACGATGGATTTAGGCCCAGATCCTTGTACTGGGGTGAATGTATGACATTGTTCTACATTCTGTCCATCAACTGTGTTTTTTGCAATTTTCACCCCGAGTGGGCTGGGTATGCTCAGACGTGAGTCCCAGGCTCTCCACACAACTGGAGTCAAGCTATCCAGGCTGATGGAGGCTGATAGCCAGAAACCGGTCCTTGGATGCTTGATTCCGGTCTGGGAAAGACATGGCTTGGTAGTTCGGACTGGACTGTTCCCATGAGGCACAGGGTCAGAGCTGATTTGCATATAGCCAGTGTCTAGCCCAGGGTGGTGTGGAGTGCAAAAAAACGATGGATTTAGGCCCAGATCCTTGTACTGGGGTGAATGTATGACTTGTTCTACATTCTGTCCATCAACTGTGTTTTTTGCAATGTTCACCCCGAGTGGGCTGGGTATGCTCAGACGTGAGTCCCAGGCTCTCCATACCACTGGAGTCCAGCTATCCAGGCTGATGAAGGCTGATAGCCAGAAACCAGTCCTTGGATGCTTGATTCCGGTCTGGGAAAGACATGGCTTGGTAGTTCGGACTGGACTGTTCCCATGAGGCACAGGGTCAGAGCTGATTTGCATATAGCCAGTGTCTCACCCAGGGTGGTGTGGAGTGCAAAAAAAGTGATGGATTTAGGCCCAGATCCTTGTACTGGGGTGAATGTATGACATGGTTCTACATTCTGTCCATCAACTGTGTTTTTTGCAATTTTCACCCCGAGTGGGCTGGGTATGCTCAGACGTGAGTCCCAGGCTCTCCACACCACTGGAGTCAAGCTATCCAGGCTGATGGAGGCTGATAGCCAGAAACCGGTCCTTGGATGCTTGATTCCGGTCTGGGAAAGACATGGCTTGGTAGTTCGGACTGGACTGTTCCCATGAGGCACAGGGTCAGAACTGATTTGTATATAGCCAGTGTCTAACCCAGGGTGGTGTGGAGTGCAAAAAAACGATGGATTTAGGCCCAGATCCTTGTACTGGGGTGAATGTATGACATTGTTCTACATTCTGTCCATCAATTGTGTTTTTTGAAATTTTCACCCCGAGTGGGCTGGGTATGCTCATACGTGAGTCCCAGGCTCTCCACACCACTGGAGTCAAGCTATCCAGGCTGATGAAGGCTGATAGCCAAAAACCGGTCCTTGGATGCTTGATTCCATTCTGGGAAAGACATGGCTTGGTAGTTCAGGCTGGACTGTTCCCATGAGGCACAGGGTCAGAGCTGATTTGTATATAGCCAGTGTCTCACCCAGGGTGGTGTGGAGTGCAAAAAAACGATGGATTTAGGCCCAGATCCTTGTACTGGGGTGAATGTATGACATTGTTCTACATTCTGTCCATCAACTGTGTTTTTTGCAATTTTCACCCCGAGTGGGCTGGCTATGCTCAGACGTGAGTCCCAGGCTCTCCACACCACTGTAGTCAAGCTATCCAGGTTTATGAAGGCTGATAGCCAGAAACCGGTCCTTGGATGCTTGATTCCGGTCTGGGAAAGACATGGCTTGGTAGTTCGGACTGGACTGTTCCCATGAGGCACAGGGTCAGAGCTGATTTACATATAGCCAGTGTCTAACCCAGGGTGGTGTGGAGTGCAAAAAAACGATGGATTTAGGCCCAGATCCTTGTACTGGGGTGAATGTGTGACATTGCTCTACATTCTGTCCATCAACTGTGTTTTTTGCAATTTTCACCCCGAGTGGGCTGGGTATGCTCAGACGTGAGTCCCAGGCTCTCCACGCCACTGGAGTCAAGCTATCCAGGCTGATGAAGGCTGAGAGCCAGAAACCGGTCCTTGGATGCTTGATTCCGGTCTGGGAAAGACATGGCTTGGTAGTTCGGACTGGACTGTTCCCATGAGGCACAGGGTCAGAGCTGATTTGCATATAGCCAGTGTCTCACCCAGGGTGGTGTGGAGTGCAAAAAAACGATGGATTTAGGCCCAGATCCTTGTACTGGGGTGAATGTATGACATTGTTCTACATTCTGTCCATCAACTGTGTTTTTTGCAATTTTCACCCCGAGTGGGCTGGGTATGCTCAGACGTGAGTCCCAGGCTCTCCACACAACTGGAGTCAAGCTATCCAGGCTGATGGAGGCTGATAGCCAGAGACCGGTCCTTGGATGCTTGATTCCGGTCTGGGAAAGACATGGCTTGGTAGTTCGAACTGGACTGTTCCCATGAGGCACAGGGTCAGAGCTGATTTGCATATAGCCAGTGTCTCACCCAGGGTGGTGTGGAGTGCAAAGAAAGTGATGGATTTAGGCCCAGATCCTTGTACTGGGGTGAATGTATGACATGGTTCTACATTCTGTCCATCAACTGTGTTTTTTGCAATTTTCACCCCGAGTGGGCTGGGTATGCTCAGACGTGAGTCCCAGGCTCTCCACACCACTGGAGTCAAGCTATCCAGGCTGATGGAGGCTGATAGCCAGAAACCGGTCCTTGGATGCTTGATTCCGGTCTGGGAAAGACATGGCTTGGTAGTTCGGACTGGACTGTTCCCATGAGGCACAGGGTCAGAGCTGATTTGTATATAGCCAGTGTCTAACCCAGGGTGGTGTGGAGTGCAAAAAAACGATGGATTTAGGCCCAGATCCTTGTACTGGGGTGAATGTATGACATTGTTCTACATTCTGTCCATCAATTGTGTTTTTTGAAATTTTCACCCGAGTGGGCTGGGTATGCTCAGACGTGAGTCCCAGGCTCTCCACACCACTGGAGTCAAGCTATCCAGGCTGATGAAGGCTGATAGCCAGAAACCGGTCCTTGGATGCTTGATTCCGGTCTGGGAAAGACATGGCTTGGTAGTTTGGACTGGACTGTTCACATGAGGCACAGGGTCAGAGCTGATTTGCATATAGCCAGTGTCTAACCCAGGGTGGTGTGGAGTGCAACAAAACGATTAATTCAGGCCCAGATCCTTGTACTGGGTTGAATGTATGACATTGTTCTACATTCTGTCCATCAACTGTGTTTTTTGCAATTTTCACCCCGAGTGGGCTGGGTATGCTCAGACGTGAGTCCCAGGCTCTCCACACCACTGGAGTCAAGCTATCCAGGCTGATGAAGGCTGATAGCCAGAAACCGGTCCTTGGATGCTTGATTCCGGTCTGGGAAAGACATGGCTTGGTAGTTCGGACTGGACTGTTCCCATGAGGCACAGGGTCAGTGCTGATTTGCATATAGCCAGTGTCTAACCCAGGGTGGTGTGGAGTGCAAAAAAAGATGGATTTAGGCCCATATCCTTGTACTGGGGTGACTGTATGACATTGTTCTACATTCTGTCCATCAACTGTGTTTTTTGCAATTTTCACCCCGAGTGGGCTGCGTATGCTCAGACGTGAGTCCCAGGCTCTCCACACCACTGGAGTCAAGCTATCCAGGCTTATGAAGGCTGATAGCCAGAAACCGGTCCTTGGATGCTTGATTCCGGTCTGGGAAAGACATGGCTTGGTAGTTCGGACTGGACTGTTCCCATGAGGCACAGGGTCAGAGCTGATTTGCATATAGCCAGTGTCTAACCCAGGGTGGTGTGGAGTGCAAAAAAACGATGGATTTAGGCCCAGATCCTTGTACTGGGGTGAATGTATGACATTGTTCTACATTCTGTCCATCAACTGTGTTTTTGGCAAATGTCACTATCCATGGCCTGTATTTTTGAATGAAGGGCTTGTCAATTATGTGGTCAGGTCACTTAGAGACGTTACAGGATGTCACATGTGTGTTGCCTCCCATGTGGTATGTGTTTTTTGCCAAATAATATGATGATAGGTAAATGACCCAGTGTCCTTGGTTGTGAATTGACATTTCCATTTTTTTTCAGACAACATGAATGCAGAGGAGAGCCATGCTTTCAATGTGGCAAGGGAACGGTGGCTTCATATCCGCCGGGTAAAGAAGGGCTACCGGAACATGGCCAAGAAATACGCGTCTGATAGGAAGGCTGGGAGCTGGCACTCTATGCCAGAGGCTGTTAGCCAGAAGGACAAAAATACCACCTCCAGGGCTGCTGGCAAGGCTTGCCGAGTTAAAACGTCAAAGACACAGGTCTCACCAGTGATTGTGGATGTGCAGACCACTCCAAATCCCATCCCAACTACGAGCAGTGCAGCAGCCATTCCGAGTACCAGCAGCCAGGGGCCGGTTCAAGCTGCACCGAGCCAGGGACCAGCCCAGACCACAACACCCCAGGATCTCGGGACACCCACCACAACGCCTCCAATTGGTGAGACACTAGTGAAGATACTGAACGAGCAGCACCGGAACAATAACTTGCTCCTAGACATGAAAAATGAGTTGGTGACCCTGAACCGGCGGATGGACGAAATAGCTGTCAAACTGGGTATTCCCTGAACATTGACTTCTTCTGCCCCACACCCCTCTTCTGCCTTCCCTCATTGTTATGTGGTATTAGATTATAGATAGTTGTATTATAGTATTTAGATGTAGAGTAGTTTTAGATTAGGTATAGTTAGTTTAGTATAGTGAGATATTTTTATGAGAGGTTAAGATAGTTTTGGGGCTAAGTTTCTTTTCTCTTTGGGTGGGGGGTTGATGTCCTTTTTTAGTTTGTGTAGTAGTGTATAGTTAGTATTACATGTGTAGTTTAGTTTAATATGTGTGTAGGGGTATTTGATATAATGTTAGTTTTAGTCATTAGTGTAGTTTTAGATAGGTAATATTTTATAAAATAAATACTTTTGAATTTATTACTACTTGCAATGGTGTCAGGTAAGTTGCAGAGTGTGGGTCTTGACACATTGTATGTTTCTCAGGCCATCAGTGGAGTGATCCCTATATGTGTGACTATGGATGCAACCTGTTACTGGGATGCATGTATAGTGTTAAGTAAACCTTAGCTGTGGTATCTGTTTACTAGCATGGTTGACATGTTACATTGGATTTATTGTGTATGGGCGAATTGAGCTAATTTGCGTTCTGCTATTTTGAACTAAATGGCAAGACAGTCCACAAGTTTGCAAATTTGCCGGCGTACTTGCGGATTTTGTTGCCATTTGCACAAATATGTGACCACATGTGCCTGTCACTTTGCCAGCGCACCATAATGCAACGAGGTCCCTTGAGTGAACTGGCCATTATAGTGAGGACGGCCGGGAAGATGTTTCATACTGCTAGTGTGTGGTGGAGGGGGCCAAACGGGCCTGAGCTTCTATGGGAGTTCACATGCATCTTGTTGAGAAAGGGTCAGAGACCAAGCAGAGCAGCAGGTGAGGAGAATGCAGGCTCCTTGTCACAGGAGCTTCACGGGGATGGCGCTTGGGAAAGGCATGGATGCTAATATACGTTTGGCTCTGGACCCCAGAATCCTTCAGATGTCCAAGATTGCTCTGCTGCGCGTGTTGGTACATAGCCATTCAGATCCTGCTCAGTGTGTTCATGCGCATGCAGCTGCTGCTGCTGGACAATGTCCCATCTCATACTTAACTGCCCAATACAGGACTATCCTGGCGCTGGGCAGTAGGGTGCAGTGGCATGCAGGTGCTGCACGCCTGGTACATGCACATACCTGTGCCAAGGGGGACACGTGTTTATTGGTGCTGTGTAGGTAGTTATGACTTTATATTTTGACTGCACTGACGGTGGTACCACCTACACAAATATGGAGCATCCAGGCACAAGACTTCATGGTGCAAGAGCATGATGGTGCTGTGCGTTACGGGTATATATGTACTGGGGGCAGCGGGTCACTTGGCACAATGTGTGCTCACACCCAGAGGGCTCCCAGGCAATTGAGCACAAAATATTTTCACACTGGGAGGGCTCCGGGGCAGTTCTGCAGCACGGGGCTCACAATCCCAGGTCTCCCAGGCAGTTTAGCTGTGCCACCCTCTGGTTCCTCACAGCACCCTCTGGTTCACACCTGCCACCATTTGGTTTTCTCACACCACCCTCTGGTTCACCACTGCCACCCTCTGGTTCACCACTGCCACCTTCTGGTTCACCACTGCCACCTTCTGGTTCACCACTGCCACCCTCTGGTTCACCACTGCCACACTCTGGTTCATCACTGCCACCCTCAAGCTCACCACCCATGCAGATAAATTCCTCAACACTGCCAGACACCTCCACTTCCAGATCCACACCGACGCCAACACCACCCTCAGAGGTACACTCATCTACAGCCCCCCGGACCACATTGTCAATTCAGCAAATCCCTCGCCAACCTCGCCTGCAATCATGCACTCACCTCCTCAGACTACATCTTCCTCGTGGAGCTGACATTCCAGCTCAGGAACAAGAACAACACCACCTCCAGCACCTTGTCGGCCACACTGGCCAACCTTAACCTCAGCCAACTCGTCACAAATGAACCCACCCACCCATCCACCGACGCCGCTGGTCACACGCTGGACACCACCTTCTACACAGGCACCCACGTTGCTTTAGAGCACACCACCTGTTTCCACTGGACTGTACCCTGCTGCATCCATTTCCCCTTAAATGTACAGTCCACAGACCACCGCACACAACGGGTACCTCACCACTGCTGGAGGAGAGTGACTGTAGACCAGCTGATCACCACCCTTACCCACAGGCCAAACAACAACTCCAACAACTCCACCAACTCCAACGCTGCAGGCTGCCACCGCAGGCAGTGTATGAACAACTGTGACAACACACTTGTGCCACTCAAGGAACCCTGTAAAACCCACACCAGCAAGCCAGCCACCGTGTTCACCAATGTGCTGGTGCGCCTCCAGAGTTGGATGCCGGAAACTGGAGTGGATATTACTCACCATATGCACTCCAGACAACCACGCAGACCACAAGGATGCCATACACATACATCAGCACCTCTTGTGATTGTCCAAGGGGTACTCCTTCGAAGCCCAGCTGGATGTCAACGCACACGGGAGCAAGGGGCTCTTCTGCATCGTAAGGGAACTCTCCAACTCCAGCACCAACACCAACAACATGACTCCTTCAGAAGTACTGTGCAACTCACTAGCCATCTTCTTCCACTGCTAGCTCGCTGATATCCATGACAGCTTCAACACGACACCCACCCAAACAATGCCAGGGCCCACCTCCCCTGTGAACACCAGCAGCGCATGCCACCTGACCTCCTGGTCCAATGTCAATAGCAACGAGATACACAAGGTTATGTACTCCATCCACTCACGCTCCCCGTCACACCCATGCCCACACCACGTATATAACATGGCAGATGTTGCCATCTGACCCGACTACAGAACAGCAACATTTCCATGGAGCTTGCAACACGGCAAAATCTACACCCTCCTCAAGTAGCCGAAGCCAGGCCACAAGGACCTTAAGTGCTTCCAGTATATCTCCCTACTCCTGTTCCCAGGGCGGATCACTGGGAATTGCTCAACATGCAACTGGCCCACCACCTGGTAGACAACAACATCCTGTACCCATCCCAGGCCTGATTCATACAAGTCCACAGCACCCTGCCAGAACTCATGTCTGCCACTGACGACATCATGAGCCAACTGTGCAACAGCAAAACTTCTGCCCTCATCCTCCTGGTGATGTGTCCCTATGCCAGCATGCCCAGGGCTTCTCCAGGACTTGTTGTACAGTACATGAGGGTATGCAATGTACTGACTTGCATGGTACATGTGTGCCACTGTGCCCATCCACCCACTTCCACCCGTCCCTGTTTGACACTCACCCTGGTGTTGTTGTGTGACTTCCAGAACAGCAGTATCCTGGCCTGCGACTCCTACCACAGTCTCCTCACTGATGACGTTGGCCACCTGCTGCTCCAGCTCATCCAGCTCCTCCTGTGGAGCTGGTCCACCGCCTCCCATCGCACTTGCTGCCCTTAGGTTGGCTCCCAGTTTCTTTTTAGTTTTGCTCTTCGTATCGTGCCACCGCTTCTTGCACTCGTCCACTGTCCTCTTTCACTCCCCCATGGCATTGACCTTAGTCATGATGTCCTGCCATATTTCCCTTTTCCTCACCATGGTGATGGTGGAACTCACAAAGAGTTCCTGCTGGTGTCGCGTCACCTCTTCAACCAGTACCTGGTTCTCCTCCGGAGTGAACTTTGGGTTCCTCTTCCGCTTGGCCTTTCCCTGGGTCTCAGCCTGGCCTTCCTGGGTGTTGTTTCTGCCCTCTGCACTAGTCCCTGGCTGCTCATCATCATTTGCAGTATTCTCCATGGTTAGCTACAATTTTCGGTTTAGCGGGCATTTTTCGTCCCGCTAACGCGTTATATGTTAGCCTCGGGCCTATTGGTTTAGCGATAATCATCGCTGATAGGACCAATGTGCTTTTTTTCACGTTAGTGTGCGACGGGTTAGCGTCGTCACACTAGTTCTATCGCATGATTTTATCGCATTTCTGGGGAAATTTCGCCGCTTAGCAGAGTATTGGTAATACCTCGCTACAGCGGCGATATTTCCAGGCGATATTTGGCGATAACATTTTTCCGGCTAAATATCGTTAGTGATATTTATCGCCTGTTATTGGTAATATCCCCCTTAATTCTTGGTATATCCCTTCACATTTATACGATAAATGAGCCACTAAAATTATAATAAAATGGTTCTAATAGAGGGCAGAAACAAAATGAAATGGATAAGAAAGTTAAAAATACATCATAATTTCCTTTATAATTACAGGTCCTCTAAAGAAATATATATACTTTTTTACCTGCACAGTGTGGTCTGCCAAATTACAGGACCAGGTAATATGACATCCTTTCCTTTAACATATGGGTGGGTGGGGTACTATGTGAAATTGGCTAAAGTTGACTTTAGCCTCCCATTAAAGTCCTAATGATCAAAATATAATTCTTTTAGTAATCTAACTCGGTGAAGATAATCCATTACGGTACCTCGAGTTTTGGCAACATCCAAATGCGACTGACAAGCAGACCCTATCAGGCTCCTTGAGAAGTTGTTTTTAGGCAAGTGAGAAAAAAATCTTTCCTTTTCATCTGTTCCTCAAAACACAAAGTAAAGGAGACTGATTGAGTCAATGTGTATTTTTTTTCTGCACTTATTGTTTCAGCTCATGCCCAGTGCATGTTTTACAAAAAACAAATACGGTGGCTCTAACCAAGGTTCCTAGATATTAAAATCTTTTAAAATTGGTTTGTATAATACTCTAAATAGAAATCTAGAAGAACCATTGGGGTCATGAATTATATTCCTCAGAATTGTTTTTAATTATTTTTATCGACACACCTGGAGTGATTTCTCTAGTGGGAAAAAATCTGCACTTCAAGCACTGTAATAACCCTACGGATATAGAGAGGTAGGGAGAGAACATAAGTGAAAAATGAATGTTTTTATAAAAGGGTGTTTTTTTACAAAAAAATCTTCTCCAATGGAATAAAATATAAAATGTATATACCTACAGATATGTAGCACGTTAATAAATACGAGATCAGAGGGGTCTGTTTTCATAAGGTATTATAGTATAAACTGGCACCATGTATAATAAAGATGGGGTGGGATAATTTATGTTTTGTTATAAAATGAAATGTATCTATTAGAATGTTATGAGAGTTTGTTGTCAGCAACACGGGTATTTTATAATAATACAAATATTCTCCATTGTTTAGAAAACTGTCCCGAAGAAGGTGAACATCAATTGAAATCACCGAAACGCCACGTCGACTTTTGTTTTCTAAAATTGTTTAATAATTGATTATGTTTTTATGATCTTATGGGCAAACTGTATTTTAACTCTGTATGTGTAATAAATTGTACAAATGATTTTTTGACATATCAAACTTTGGGTTTATGTGTATTATTCCGATGTTGGCTGACACAATGAATGTTTAGGCTATTCTAATTGTTTTGTGGTTCTGCAATATGCTCCTTGCTTAAATTGTAATTACATATTTGTGTTCACATCTCTGGGACATACTTGATCTTGTTGTTGTACTTACCCAGTCCCTATTGTGAATAGTAGGGTACCTCCCTCCTTTTGTAAACCTTGATTTGCATATGGCCACGTCTGAACTGGGGTGGTGTGGAGTGCAAAAAACAATGGATTTAGGCCCAGATCTCTGTACTGGGGTGAATGTATGACATTGTTCTGCATTCTGTCCATCAACTGTTGTTTTTGCATTTGTCACCCCGAGTGGGATGGGTATGCTCAGACGTGATTCCCATGCTCTCCACACCACTGGAGTCAAGCCATCCTGGCTGATGATGACGGCTGATAGCCAGAAACCGGTTCTCGGATGCTTGATTCCGGTCCAGGAAAGACATCGCTTGGCAGTTCGGGCTGTACTGTTCCCATGAGGCACAGGGTCAAGGCTGATTTGTATATGGCCATGTCTGAACTGGGGTGGTGTGGAGTGTAAAAAAACAATGGATTTAGGCCCAGATCTCTCTACTGGGGTGAATGTATGACATTGTTCTGCATTCTGTCCTTCAACTGTTGTTTTTGCTCCCGTTGCATACTTTGGCACTTGTATACCATTGCAAAAAGATTTAACCAAATAGGATGGATCCAAGTTTAAGATTTACAAAATTCTTCACACAAGGCCTAGAGTCAAGAAAATCTATCTATTACTCATAACACATAATGAAGTCATGAAGGTCAAGTTGAACATCAATGTACCATCAATTAATGTTGTGGGAGACATCCTGTCACATGCAAATCTTAATGCACAATGATGATACTTTGCACTCCAAATTACATCATATGTCCACTACCTGAAAAGTCAAACGAAAGCTGTACACATGTAGTTTAGCTATGTATCACATTTAACAGATAAAGTTCCTAGAAAACATTGAGGTCCCAACATTTGGGAGACAGATACTCTGAATTCACAGAGCACAACACTCCATATAGCCATATGAACATCTCCAATCCTGCTTCGTACAGGTGATGACGCCAATCATAAATTGTATATCCACAAGCCAGTACACATTTGAAGGTTCTGCGTGTCCCTGAACATCTATGACATGAAGATGTGGGATCACTAATGTCCCAAGGGACAGGCACATCACATCACTCTTTGGTATTGCATGCTCAGATTGCCTTGAAAGGATCAGAGTAAAGACTCACATATGATCCCTACAGTTCTACATTTCACTCCCTTGTGCATGTCACCAGTCAGTGAATGAGTGTTTTGAAACTCCACTGAAGATGAAACATCAACTGGCAAATGCATACTGGCCAATATGTAGGTAGTAATGCTGATAGCACCAGTGATGTTTGCACTCTTAATTCACTGTATGACCAGTACTTATCAATGGGAACTGTTGTACAGTCACTGCATGTGCTGTGCACATCACATGAAATAGGGCCACCATCACATGAGAGACAGGACAGTAGTGAGGGCACATCACTCCTCACACAAGCAAGATAAGTTGCCTGTGTGGTACAATTGTCACACAGATTTACTGAAAACATAAGATGAATACTCACTTCACTTAGCCAGGTTTCTACTTAAAAGGAGAGAACTGGATGTGGACAGGACACTGCTGTGTTCCATGTCAGAAAGACAATAGTCAGGGCACAGCGTCATGCACCTACTACAACATTTACACTAACAATGACCCCTCTTGTGTGTGGCACATGGGCCACCATCATTATGGTTGGTGAAACGCCTATCTGTAACACTCAAAGTTGGCAATATGGCCTGTATGACTCTGGCCAGGCCTCACTCCCAGCAGCTGCTTTTGGCCCCTCAGCTGCCCATCAAGGCCCGGGTAGGCCATCGCCAGTAAGCGGCCCATCAGGGGGTCAGGGTCCGATCTGCTCCCTTTTCATGTTGGAAGGACTTCCCAAGCTGGCCCTCCGTGATCTTCCGGGTCCAGCGCCACAGATCCTCCCACCACTTTCTGCAGTGAGCACTGTGCCGGTTGTTGACACTAGGGTTTGTGCCTCAAAGGTGATGGCTCTCCAAATGGCCATCTGATGGGTGCTGACCTGTATGGATGCAGTAGATGTAGAAACAGATTGTAAATGGAAGTTTAAGGATATATTTATGGTTGATGCACAATGTTTCAACACCTAGCAAACACATTCAAGAGTTAAAAAATTACATGTGTCCATGTCACATGCTAAGCACAACTAAAGCATGGATGCACACTTTAGTGGTCATCTGATGACTAACCTCAATCCTGGTCATGACCTACACTAACTGAACCAGCCAACATTTAGGCCAGGCCCATCCTACATGGAATGTGATATGAGGTACCATCCGCCTGATTCATCAAGCTAAATTGCACTCGCAAAGGGCAAGATTCTTAGAATCTTGCCTTTTGCGAGTGCAATTTTTGCATTTGGGATTCATCATCCCAAATGCAAATTTCGCTATTTAAGAATTCGCACATTTGCGAAGAATTGAATTTAAGGAATCTCTATTTGAGATTCCTTAAATGCAATTCATTTTTTTTTTTTTTTAAGACCAATGGTCCCAAAATTTATTTAAATTCACAGATAAGCCAGTACGTGTACATACAGTGTCAGAACAACGGGTTATTGCCACAAACAGTACTTAGCAGATTGTACATGTTAACACAGCAGTTATACATGAGTGAAAATAAACAGTTGCTGGTAGAAATGCATTGGTACATAAGTGACTGTGCCAGGGAGTGACTCATGGTGCAGTGCCCGCAGTTCGCAGCACTGCAGAAAGGGCCCAGCGCGTTCAAAAAAGAAAAGTCCACAGTCAGTGCATGAAATTGAGTTCCCTGTACAATGCAGCAGGGGATAGAGGCAACAGCGGAGGTGTGGTCGGGCATGATTAGGGGTACAGTATAAACGGCCTCTGTGTCAACCAAAGAGTGAACTGGGAAGTCTAATACTGGGGGGAGGGAAAAACATTCCAAAAAATTGTTGGACTAGTATTCGTGTGTGTGGTAGTGTACCCAGGATCCTAGCTGTGAGTGGTGCATCCGATATGGGCCATGCAGGGTCGGGGACAAGTGAGGAGGCGGCGTCGCCGTGGCTGCGAGGCAAAAGGGGGGGGGGGCACAGGCGGCAGGAGGGCAAATGCGGCAGGGGATGTCTTCACCACACACGGTCTCGGTCACCGGGAGGGGGGGGGAGGGGGCGCGCGGAGCGGGGGGGAAGACAGGGGGGGGAGGGGGGGGGGGGGAAAAGGGGGAGGGCAAAGGGGAGGAGGGGGAGAAGGATAGGGGCGGCGGGGCCCGTGTCAGGTGTGGACAGCAGTCGAGGGAGCCCTCCCAATGTCGCAACGGGACGGCACTCTATTTCGGCTTGCGTGCATGCGTGGTGATACGCAATCAGGGCAACGTCCCAGTCCTGGGCGATCGGGTATTTCCGGAGTCCAGCGGTTTCCTCCCTGTGCAGTGACACACTCTCCGCACAGGCCCAGGTGGCAAAAGAGCGGCGCCAGTCCGCAGGGCGCGGTGGGTCGGCACTCTTCCAGCGTCGTGTGATAAGACGCTTGGCCGTGATAAGGCCTAAATCCCAAAAGCGCGCCCGCATCTTGGTCTGTTTGGTCCTATTGTAGAGTCCCAAGAGGCACACTTCCCAAGTCTTGGGAAGAGTTTCGCCCGTGGCCGCCGTCAGCATGTCCGCGACCGCAGACCAGTACGAGGTAAGATGAGCGCAGCTCCAGAGTGCATGCAGGAGGTCCGAGTCTTGGAGGCCGCATCTGGGACACGCCGAGGAAGTGAGTCCGAAGTAACGATTCAGTTTGTCTGGAGATAGATATGCCCGGTGGATGATGTAATACTGTATAATCTTGAATCGTGCATTGCGGGGGACGACCCTGGCGCCCGCTAGAATAGCATTCCACTGGTTGTCTGTCCAGTCCGTGCCACGGTCGGCCATCCACTTGTCCCTCAAACTCCGAGAGGAAAATTGTGTGTGGCTGTGTAAGGCTTGCGCAAGCCAATGTACAAGGTGTGAACCATCTCCCATCACGTGCAGGTATTGGATGAGTAGGTGTGTGGACGGCTCGTGACTGAGGTCACCCCACGCCTCTGTCAACTCATGTAGGAGTCTGGCGTGTGTCAGAAATTGACCCACCGGCAGCTCTGTGTCCGTGGCCAAGGTCTCGAAGGGTAACAGCTCCCCGTCGCTATACAGGCCGCCTAGGTCGTCCAAGTCCACCGCAGTCCAGCTGCGTAGTTCGGCCGAGGACAGCGTGCCTGCACCCAGGGGTGTCCCCAGTAGAGGCAGGTTCGGGGCATAGGGCACCATGTGTTTGGTGAGCCGGAGGCTCCGCACGAGGCACCGCTTCGCCACTGCTACAAGGACCTGCGTGGGGGGGCGGCCCCGCGCCAACGGGTGGAAGAGGGCGAGCGCCTGTACGGGAGATAGGATGGTATCAGCCGTGGCTGTGTCCACTAAGTTCTTACCGCTCAGCCAGTAGGCAACCCACTGCAGCTGTGCTGCCAAGTAATAGAGTTCCTGATTGGGAACCGCTAGGCCTCCAGCGTCCATGGGTGCAAACAGAGTCTTTAGTGCTACCCGGGGCCTCCGCTTATTCCAGATGAGGCGTCTGGTGAGGGAGTCCAGTTCTCTAAAGATGCGCGTCGGCACATACACTGGCAGATTGGTGTAGTAATAGAGAAGCCGGGGAAGCATTATCATCTTGGTCAGCGCCACTCTGGCGGGCACATTGAGCGGGAGGGAATTCCAGAATGTGACCTGGGCCGTAAGCGAGGAAATGGCTCTTATTAGATTCCCCTCCAGGAGGTCTACGGGGTCTCGATATATGAATATCCCAAGGTAGCGAAATACCGTCGGGTGCCATCGGAGCGTCTCCCCCATCATGCGTACATCACACTGCGGCATCTCGCTACCGAACGCATAGGTCCCTGATTTGGCCCAGTTGACACGGAGCCCCGACATGTCGCCAAATATCCGAAATATGTCCGTGATCGCGGCTGGTATTTGCGTGAGATCTCTGACATATAGCAACAAATCGTCGGCATATAGAGACACCGAGTGGGTGCCATCCGCCAGCAGTATGCCCCAGGCGTCTCCGGAGCTGCGGAGCATCTCGGCCAGCGGCTCCATCGCTAAGGCGAATAATATAGGGGAGAGGGGGCAGCCCTGCCTGGTACCTCTCCCGATGCGGATCCTGTCCGAGAACAACCGTCCAGTCCGGACCCGGACCTCTGGGGCCTGGTAGAGGAGTCCCACCATCTGTACGTAAGCGTCCCCCAGTTCGTATTTCTCGAGGACTCGGAGGAGGTATGGCCACTCCACCGAGTCGAACGCCTTTTCCAAATCAAGTACGATGCACCCCGAGCGTGGCCAGGCTAGGGTCGCATAACGTTGGATTCTGAAAAAACGGCGTAAATTGTAGGACGTGCTCCGTGTGGGCACGAAGCCATTCTGATCAGAGTGTACCAGAGTGGGGACCAGTGGCGCTAGTCTCCGGGCCAGGGCCGCTGCAAGAATTTTGTAATCGGTATTGAGGAGCGCTAACGGCCTATAGGAGCCGAGGTCGCTCGCTTCTCTACCTGGTTTCAGCAGGGAGACCACGTTAGCCTCGTTCAGGGACGCCGGGAGTTCAGCGTCTTCCAGTGCTGCCCCATACATTTTCAGCAGTTCCGGTATTAATACCAGGGAGTAGGCCTTGTAAAACTCCGCCGGGAGCCCGTCAGGGCCCGGCGCTTTGCAATTGGAGAGGGAGAAAATCACCTCACGTAACTCCTCACCAGTAAGCGCGGCTCCTAGTTCGGCCTGTTGGGCAGCGGTAGCAGTCGGGAGCTGTAAAGACACCAGATAGTCTGTGATCTCCACCACCGTGGCCCGTAGCCGCGAGCTGTACAGGGATTTGTAATGCGACGTGAACGCTTCATGGATCTGCTGCTGGGTATAGACCTCAATGCCCTGGGGTGTACGGATGGATAGGATCGATGCAGAGTGCGTGTCCTGTCGTACCAACCATGACAGTAGCCTGCCAGGTTTGTCGCCTGTATTGTGGGTGCGCGCGGAATGTGCAGCGAAGTTGATATTCTTTAGGCGCTCCAGCAAGGTAGCGTGGTCCGCCCTGGCCGAGATGAGTTGGGCATCATCTCCCCCCGCTGTTTCCCGTTCTTTATCCAACAGAGCCTCTTCCGCCTGCAGCAGATCTTTCTCCACTTGCCTACGTAAGCTTGCTTGGACACCGAGGCAGCTACCCCGGTCACCGCTTTAAAGGCGTCCCACTCGGTTCTCGGGGAGGAGGTCGAGTCAGTATTGTCCTCGAAGTACTGTAAGATCCTCCCGGAGATTTCCTCTCGGAATGGAGTGTCAAGTAGGAGATCCGGTTGCAGGCGCCACGTTGGTACGGGCGGGCGTGGGCGCTTCCATCCATATACCAGCGTGTGCGGGTTATGGTCTGAATGTGTCCGGCCCAGGTAGTCAGTGTCAGACACAGAGGGGAGCAGGTCACGGGACAGCATGAATCTGTCCAACCTGACATGTAGGGAATGGGCTCCCGAGTAGTAGGAGTATACCCGGGCGGTGGGGTTCCTGACGCGCCATGCGTCCTGTAAGTTCCATTGCGTCGCCCAGTCAAGGAGGGCCCTGGATGTCGCCTGCACCGGGGCGGACGCCACCGCTTAAATGCAATTCATGAAGCATTTTAAAATTGCGAAATTGCAATTTTGGGCCGCTATTTACCGAGAGGTCAGACCTCTCGGTAAATAGCAAAAACTTAGAAAAATGCATTTAAATGCATTTTTCTAAGTTGCATGTTACACACACACATGTCCTTTGGACATGTGTGTGCGCAACACCAATGTAGAATACATTTCAGGGGTGCTACAGGGTGTCCTTTGGACACCCCTGCACCCTTGAAATCGCATCCTTATTTGCGATTAGCTAATTGCTAATCGCAAATAAGGAATAACTCCCCATGCATTCCTATGGGCCTGTAGGCCCATAGGAATGCATGGGGAGTTATTCCTTATTAGCGATTAGCAATTAGCTAATCGCAAATAAGGAACATGTAGGAATCGCAATATTTATTGCAATTCCTACATGAATCCCGTTTTGCAAGTCCTTAATAGCGATTCGTTATGAATCGCTATTAGGGGCTCGCAAAACGGGAGAATGATGAATCAGGCTGCATGACACACAACCTACCATTTGGGGCTTCTGATGGGTAAACTACCTGTGCATGACTGTCCAGACACCTTAACTGCCAGGCCCATTGCATTGATGCATATGGTCCATAGAGGCAGGAGTATGCACAACATCCTAAGGCTAAGGTCACAAGGTAAGGGCAGGTATGCGTGACTCAGAGCTACCGCTCTGGGGGCTGTGTAGACATGTGGGCTTCTTATATCAATATCCTAGTATGTCATAATCAGTTTGTGTTGTTTGTACTGCCATCACAACACACCCCTGTTGCCATACATGCCACTGTAACATGCATGACAATCAACATAACATTGTATGTGTAGTGTGAGAGGGAATATTGTAGCCAAGCCGATGATTAGCATTTCTACATCTATTCAAAAGTAACTCACTATCTACACTGTCAATGTCTCTGATGTGCAATAGGCCTGCACAGTTTAAGCAACACTATTAGAGCAGTGTCAACAGACCTATGTGAGTAAGGGGACAGTCAGTAGTGACAGACACACATTGACACTGTGGGTCAATGGAAAGAAGTATCAGGTCAGGGTGTCACCTCAGTCACCATGCCTCATATTGTCCATGTAACAGCTATCAGGGCTTCTAGTGAGACAGATAACTCTTCCTGGGAACATCCATTAATCAGCAGGTCTACTAGGACATTACTCTGTGCATCAGTTCTCCTGCCACAGTCAGGCCCTGCTCTCTGCAGGCTGAGGGTACTTATCCCACATGAACCTCACATTTCTATCAAATCAATACAGAAAAGCCCATTTCATATATGATTTGCATTATTCAAAAAATCAAACAAAAAATTAAATTAAAGAGTTTCTTGTTGTAGCAGTGTTATTTAATCACACTGAACATGTATCTCAGTCATAGAAAACATTTGAAATAGCATTTGGAGTGCCCGATCGTGAGGTGACGCAAGGGATAAGAAAAAGTGAAAGGTTTGAGTAAAGGTAGTGGGATACGTGACAGTTAGACGACGAGTTATACAGTTTTGCTATTCATTCGGCATAACATTTCATAGCTACATAGTACGACAAATGGAAATATTCATGTAAGTTGTTACACAGTCATATAATACAACAAATCGCAGTAGATCAGGTACTGTTGATTGTATGGCATCAAGGTAGTGTCGACGTTTCGACTCCTGTGTATGCGTGGGTTCCTAAGAGCCTTGCTAGTGGGGTCTTCCACAGGACTGGCGTGTGCGTGAAGTGGAAAGGGCACCTAAGGGTGTAATATAAATGTGTTGAAAATTAAAAAGTCACTAACTAAAAAACATTACACGTGAAAAAGGGTTCAGTAAAGACCGTAT
This sequence comes from Lissotriton helveticus, assembly GCF_964261635.1. NCBI lineage: Eukaryota > Metazoa > Chordata > Amphibia > Caudata > Salamandridae > Lissotriton > Lissotriton helveticus. The sequence goes on from NC_136067.1 coordinate 1,183,431,120, forward strand.
TTACCGTGGTTAAAACCTGGAAGTCCTCCCATGAAGTTCAAGTGAGGGTTGGTGGGCCCAAAGGCCCCAGGAACTTATAGTTGGGAGAGAGCAAACACCACCTGCAATATTAAGGTGTCGGTCAATGAACCTATCTATAGTGAAAGTATTAAGTATATACATGTAATCCATATTATTTTTACTTAGAATTAAGGCGTGGCCCTCATAGGTCCTACATTCAAAAAACAGAAAGGATCTGTGGTATCTATATTACGCTGTCCATTACTTAGTGGAAGGTGCCTGAAATGGCTGTGATCTAAAAGGAACGACACAGTGAACATGAATATTAAAAAACCAACACTTCAGGGTCGGGTTTCTCTTATATTGTCAAAACACTCTAAATTATCGTTATAGTCCGTATTTCTGTCCCTCTTGACATATTTAAACCCTCTAGTGTGGAAAAATGAGGGAAAACGTCAAGCCGACTGAGTTTGAAAAATGGGGAACATGACTCACCGCGTCCGCCGGTTGAGTTCACGTCGGGAAAATGAAGGCTTGACACGGTGCTGTATCTGCAGAGTTAAAGCAGGGAACATCACCTTCATAAGTCATCAAAGGACGGAATCTAAAGCCGCCAGGGTAACTAAGGGAATAGGTCGTAAACTCACTGCTACTCTTGTGGCCTCCTCCTCTCAGATCGGAAAATGAAGACACGGGCCGGGCACCTAGGTTGATTTAAAAGGCCCGTGGTCTGCCGAAAAACGCAGCGTGACGTCTCGCGTATTTAGACGCTGGATGCCTCTGCCTGACTAAGTGGGGTGGAGAAAAGACTCCTCTATATATCACTGTCCGTGGTGTGTGAATGATCATGTGTCAGAGCGCACATAATATGAAATACATGAGCCCCCTTGCGGCCCCCTTGCGGCCATCGCACGCCAACACAACCTCAACATCATCTCCTACGCCGATGACACCCAGCTGATCCTCTCCCTGACCAACGACCCCGCCGTCGCCAGAACCAACCTCCACGAAGGGATGAAAGACGTAGCCGAGTGGATGACAACCAGCCGCCTGAAACTGAACTCAGACAAGACGGAAGTCCTCATCCTGGGCTCCTCACCCTCCGCCTGGGACGACTCCTGGTGGCCCCCCGCCCTGGGCACCGCACCCAAACCAACAGACCACGCACGCAACCTGGGCTTCATCCTGGACCCCTCCCTCTCCATGACCAGACAAGTCAACGCCGTCTCCGCATCCTGTTTCAACATCCTGCGCATGCTACGGAAGATCTTCCGGTGGATCCCCACCGAGACCAGGAATACGGTCACCCAGGCCCTCGTCACCCGCCAACTGGACTACGGCAACGCCCTCTACGCCGGAACCACCGCCAAGCTCCAGAAGAGACTCCAGCGGATCCAGAACGCCTCAGCCAGACTCATCCTCGACATCCCCCGACGCAGCCACATCTCCGGACATCTGAGAGACCTGCACTGGCTCCCCGTCAATAAGAGAATCACCTTCCGTCTCCTCACCCACGCACACAAAGCCCTACACGACCAAGGCCCGAGCTACCTCAACAACCGCCTCAACTTCTATGCTCCCAAACGCCACCTCCGATCGACCAACCACGCCCTCGCCGCCGTCCCCCGCATCCGAAGAGCGACAACAGGAGGAAGGTCCTTCTCCTACCTGGCCGCCAAGACCTGGAACACCCTCCCGACCGACCTTCGCCTGACCCGAGACCACCTCTCCTTCAGGAAGAAGCTCAAGACCTGGCTGTTCGAGCAGTAGCAGCACTCCCCCCCCAAGCGCCTTGAGACCCTCCGGGTGAGTAGTGCGCTTTATAAATGCCTTGATTGATTGATTGATTGAACATTGTCAACAAACATTAGTATCATTACATTGTAAATGCCTATTACATTAGGTCATGCTTTATTAGCACATATTGCTTGTGTGTTAAAGATGATGTGATATTATTGCTGAGCGTAGGAGTTATAAAAAACAGATAAACTCTTTCATCAAGCCATTGTATTACCAACAACAAATGCCAGAACAAACACATTATATTTTTCGAAGTAAAAGAAATCAGTTTTTTAGAAAACCTACACAAAATGTTGCATTCTCATCATGTTACGTAGGGATGTTTAGTCAAACATGAACCCAAAAGTGTTGGGTTCTGAGACCTAGCTTATGATGGTGGCTTCTGCCCAATCTGGCCGAAAAAAGCCTGGAAGAAAGAAAAATGTCTTTCTTGATTCCCCTCACTCACCAGGGTTTCCCCATGGTGACATGCTTTATCATTGGGGCCATACCAGCTCTCTATTAACTGGGGTGTGCCACGACTTGCGGAGTTACATAGGAGCACTATTTTGTGGAAGACTATGTGTGGTGTAATGTGTGGTGGAGTGAATGTATAGTGATTAAAAATACCATGCAGTGGCCTAAGCAATTTTTATTCCTGCTCCTAGGTAGGTATGGTTAAAAACTGGGTGGAAACTATGTACCTATCTTTAATGAGAAGGGATTCAGTGTACGGTCGACATGTTTCGAGCTTCCCCTAGCTCTCCCTCAGGACCACACAGGGACGAGCCCTGTGTTTGCCACTACTAATAAAGCATGCGTGTAAGATACATACGATTTCTAGTTCTCGTTGTATGCTTGTCAGAGTGCGTAATAGCACATCATGGTCTGGGGTGGGGGGGGAGGGCGGTGTCTCCCTTTGAAACAATCTTCAAGAATGAGGACGCTGCGTCTCTTCACCTACTCGTCTGCCCCACCGGACCGCATCTACTCTGGTGCTGCAAAATCCGGGCTTTTATCTTCTGTTGAGTTTGGCCCGTGTATAGGAGTCCACAGGGGCAGATGATTCCGTAGATCAAGAGAGTGTGGTTCAGTCCATGTGAAACCCTCCTTTCCCCCCAAAGAGAAAAGAGATGCACAATCACAGAGACTCATTTGCGTAACAACTTTTTCGACAAGAAGTAATGCGGTAAAAAAGGCAATTAATCAGCATTGGAGCCTGGTTTCAGACGACATCGATCAGCCAGACGTGCCCATGCACTCATTCAAGAAAGCAAAAAGTATTAAGGACCATGTGGTCCGCTCCTTCCTTGAAACATCAACGTAACCGATGATCCAATCTCTCTGGAACCTTCCCCCCGTGAATGGTCACCACAAATGTGGACATTGCAAAGCATGTCAGAGAACGATTGTCACAAAGAGCTTTTCTTACAAGTAACATGTGATCGACCTGGTTTCTTTCACCAATTGCAACTCAATGAACTTGATCTATGGAATCATCTGCCCCTGTGAACTCCTATACGTGGGCCAAACTCAACAGAAGATAAAACCCGGATTTTTGCAACACCAGAGCAGAATTCGGTGTTCTGTGCAGGGTGCGCCCCTAGTAGAACACTTTAACGCAAAGGGACACACTCCAGACCAAATGCAATGGCTAGTAATAGAAAAAGCCAAACTCGGACAAAGAGGGGTAATATGTCCTCTATTCTCAACCTATGTGAATCCAAATGGATGATCCGCCTAAACACCATTGCCAATGGGCTTAACAAACTGGATTCAAGCCATGCACAACTATCATGCCTCACCCCAGAGTAAAAACCTCCTGAATACTGGCATTTCTGGTCCACTGCATTTGACCAACTGCATAGGCCAATAACCGTTATTAATACAACACCTAACCTTGGTGTATGTCCTCTGTTGCAATCTTTCATGTAACCCAAATCTAACTAGTAATGCCAATTATATGGTAACTATGGCGGGGGGACACTACTATATGTTTAAATGTTACAATTCCTTTGGTTTTTAGACTATGGCTTAAAGTACAATGATAAACATCCCTACGTAACATGATAGGAATGCAACGTTTTGTGTAGGTTTTCTAAAAAACTGATTTCCTATACTTTGAAAAATATAATGTGTTTGTTCTGGCGTTTGTTATTGGTAATACAATGGCTTGATGAAAGAGAGTTTATCTGCTTTTTATGACTCCTACACTCAGCAACAATATCACACCATCTGCATGCTGATGACGGCCCCGCCGTCATGCACTACAGTGACCTGTTGCAGGACACTCCCCCGCCGCACGGCCACCAGCTGTAGCTTGTGCTACTCCCTCCCATGCCGCCCTCAGCCTCGCTGAGCCCGCCCCGTGGACCCCGCCCCCCGCTGTATCTCCCGTCCTTTGTCGCCTTGCTACCGCTTTTCTGTTTGTTGACTGCTGTACTTGTGTGCCCCTTTGCCGCCTTGCGGCCGTTTTTCTCTTGTTGACTGCTGTACTTGTGTGCCCCGTCCCTGGTTTCCTTGTTATTACTGTGTGACTGTTAATAGATTTTTTCTCCCCCTGCGCCGATCACCTCGCTCTGCCCCTGTGACCCCCGCCCCGCTCCCCGCTTCCCGCTGCGGTGCTCACGGCCACGACCCCTTTGCCTCTGTGCCCTCCCCGCTCCCGCCTCCCAGCTGCTCCGCCCTCCCTCCCACTTGGCCATATATGGTGACCGCGCGGCGCAGGTGAGCGTGACCTGTTGCAGGACACTCCCGCGCTGCACGGCCACCAGCTGTAGCGTGTGCTACTCCCTCCCGCTGCCGCCCTCAGCCTCGCTGAGCCCGCCCCGTGGACCCCGCCCCCCGCTGTATCTCCCGTCCTTTGTCGCCTTGCTACCGCTTTTCTGTTTGTTGACTGCTGTACTTGTGTGCCCCTTTGCCGCCTTGCTGCCGTTTTTCTGTTGTTGACTGCTGTACTTGTGTGCCCCGTCCCTGGTTTCCTTGTTATTACTGTGTGACTGTTAATAGATTTTTTCTCCCCCTGTGCCGATCACCTCGCTCTGCCCCTGTGACCCCCGCCCCGCTCCCCCCATTCCCGCCGCCGTGCTCACGGCCACGCCCCCTTTGCCTCTGTGCCCTCCCCGCTCCCGCCTCCCAGCTGCTCCGCCCTCCCTCCCACTTTGCCATATATGGCGACCGCGCGTACGCGCAGCGTGCACGCGCAGCGGGTGCGCCGATTGTGCGCCAAAGGCGCGGCAAAGGTAAGCCCGTCTGCGCCCGTCCGCGCCTGGCCCGCGCCCAGCGCCCGGACCCCTGTCTCCCGCAGTCACCAGCCCTCCCGCCGGACCTATGCCGCCACCGTACTCTACGCACTCAACGCCGGCCGACTCCCGGGTTGCTACCGAGCCACCCCGAGACGCACCCACGGACCCTTCTGCTGCAACTCCTGCAAGTTCACCTGCATCCGGACCTGCACCACTCCAGCAGTGCCCAAGAGCTCGACGAATAACAGCAGCAGCCACCTGAAGTGCATCCTGCTCAACACCCGCTCCGTCCACAGACACGCCGTCGAGCTCTGGAACCTCCTCGACACCACAGCCCCAGACGTCGCCTTCCTCACGGAAACCTGGATGAACGCCTCCTCAGCGCCCGACATCGCCATCGCCATCCCGGACGGCTTCAAGATCATCCGGAGGGACCGCGTCAACCAGACAGGAGGAGGCATCGCCATCATCCACAGGAACTCCATCCGCATCACGACCAACACCGACGACACCCTCGCACCCGCCGAGCACCTGCACTTCCAGATCCACATCAACCCCAAGACCACCCTCAGAGGCACCCTCGTCTACAGACCCCCGGGACCACGCACACAATTCAGTGAGGACATCGCCGACTTCGTCAGCCCGCAGGCCCTCCCCTCCGCTGACTACATCCTCCTCGGGGACCTCAACTTCCACCTGGAGAACAACAACGACCGCAACACCACCACCCTGCTGGACAACCTCGCTAACCTCGGACTCAAGCAACTGGTAACCACCCCCACCCACTACGCGGGACACACACTCGACCCCGTCTTCTCATCCAGCAAGGACATCGCCTTCAGCCACGCCACCGGACTCCACTGGACGGACCACAGCTGCGTCCACTTCAGCTTCAAAAGGACCACGATCCACCACCAACAGCAACAGGTTGCACGCAGAAGCTGGAACAAGATCACAGCCGACCAGCTCGCGGCTTCCCTGAGCAAGAACCCACCCACCAGCGCAACGAACCCCAGCCAAGCGGCCACCAACCTCACGAAGTGGATCAGCGACTGCGCAGACGACCTCGCCCCTCTGAGGACCCCGCCTAGCAGACCCGGCAGCAAGAAAGCCCCATGGTTCACCGACGAACTCAAGAGCTCCAAGAAGGACTGCAGAGCCCTTGAGAAAGCCTGGCGCAGAGACCCAACACCGGACAACATGACTGCCCTCAAGCTCGCCACCCGAAAACACCACCAACTGATCCACACCACCAAGAAAACTGCATTCAAGGAACGACTGGACAACAACGCACACAACAGCAAGGAACTCTTCAACATCGTTAAAGAGCTCTCCAACAGCAACGCCGGAAACAACATCACCATTGGCAGGGAACATTGGCAGGGAAGGCACCATAGAGTCCACTGGTCCTGGGACTCTGGTCAGGGGGCAAGCTTAGTATCAAGCCCTTGGAATATCACTTATAACAGAAGATCACTGTAACACAAAATAGGACATAAAGCACACAACCAGTACCCACTGGTAACTGGTAAGTCCCCCCTACGCAATCCTAACCACCCTAGGAACAGGTCACGCAGGGAACCAGGACCTTACTAGCACCACCTGTGCTAGCAAGGACAACCACCTCAGTATCACAATACAAGTAGGGGCATAGACCTGGGGACAAAACACATGATGCAGAACCTACATTCAGCGGTGTAAGGAACACATGACGCATCAACACACGTTCAGCGGTGTAAGGAACAGGGCACATAATGTATCAACAACACATTCAGAGGTGCAGCAAAGAGCACTTTGCAGAAATCACAGTAACATGAACTTACATCAAAGTCCAGGGTGCGCCACTGCGCCAAGACCTAAACGTAGCAGCTGTCCACAAAGTGCTGGCCAGCTGAGGGACAGGACAGGGGGCCTAAACGCTGCAGCTGGCACTAAGTGCTGCGCAGCTGGGGAAAGGCCAGGGATGAAGGAGTGCGACTCACTCCTAAAGTCCAGAACATGTCCCTAGAAGCAAAAGAAAGACCTAAACGGTGCAGCTGCCCACTAATTGCTGGGCAGCTGTAGATCAGCAAAAACTGCGCCAGGGCTCTCACTAGCCCTCTGGGACCCAAAGCTGCTCAAACTGGGAGCCCTCTGGCTCTGCACACAAATATGCAAAAGGTGGAGCCTCTCAGGGCTCGATAGATCACTCTGCCCCTGGGGAGCGCACTGGCTCCTGAAACCATCATGCCCCAAGGATACTGTGCCCTTAAAATAACTGGGCCACCCTGGGAGTCATGCACCGGCTCTTGGAGATAATAGGCTGTACTGAGCCATCTGGCTCTTGAAGGAATCATGTTTCCAGATGTTGGGGCGGCCCTCTCGCCAGCGGGGCCGCCCAGGCACCTACCATGCGCCTCAATGGGCCCCCCCCCCCGACACGGGGACTTCAGGACCCCCATGGGTCCTCTAAACAACTCAGGACAGCAGCCCCCTCTTTACTCACCGGGGCTCTGGACGCGGTGTGTCTCTGCTTCGCCTCGTTCCCTCTTCTGGGACCGGGGCTCAGGTTGAGGAGCCCTCGCGGCTGGGCGGCAATCTTCTTCCGGGGCTCCCTCCTGGTCCTGGGAGCCCCGCAACCCTTCGGGCGGCTTCCTGCTGGTCCCCCGGTGCTCCCAACAGCTCACGGGAGCCCGGGCAGCATGCGACCATCTTTCTCTGCCGGCGGCGGAGCGGGCAGCCAATCACGATGCAGCGGCGGGCGGGACTTCCCCGCAAAACCGGAAGTCCCGCCCCGAGTCAGGTACCGTAGTGCCTGGCTTCCTGTTTTGCGGCGCTCGGGCCGCGGCGGTGAATCTCGGGGGCATTTAAGAGGGGTGGCACCCTCGAGATTAATTAAAACCAACACAGCGAGGTGGGCACTCGCCAAATAATTAAATAACTGGGGTGGCACCCGTATTTAAGAAGAAAGTGCAACGAAGCACTCTGGGGCACCAGAAGGGCAGGAGCGCTTCCCTCAGAGGGAACACGACAGCGCTCTGCCCAGGCATGAAAAATAAAGCGCTAAGGGCAGCCACAGCCCTGGGGCAATAATCCAGCGCTCCCAGCGCTCTCTGAGAGAAGGAAGCGCTTCCAGGCGCTAGGCAAAATATCCATAAAGCACTTACAGGTGCTAGGGCAACAGCCAACAATCAGGTCCTGGTAGAGTCCAGGACAGCAGAAGTCCAGGGGCTGGGCAGGGCTCAGGGAGGCAAGCCATCCGTGAGCCCAAGCAGCAGCACGCCCCTGGCAAGATTCTAGTTGGGAACAAGAACATTTTCATGGGGTCACAGCCCCTCTTTTATACACCTTTTCCCTTTGTCTTTAGGTGCAGGGTGGGGGCAGAACCAGTCGCAGCTGGTTCTTGAGTACTCTTGATGGCCCAACCACCCATTTCATTCACTGGGGAGGCTTGGGTCATTAGACGCACCACAGGGGGGCGGAGCCAGCATTGTCAGGGGAAAACCCAGCCTCATTCAGGACACAGGTACACTCCTCCCACACATCCCTCATGCTAATCTCCCACTCACCACCGGGCAGACCCAGCCAGACTTCCTGGAGCCTGGCATGCCAGCCAGCTCCAGCCAATCACGCTCCAGTACCCTCACTGCACACACACAGCCATGTCTAGAAGTGGCCCTTCCCCACTAGACACATACAAGCCGGGCATACCGTTGCGCAGCATTCATTCCCACGAGTTCACACATACCAAACTCGAGCCTGCACTCCCCACGCATCAGGAACTACCAGGGACACATACATTCCCCATGCATTCCTATGGGAGGGCAGGCCTATCTCACACACACACTCCAAGTGCGCACGCACTTTACACTGCGCCACAGTGTCAAAGTGCGCAAAGACCAGAAATCACTATTATTTAAGGCAAAAAGTTCAGGGGTGAACCTGCCACAAGGCCCAAGTCCAACACAACCCCCTTCCAGCCAAAACGCAGGGTAGGCCAATCACCACCGTGATGGACTTCCCTGCTTGGGGCGATAGAACACGGACGCGGGCCCGCACTGCAGGGACACCCTCCGGTTCTATGCCACATTGATCCATAAGACAAGCACATACTTAAAAAAAAACAGGTCCAACTAGGCTACCCCACTGGTACTCCTTAGCTGTCCACGGCTAGGACCAGGCCCTAGGCCATCTAGATACCACTGGTCCTTGCCAATCCACAGAGTGGGGGGTGGTAACCCCTGGCCTACAATAGCCATTCTCCACTTCCTTTCTCAGTGTAGTTCCAAACTACCACTGATTCTTCAACCTAGGGTCCGCACCCTCAGGCTGACCAGAGGTCACGGGCACGATTGCCCCACCCTACCTCTACTTCTGAAGCACCCTCCAGAACACAACTCTCCCACCAGTTTAGGACCTGACTTCCTCAGCAGCAGTGACCACAGTCAGACCAGCACAAGAACGGTGTAGTAAGGCGTTGCACTTTGCGGGTTGCCAGATGCGGCGCAGGCGGCGGCTCACGGACCGCGTCGAGACGGGGACGGCGAGCGGCATAGGCTGCGCGGCCGAAGGCAGACGCGGCTCAGTGCGGTGCCTACAGGACACCAGGCTGGTCATGACAGAGTCACAGCTCCCCCAACTGGTTTACCACCTGGGATTCACATTTACCGGATGCACAGGGGTCAGACTTCCTCTGACCCCCTTCCAGAGTTCTGCACCCTCCCACTGTAGAACAGGGTCCCTCCACTTAAGGTAGGCCCCACCTGCTCTCAGGGTAGTACCACAACACTCAGCCAAGAACCCTAAAGATCCCTGCTAGGCCTGTACCACCCCTTCTGGGAAACACAGGGTCTCTTCACTTAAGATGAGCCCCACCTGTGTTCACAGGGGTACCCCTAGAAGACAAACCGGCCAGGACACTGGCTACAGTCGCCCTGCCGTCCAGGACAGGCAACACCTGACCCTGGCTCCCCAACCTAGGGACGCTACCCTTTGGTTAGATGCCTGGCGCACCAGGACTTCCACAAGTTGAAAACAAAAATCTAAGACTTTCTCTCCTCCTTCAGCAGCAAGGCAACCACTGCAGGTCAATACCCCCTACAGCTTACCCGGTTCCTTCTCTTCAGGCAGGAGTCCCTTCTTGTAACTTCAGGACACTACATACAGTTGCCCTTACGTCCAGATCCGGAAACACCGGCTACTGGCTCCCCAACCGAGGGACGTACCCTTTGGTCAGATGCCTGGCGCACCAGGACTTCCTTGAGGGTGACACATAACTAATGTGTCGTGTACAAGTCTGCCTGACACTCCGGACAGAAGTGGCACCACCATGGTCACTCACTGGCGACACAACCCTTCTGGCTGGCCCCTGACCCACTGGCTCTTCCACTGGGGAACCTATCCCCCTCACACCCCTCCGTCTGGACTTCTGCACCCTCCCAACTGGAGCGGTACTGCCAGACACCAGAACTACTGGAACCCTGGTTACAGAGGTTCCACGTTCTCCAGACACTCTGGAAGATCCTCCTCAAATGACCTATTGGTACAGCCTAGGCCCCCGACCTGATGTTCCCTTCAAGAACAATCCAGGCCCTGAGACTGGGTTTCGGGCACCTGGAGACATGCAGTCCCACCCACTCCTTCTCCTCTTGAGACAGGACGTGAGCCCCTACACCGAGACCTAGCTGGGCTACACTGAACCTCTTCCACCACGCTGGGCTGGAAGACACCTCAGACACTCCTTTTGGAATCACTCCATCCCCTATGCCTCTCTCCTCCCAGAACATTACCAACTCTAAAATTCTGTCTCTCAACAGACCACAGAAATCAAAAAGCAGGCTCCACTATCTGCAGACGTTCTTGGGAAAAGTTCAACACACAGGACTTTAGGTATCTGAACAAAACAAGCATTCAGCAAGCTCCCCATCCAGAGAACTTACAAACACGTCCAGTGCCACACACCATTCATCCACACACACCCCTCCCCAGACTGGTAAGGCAGTTTCTACCACCCCTGACTTCTCAACCTGACCACACTTGACACAGGTACCATTACTCCAGGGCAGGGACGGGGGACACATGCACTGGACACACTTATGCTGCCACCACTGGATCCCACCCTTCTGGTGAATCCAGAAAACACACTGCACTTATGGGGATGATCTACCCTCCCGAGCTAGGGACACCTAACTCAAAGTGCACAAGAAACACATTTCCACAGAAATGACATTTTCAGCAAACTTAAAACAATAATCCCCACAATGTTTTTATCTAAAATGCAGAGTTTTGTGGTGCAGCCAGCTGCTACTAAGGTACAAGGCAAACACAAATCCTTATCCTCACCGCTTGCCGCCAGTGTTGGAAATGGGATCCCTGGCTGGCCAGGGCTTTTGCCAAAGTCAGTCAGAGACCACCACCCCCAAGTCAGGGCAAGGGAGTTACACGCCAAGATAACCCCTACTCACCCTCTAGGTAACGTGGCGCGAGCAGCAAGGCTAAACTTGGAGGCGATGTAAGTTAAGTATTTGCGCACGCACCCCAGCAACAACACCCAAAGGCCCACCACAAAGGAAACTCCACACAAGGTTATATAAAAATAGCCTTTGTATTACACCAAAACACATTAGATAAAACACACTTTACAATGTGCCAGAGGCACGGGCAGAATTTACAAGGGATTATTTACAAGACAGGGCCACCTGGACCACTGTCAGGAATCAGCACTTTTAGAAGTAACAATACAATACTTGTAGGCCTAGAACTTAGAACATAGCCTATCAGACAGTACCTTCCGTCCTGGTTGCACGGGATAATGCGAGTGACCTCCTTAGTAAGCTTGAGCGGGCGACCCAGCGAAGCGGCGCGGCTCAGGGGAGAGCGGCGCTGCTCGAGGCTTGGACGGGCTGCCGGCACGGTACAAGCGTTTCTCTGGGGCGACCAATGTGTGCGGCTCAGAAGAGGAGGGGAAGGCAGGATGCGGGCGACCCAGCGAAGCGGCGCAGCTCAGGGGAGAGCGGCGCTGCTCGAGGCTTGGACGGGCTGCCGGCACGAGCTGCCGAGGGGAACGAGCGAGGCACACTTCAGCGAGGCCCCAGGGGCCAAGGGAGATCAGACAAGTCCCAGCAATTTGGCAGGGAAGGCACCATAGAGTCCACTGGTCCTGGGACTCTGGTCAGGGGGCAAGCTTAGTATCAAGCCCTTGGAATATCACTTATAACAGAAGATCACTGTAACACAAAATAGGACATAAAGCACACAACCAGTAGCCACTGGTAACTGGTAAGTCCCCCCTACGCAATCCTAACCACCCTAGGAACAGGTCACGCAGGGAACCAGGACCTTACTAGCACCACCTGTGCTAGCAAGGACAACCACCTCAGTATCACAATACAAGTAGGGGCATAGACCTGGGGACAAAACACATGATGCAGAACCTACATTCAGCGGTGTAAGGAACACATGACGCATCAACACACGTTCAGCGGTGTAAGGAACAGGGCACATAATGCATCAACAACACATTCAGAGGTGCAGCAAAGAGCACTTTGCAGAAATCACAGTAACATGAACTTACATCAAAGTCCAGGGTGCGCCACTGCGCCAAGACCTAAACGTAGCAGCTGTCCACAAAGTGCTGGGCAGCTGAGGGACAGGACAGGGGGCCTAAACGCTGCAGCTGGCACTAAGTGCTGCGCAGCTGGGGAAAGGCCAGGGATGAAGGAGTGCGACTCACTCCTAAAGTCCAGAACATGTCCCTAGAAGCAAAAGAAAGACCTAAACGGTGCAGCTGCCCACTAATTGCTGGGCAGCTGTAGATCAGCAAAAACTGCGCCAGGGCTCTCACTAGCCCTCTGGGACCCAAAGCTGCTCAAACTGGGAGCCCTCTGGCTCTGCACACAAATATGCAAAAGGTGGAGCCTCTCAGGGCTCGATAGATCACTCTGCCCCTGGGGAGCGCACTGGCTCCTGAAACCATCATGCCCCAAGGATACTGTGCCCTTAAAATAACTGGGCCACCCTGGGAGCCATGCACTGGCTCTTGGAGATAATAGGCTGTACTGAGCCATCTGGCTCTTGAAGGAATCATGTTTCCAGATGTTGGGGCGGCCCTCTCGCCAGCGGGGCCGCCCAGGCACCTACCATGCGCCTCAATGGGCCCCCCCCCCCGACACGGGGACTTCAGGACCCCCATGGGTCCTCTAAACAACTCAGGACAGCAGCCCCCTCTTTACTCACCGGGGCTCTGGACGCGGTGTGTCTCTGCTTCGCCTCGTTCCCTCTTCTGGGACCGGGGCTCAGGTTGAGGAGCCCTCGCGGCTGGGCGGCAATCTTCTTCCGGGGCTCCCTCCTGGTCCTGGGAGCCCCGCAACCCTTCGGGCGGCTTCCTGCTGGTCCCCCGGTGCTCCCAACAGCTCACGGGAGCCCGGGCAGCATGCGACCATCTTTCTCTGCCGGCGGCGGAGCGGGCAGCCAATCACGATGCAGCGGCGGGCGGGACTTCCCCGCAAAACCGGAAGTCCCGCCCCGAGTCAGGCACCGTAGTGCCTGGCTTCCTGTTTTGCGGCGCTCGGGCCGCGGCGGTGAATCTCGGGGGCATTTCAGAGGGGTGGCACCCTCGAGATTAATTAAAACCAACACAGCGAGGTGGGCACTCGCCAAATAATTAAATAACTGGGGTGGCACCCGTATTTAAGAAGAAAGTGCAACGAAGCACTCTGGGGCACCAGAAGGGCAGGAGCGCTTCCCTCAGAGGGAAAACGACAGCGCTCTGCCCAGGCATGAAAAATAAAGCGCTAAGGGCAGCCACAGCCCTGGGGCAATAATCCAGCGCTCCCAGCGCTCTCTGAGAGAAGGAAGCGCTTCCAGGCGCTAGGCAAAATATCCATAAAGCACTTCCAGGTGCTAGGGCAACAGCCAACAATCAGGTCCTGGTAGAGTCCAGGACAGCAGAAGTCCAGGGGCTGGGCAGGGCTCAGGGAGGCAAGCCATCCCTGAGCCCAAGCAGCAGCACGCCCCTGGCAAGATTCTAGTTGGGAACAAGAACATTTTCATGGGGTCACAGCCCCTCTTTTATACACCTTTTCCCTTTGTCTTTAGGTGCAGGGTGGGGGCAGAACCAGTCGCAGCTGGTTCTTGAGTACTCTTGATGGCCCAACCACCCATTTCATTCACTGGGGAGGCTTGGGTCATTAGACGCACCACAGGGGGGCGGAGCCAGCATTGTCAGGGGAAAACCCAGCCTCATTCAGGACACAGGTACACTCCTCCCACACATCCCTCATGCTAATCTCCCACTCACCACCGGGCAGACCCAGCCAGACTTCCTGGAGCCTGGCATGCCAGCCAGCTCCAGCCAATCACGCTCCAGTACCCTCACTGCACACACACAGCCATGTCTAGAAGTGGCCCTTCCCCACTAGACACATACAAGCCGGGCATACCGTTGCGCAGCATTCATTCCCACGAGTTCACACATACCAAACTCGAGCCTGCACTCCCCACGCATCAGGAACTACCAGGGACACATACATTCCCCATGCATTCCTATGGGAGGGCAGGCCTATCTCACACACACACTCCAAGTGCGCACGCACTTTACACTGCGCCACAGTGTCAAAGTGCGCAAAGACCAGAAATCACTATTATTTAAGGCAAAAAGTTCAGGGGTGAACCTGCCACAAGGCCCAAGTCCAACACAACCCCCTTCCAGCCAAAACGCAGGGTAGGCCAATCACCACCGTGATGGACTTCCCTGCTTGGGGCGATAGAACACGGACGCGGGCCCGCACTGCAGGGACACCCTCCGGTTCTATGCCACATTGATCCATAAGACAAGCACATACTTAAAAAAAAACAGGTCCAACTAGGCTACCCCACTGGTACTCCTTAGCTGTCCACGGCTAGGACCAGGCCCTAGGCCATCTAGATACCACTGGTCCTTGCCAATCCACAGAGTGGGGGGTGGTAACCCCTGGCCTACAATAGCCATTCTCCACTTCCTTTCTCAGTGTAGTTCCAAACTACCACTGATTCTTCAACCTAGGGTCCGCACCCTCAGGCTGACCAGAGGTCACGGGCACGATTGCCCCACCCTACCTCTACTTCTGAAGCACCCTCCAGAACACAACTCTCCCACCAGTTTAGGACCTGACTTCCTCAGCAGCAGTGACCACAGTCAGACCAGCACAAGAACGGTGTAGTAAGGCGTTGCACTTTGCGGGTTGCCAGATGCGGCGCAGGCGGCGGCTCACGGACCCATCATGCACTGGGACAGGAACAGACTAATTTGCATATAGCCAGGTTCTGAGCTGGGATGGTGCAGTGAGCTAAAAAACGGTGATGGATTAAAACCATGATCTATTGACTTGGTAAGAGTATTCTGCATCATTCAGAAACTCTGTCCATCACCACCCCCCTTTTCCAAAATCCAACCACCCATTTCATTCACTGGGGAGGCTTGGGTCATTAGACGCACCACAGGGGGGCGGAGCCAGCATTGTCAGGGGAAAACCCAGCCTCATTCAGGACACAGGTACACTCCTCCCACACATCACTCATGCTAATCTCCCACTCACCACCGGGCAGACCCAGCCAGACTTCCTGGAGCCTGGCATGCCAGCCAGCTCCAGCCAATCACGCTCCAGTACCCTCACTGCACACACACAGCCATGTCTAGAAGTGGCCCTTCCCCACTAGACACATACAAGCCGGGCATACCGTTGCGCAGCATTCATTCCCACGAGTTCACACATACCAAACTCGAGCCTGCACTCCCCACGCATCAGGAACTACCAGGGACACATACATTCCCCATGCATTCCTATGGGAGGGCAGGCCTATCTCACACACACACTCCAAGTGCGCACGCACTTTACACTGCGCCACAGTGTCAAAGTGCGCAAAGACCAGAAATCACTATTATTTAAGGCAAAAAGTTCAGGGGTGAACCTGCCACAAGGCCCAAGTCCAACAAGAGTGTTTTGTCAATATAAGAGAAACCATGACCCTGAAGTGTTTTTTTTTAAATATTCATGTTCACTGTGTCGTTCCTTTTAGATCACAGCCATTTCAGGCACCTTCCACTAAGTAATGGACAGCGTCATATAGATGCCACGGATCCTTTCTGTTTATTGAATTTTGGACCTATGAGGGCCACGCCTTAATCCTAAGCAGTGGCGGCTGGTGACATTTGTAAGTGGTGTGGCATACAGTTTGTCGTGGAGTGCACCATGGCTAGCGAGAATAGTGAGCCCGAGCGACTTACAGTGGGTCTCCCCCAGGAAAAGTTTGAAAAAAGAGTGGGCAAATGGCGTATTTTCAAGCAATTTGGAGAAATCAAGGTTTAATAAAGCAATTGTGAAAGTGCAGTTATTACATTAATAAAGAGATGTCATATAATAACATGGGTAGCCGCTTATTAAGTACAACCACAGAGCTTCATAACAGACTTCAAGCTAAAAATGATGAGTACCTCACAGTAATTTTTAACAAAGTAAGCAGGTCACAAACTAGCAGCATTCAATAAATGTTAAGATTAACGTATTCAGTGCATGTATAATCATGTGTAGGTGCACCATTGTGTCTATGCATCCTTGCACATATAAATATACGTATTTGTCTGTGAGTGAGGCATTGTGGATGTTTTACTTGTGTGCCTGTGCGCTTTTAGTTCTAGTGTGCACACACCCTTTAAGAAGCATAAACGCTGGTTGCTAATGCTCATAGTTTCAGAAACCTTTCTATCTTCTTGATAGGTTTCTGAAGCTAAGAGCTTTGGCACGCAGACGCAGTGTGTATATTCTCCCCCCGGTTTAAATTACAGGCATGTTATGTATAAGGTAAATTAAAAGTATTACGCTAGCAACCAAGGAAGCAAAAACGTTAAAAGAAAAGTTTTTCAAATTCTAATAATAATTAAAGTTCAGAATCTCAGGACATTCCTCCAAACAGTGAATGACGCTTCAAGGTGTGCCCAATCTCTTCATTTCTAAATGATGCTACTTTATGCAAAGGACTGGTCGGTCAGGCCGTTGTCATGTATTTGAAAGTTACAATATTTGGGTACAATCCATATATTCAGAAATGTGCACAGATCAATTTACTTACCAAAGGCACAATATACATGTGTCTGCTGTGCTAAACATCCAAGTCAAATGCCATTGTCTCAATGTTTGCCTTTCAAACCTGCACTTTGAAGAGGCTGCCCTGGCCACAAAATCAAAAACATATTTTCTTGCGAGGCAACTGAGAAAAAAACGTATTTCCATATTGTGAGTTACATAGTACAAAAGCAATCGAGTAAGATTATTATTATTTATTTATTTGCAGAGTTTTATATAGCGCGAACTAGACCCGAACCGAATAAGGTATCAGAGCACTTTACTTATTTTTCCAGTTAGTTACATGAGGACACTTTCATTTTAGGCACGGGGAGATTAGATTAAGTGATTTGCCCAGAATCACAGGAGGTTTTTGGCGTCGTTACCGAGACTCGAACCCAGTTCCCCAGGTCCGAGGTCGAGCGCCCTAGCCGTTAGGCCAACTCCTCTCTTTACAATCATTACTAGGCATTCATACCATGCACTTGTTTTTATGGTTGTCGGTTGGTCACTTCAGATGTACCTGCAGAAACGCCGGCAGTGGCTGCAGAAGCAACTATCCAGAAAACGTTACAAGGTACGAATGAACAACGTAAAGGCATGTTACCAGTAGATTTTTGTACTGCAACATAGATGATTCGGCATAAGGGCGTTCCACGTTGTCTATCCAATGTCTTAATACATCGTTCGGACATGACAACCTAAATGCCCATCCCCCTTGTACTCTGGGAATGTTCAAAGATCATTTCTATGACGGCTGCAAAAAGCTATGCGGCGTGAGTACTAGTTCAAAGGCCACCACCCAGGTTGGGCTGAGTTGTAGGGATAAAGGAACCCACGGTGAACAGAAGTGGGCCAGCAATTATGCGGGCAAATGTTTATTCAGCACACGAGCGAGTGCGAGTAAGATTTACATTATAAAAGTAATTGAACTCCGATATCACTTGGGGTCGGGGAGGGAAGAAGACACACAGTGGACTGGGGCTGGCTGCTGAGCTGACACAGACACACTACATGCCTAGTAGTTTATCATGCGACTGCGATGATGACGACGCACAATACAACTAAGCAGCCTATAACTGGCAGGCCAAGTCCAACCCAAGCAGCAACGCAATCACCACAAATTTCAATCGGAGTCACGGTGTACTGTACTTACGGAGTCCGTCTCTGAAATAAATCCTGTCTGCGCGATGTCGGATTCATCGCTCCACTGTGATCGGAGAGATTATTCCAGGCTGGATTATTCAACTAGCAGAGATTATCCTATTGGAAATTGTGTGGGAACTGCGGGAGTCCTCGCATCCGGTTCAGGAGGCCGGCCACGAGGTCATGGAGCACGCCAGAGCGCGGTGACGTCCCCACAGCGGCCAACGCTAAAGAGCAGGGCTGGGCTAATACTGCCCATAATGAGACCCGGCTCCCCCGGGTCTCTACCTGTGTGAGTGCTAGGGGAGGAGGAGGAGGGAAGGGTCTACTGCGTGTGTGCGCATGCGTGGGCATGCGTGGGCAAGTCATAAAAATGACTTGTCCTAAATGCGCACACTGCTGCTGCCCTCCCTGCCACGCTCTCAGGGTCACACGCTGCCAGCCTGCCAGGCCCGCCCCCACACCCTTCCGCGATCGCGATGACGTCACTATTGTGACTCCGACCGACCTCCAATCATTATTCTGTCGGCAGTGTCGGGCTATTGTTGTATTGTGCACTGCGCTCATAATTTTACTTTTTGGTGCGTGCACGAATGCGCAGTGTGACAGTGACGGTCGTCCATGGCTGGTAGGGCAACGCCCCAACGCCCCCAATGGACGAACCGCCACTGATCCTAAGTAAGAATACTATGGATTACAAGTATATACTTACCACTTTCACTATAGATAGGTTCATTGACCGATGCCTTGATATTGCAGGTGGTGTTTGCTCCCTCCCAACTATAAGTGCCTGGAGCCTTTGGGCTCACCAACCCTCACTTGAACCTCATGGGAGGACTTCCAGGTTTTAACCACGGTAAATACGGTCTTTACTGAACCCTGATTTTGGGTTCACCCTTTAATATAACCATTTCATATGTCAACATACAGTTGTTTGGCATTCTGAAGGGATCTGTAAGGTATAACTACCTCCTTGACAACTGTTTTGTAAAGTCTGATGTGGGCTGAGTGATCACTGGGACAGTGCATTTGGCTAACACCATCCTCAGTTACTTATAAGAGTATACATACATGGCACATGGTGTGAAGCCTATACATAATATTGAGCATATACTATGATGTGTTTTGAGAACCAATTTTAGCTACTATGAACTTGCGCCCTGCATAGAGATATGTAAGTAACACAAGTAGAAATCATCCTTATCACTCATTTTAATAATGGTCTCTCTCCACAAAGCCCAGGGCCCCATAATCCATTACATGTGTGCCCTATGTAGGGGCCACACGTATACATTCAACATAATGATTACACTCTGACACTCAGGGGAAGAACCTCATCCACAGGGCATCTAGCTCCTGATAGGAATGCGACATTTTGTGTAGGTTTTCTAAAAAACTGATTTCCTTTACTTTGAAAAATATAATGTGTTTGTTCTGGCGTTTGTTATTGGTAATACAATGGCTTGATGAAAGAGAGTTTATCTGCTTTTTATGACTCCTACACTCAGCAACAATATCACACCATCTGCTTGCTGATGACGGCCCCCAGCCGTCATGCACTACAGTGCTCGTGTGCTGATGATGGCTGGGGGCCGTCATGACCGCACCCGCGATCGGAATGTGCTGCACAGGCGCACAATCATGGCAGCATGCAAGGGGTTAACACACAAGCAATATGTGCAAATGGAGTATGCCCTAATGTAATAGGCATTTACAACGTAATGATAATAATGTTTGTTGACGATATTATTCATATTATGTGCGCCTTGACATATGATCATCCACACACCATGGACAGTGAGATAGCGGAGTCTTTTCTCCACCCCACTTAGTCAGGCAGAGGCATCTAGCGTTTGCATACGCGAGACGTCACGCAGCGTTTTTCGGCAGACTGCAGGCTTTTTAAATCAACCTAGGTGCCCGGCCAGTGTTTTCATTTTCCGATCTGAGAGGAGGAGGCCACAAGAATAGCGGTGAGTTTACGACCTATTCCCTTATTTACTCTGGTGGCTTTAGATTCCATCCTTTGATGACTTATGAAGGTGATGTTCTCTGCTTTAACTCTGCAGATGCAACACCGTGTCAAACCTTCATTTTCCTGACGTGAACTCAACCGGCGGACGCAGTGAGTCGTGTTCCCCTTTTTTCAAACTCAGTCGGCTTGACGTTTTCCCTCATTTTTCCACACTAGAGGGTTTAAATATGTCGGTGGGGACAGAAATACGGACTAGCGATAATTTAGAGTGTTTTGTCAATGTAAGAGAAACCACGACCCTGAAGTGTTGTTTTTTTAATATTCATGTTCACTGTGTCGTTCCTTTTAGATCACAGCCATTTCAGGCACCTTCCACTAAGTAATGGACAGCGTCATATAGATGCCACGGATCCTTTCTGTTTATGGAATTTTGGACCTATGAGGGCCACACCTTAATCCTAAGTAAGAATACTATGGATTACAAGTATATACTTACCACTTTCACTATAGATAGGTTCATTGACCGATGCCTTGATATTGCAGGTGGTGTTTGCTCCCTCCCAACTATAAGTGCCTGGAGCCTTTGGGCTCACCAACCCTCACTTGAACCTCATGGGAGGACTTCCAGGTTTTAACCACGGTAAATACGGTCTTTACTGAACCCTTCTTCATGTGTAATGTTTTTTAGTTCAACACATTTATATTACACCCTTAGGTGTCCTTTCCACTTCACGCACACGCCAGTCCTGAGGAAGACCCCGCTAGCAAGGCTCTTAGGAACCTACACATACACAGGGGTCGAAACGTCGACGCTACCTTGATGCCATGCAATCAACAGTACCTGATCTACTGTGATTTGTTGTATTATATGGCTGTGTAACAACTTACATGAATATTTCCATTTGTCGTACTATTTGGCTATGAAATGTTATACCGAATGAATAGCAAAATTGTATAATTCGTCGTCTAACTGTCACCTATCCCACTACCTTCACTCAAACCTTTCACTTCTCCTCATCGCTTGCGTCACCTCATGATTGGGCACTCCAAATGCTATTTGGAATGTTTTCTATGACTGAGATACATGTTCAGTGTGATTAAATAACACTGCCACAACAAGAAACTCTTTAATTTAATTTTTTGTTTAATTTTTTGAATAATGCAAATCATGTTTTACTAACGTCTTCTGATGTTCGATTACTGGGACCACTGTTTAGTATATTGTCTCGTACCCAGGTGCCAGTGATTTTGGGTTCACCCTTTAATATAACCATTTCATATGTGAACATAGAGTTGTTTGGCATTCTGAAGGGGTCTGTAAGGTATAACTACCTCCTTGACAACTGTTTTGTAAAGTCTGATGTGGGCTGCGTGATCACTGGGACAGTGCATTTGGCTAACACCATCCTCAGTTACTTATAAGAGTATACATACATGGCTCATGGTGTGAAGCCTATACATAATAATGAGCATATACTATGATGTGTTTTGAGAACCAATTTTAGCTACTATGAACTTGCGCCCTGCATAGAGATATGTATGTAACACAAGTAGAAATCATCCTTATCACTCATTTTAATGATGGTCTCTCTCCACAAAGCCCAGGGCCCCATAATCCAGTACATGTGTGCCCTATGTAGGGGACACACGTATACATTCAACATAATGATTACACTCTGACACTCAGGGGAAGAACCTCATCCACAGGGCATCTAGCTCCTCTGCAGTGAAGAGAGGGGCCCTCTCCCTGTAGTGTTTGCCCTGAATGCTTCCAGAGATGGCAAACAGCAGCTAAAGTGGAGGAGGTATTTAAGCAGCAGTGTTAGGAGGCAAATTATCTATTTTCCCACCCGCCGTGTACATGTACGCCCCATACGCGGTCATCAGCGTCGGCACCCACACCCATTGAATTGCGACAGTTACTATCCTCAATGTTAGACTATGGCTGTGTCCGCCGTGCATGCGACCGCCTACCATGAGGTCTACTTTCGCCGACAGAGTACATTTGACATGTCCAATTAGTGGGGACAGCAATCCACTATGTTAGCGGTTTGGAAAACTGTATTTGTGACAGTTAAGTGCGTTACCACCACTACAAATGATGGTAAACATGTCTACATTTTAAATGCCCTGTTCCCATGTCATGTCCAGTACAAAACGTCATCTGTGCACATAGGGGAAATGTTATGCTACCCACACTATAGTGTAAATTTACAATGTCAGATTTGATGATGTGCACAGTTCTGTTATAAACCTGTGAAGTCCACTTTGGGGATGACAGGTGAATGTTCAAGATTTGGCAATGATGATATAAAATGTGTAATGCTTCATGAAGCATTAATGTTCAGAAACATGACTTTTGCCTTACTCTTCACATATGTTACTCTGCTCACTGTGACCAATATGCATTCTTGTGTAACTCCACACTTAGGTACCCTGGGAGAGGGAGGAACACTAGGCTCCAGTGTACTGCCCATTTCCAGACCTACAAACCATAGAAGAACGACATGTAATCCAGAAGTTCTGTTTGAATCGTCAAACAATCCGGGATTTGTGTCATCAGTTGGAGCCTGACCTCCTACCTCACATTCATTATCCTACATGAATCCCACCACTTGTTAAACTCATGTCTGTTTTGCATTTTTTGGTCACAGGTTCATTTTAGTTCACCAGTGGAATGTCACAACCTATGTTTAGTCAGGTACTCCAAGAGGTGCTAGCAGCACTTTTGAGACACGTGGTCAGCTACATCCAGTTCCCCAGGCGTGTGGATTTAGTCAATTTTAAGGCAGATTTTCATGCTTTCGCTCACATCCCACCTGTGATTAGAATGATCCTTTGGTGACACACATATTGCCCGGTTCCCAGAATCTGCCCATGATGACTTCATACTGCAGAACAGCACCATACCCCAGCTGATGTCACAACTACTACCAGAGCGGACCTGGCTTGTAGGTAAGTGTGATCTGTCCTAACTTTCTGTGGGTGATGTCAGGTTGTATGATTTGAAAGTATGTAAACCATTGTTGCACTTCTGTCTATCTTCCATCTAGGAGACTCAGCGTTTCCTAACAGCCTCAGTTGTTGTCACCGCTGAGGAATCCTACAATGACAGGGGACGTCCGCTTCGAAGAGGCCCATGGAAGAACATGACGGTCAGTGGAGCGGGCCTTTTGGCTCCTGGAAGCCAGATTTAGATGTCTGGACAAGACTCGGGGAGCCATCCTCTACTTACCTGGGAAGGTGTATAAGATCACCGTGGCTTGGTGCTTACTCCACAAGATTGCCTTTCAACGGAATATCCCTTACATCGCAGAGGATGCAGGCCATGAAGAGCCACTGGGTGAGGGACCTGAAATCGCAAATGATGATGATAGTAGTGAAGGGCAAGGAGCTGACTTGCGTCAAGATCTCATCCAAAACTACTTCTCCTGAGTGTAAGTATGGTGTAAGATGTGATGACTGACTATTATTGCAGCTCTTTTGTAGTGAAGTTGTGAGGAGGATGTTAATGCTACATACTAGCAATATAACGGTCTGGAATTTTCTGGGGAAAGGTGTTTGTATTGTAAGTGTAGCTTTGTTCAACTATAAATGCTGTCTTGGACTGTGTTCACTAGAAGTTGACAATGTGATGTTCAGCTGTAAATGGTGTCCTGTAGTGTGTTCTCTGGAAGTTGACAATGTGATGGTGCCATATTTTTGGTATTTTAGCTAATCTCTCTGTGTTGGTCTGTTTCAGTTACCTTCACTGTGACATCTTCATTTGGACATTTCAGAGTTGTGACATTTGCAGGTATATTATGCTTTTCAGACGTACAAAGTGAACATGGATTGGTCCTGGAAATGTCTGTCACAAAGTTTGGGTGTACAAAGCCAGTAGGTACCAAGGAAGCTTGCACAGCGATAGGATGGAAGTTACCTGGCTTCCATTGGACTTATTTCTTGTGGTGTTTTGGTCCTAATACAATATGCGTGCCATCATGTGATCCAACACAATGTCGTGCTGGGCTCAATTAATTGTAGTCTCTCTTCATATTGGCTAAATCCTCATTGTGTATGAACTGTTTATAACAGTGTCTCCTCAATGTAGGCCAAAGTGCTTGTGGCACATAACTGACCTTTGTTTGTGACATTTCACCAGATGCAAGCAACAATGGATCGAAATGACCCTGTGGTCAGAAACTGTTGTACTGACATGTGTCTGTTTATTTGTTTATTTGATGTAAGATTCCTTTTGTGAGGTAGGCAATATGACTCCAGCTGATGATGTAGACCTAATATATTGTTGCCCATTGTGAAGGATCTTGTCAGATGTATGCCCTCCTGCCATGTTTTGAAAATCTGCAACTGATTGTGTGATTACTGATACAGAATAACCGAATCATGTCTTATTTGCTTTGTGTCTGACATCATGTCAGCCTATGACTTGGACAATGAAATAAAGATGTTATCAGACCGGACACTTAATGGTATGTGTTGTTGTGACATAGTAGTGTTCCTGAGTTGGAGATTGTTTACATACAACATATCAATACTACGAGAAGTCCCAAGTATTGACATTGGAAAGTTCACATGGTAGTACAATCACATGGCTATATGTGTGAATTACAACAGGAGACAATAATTTGCTGACATGTGTGTTATATTCTGGTCTTCTCCTTTCCTGCTGCTCAGCCTGTGTGTGTGATGTCATTAGAATGTTCGTGTATGCATGGTTTGAATGTGTGGTCAGTTTGAGTGAGTGGGGCTGAGCAGCTGGATGCTGCTCCCGGTGGGGCCTTCCTTACTACCTAACTTATGCCTAATAAACCTACTTAAGAATACTTACGCCTATTGGATCTACCTACCTTACAAAGTACTTTTTTCAATGTAACAATGTGTTTTTAATGAAATGAACAAGGATGAGGTGAAGAAATGAACAAAGATTTACAGAGTGCAAACAAAAGTTGAAGGCTTCAGTCCTGTGGATGAAACCATTGTAGTAGAGTCCAAATTGTCAGGAGTACAAAGTCCAACATACTCCTCCCATCAGATACAGAAAGTGAGCAGGAATAATCCACAAAGTGCATGCGTAGCACACACAGGATGACACTGGGGGAAAAATGTCTTCCTGACGGTGGTGCGTGTATTGCCATCCACCTCTCCTAGTATTTCTGGTAGATGTCCCCTCTTTCTGAAAGAAGGTGGGATCCGGAGCTGCTGAGACAAGGGCATGTGCAGATGTGTCCTCCTCTGACACAGCCTCCCTTCCTGGGGCTGAGGCAGATGTTGACGGTCTGGATGTACTTGGACCACAGGAAGGATAAAATGCAGGTGAAAAAGCCCTGCATTGGGTGGTATTGATGTCCTGCAGCAACCCAACTAGGGAAGCCATGTTGGTGTGGATGCCGGCCTCCTTGGTGTGGATGCCGGCCACCTCGGTGTGGATGCCGGCTACCTTGGTGTGTGCCGGCCACCTTGGTGTGTGCCAGCCACCTCCCAGTATGTGTCCCTCTGCAGTTCCTTGATTTCCCGGATTTCTGTCAATAACCGGCCCAAGACATTTCGGGAGTCCTAAGAGACTCCTAGGACTTGGATGATTGTAGACTGGGTGTCGGTGTCCCCAGTGGGCTTACTCTGTGGGCCCACAGTTACCCTCCCACAATACCTACCCACATGGCCCGATGATTGCAGACTGGGTGTCGGTGTCCCCAGTGGGCTTAATCTGTGGGCCCACAGTTATCCTCCCACAATACCTACCCCCATGGCTTGGTACCCTTGATACAGACTGTTCCCTCGCACTGGGTCCTGATTCCTCTGTGACTGAGGTGGTGATAGTCGGCTCAGAATTCAGGACTTGGGCACAAGATGGGACTGACTGTGCTTGATGGACAGTTTGAGGGAGCAATGGTTGCCTGTGTTGTTGCAGATGGTGTGGGAGTTGTTGTGGGCACAGTGAGCCCAACTGGTTTTTTTTGTCGTTTTATATAGCGCAAACTTGACCAGAAGGTATCAGAACGCTTTACATGAGCACCAGTTGCATTACAGATGGACACATTAATTTCTAGGCACAGGGAGATTAAGTGATTTGCCTAGAATCACAGGATGCTTGAGCCTTCTGCCAGACTCAATCCTGGTTCCCCAGCTTCAAAGTCAGCCAATATAGCCGTTAATCCACATCCTTTCCCCTGGCTTCTGGCCACGCTGACCTGATGGGCCAGTACCATTGTGAGAGGCTGGCCTGGTATATGATGTCCACTGATGTAAGAAGGCACCTTCCACCCGTCCAGACAATTCTTATGGTGATTTAAGAGGTCTCAGACAACCTTAGAAAGCTACCCAAGTGATAGCTGTGGAGAGCAGCCTCCAGGCTCCATCTTAAAGGAGTGTAAAGCAGCTTGTTCTTCTAGAATGCGATCTTATAGTATAGTTTAAATGAAAGAGAACAGCACACAAGGTATTTTTAAAAATATGTATTTATTATATAATACTCTCTAGTATGTTCCAGTATCTAACACATGGAAATATACACAAAGCACACACTACTATAGCAAAGAAATTACAGTAAATAGTACTAATACACAGTGGCTGCCAGGGGGGACCAAACCATATACTAAGAAAGTGGTATAACAATCTCAACTCGAGGTCAGGATGTAGAATTGCTTGGACCCAAAGGAACCACCCAAGGTGAGTATATAGGGACCCCACGGAGAGCATGAGAAGTGTGACTACACAACCGCATGGCCCGTACAAGTCTATGTGCAAGTCTCTGTTGGATTTTTAAAGATTAAGGACCCTTCCCAATGGACCCTGCAGAAACCTGGTGGAAGACAGAAGGTTGGAGGGCCACCCCACCTGTGGATACTGTGGTACCCAAGTTACCTATTACAGGGAAAATGGGTGCATAGGTGTGAAGTGGCCTTGGAAACCGCAGTCAAACCCAATGAAGGACCTCAGGAAAGTGCCGCTGCTGGAAGAGGAGAATGTGTCTGTGGGAATCTAAATGTGGATTCTTTATGAAGAGTACCTGAAAGCAGAGGGGACAGAGTCTGGGTCACTTGATAGTGACCAGGGGCTCTGTGGGAAACATCCATTACAACGCAGTCATTACAACGACCTACCTTCATAACACAACTGTTAGAACGCAACTGCGTTTACATAGCATGCCATTACAATGCATGCCATTTAGCGCATACCATTACAACGCATGCCATTACAACGCATGCCATCACAACACATTATAAGGTAAGTAATGGAGATGTTTTTAGTATTAGGGTGGGTATGGGTTTTGGGGTACATGGGAATAATAATTTTTACCCCTACACTATCCCACACTTTCCCTACTGTTGCACTCATTGGAGTGGGAATAGTAATTTTACCCCTACACTATCCAACACTTACCCTACTGTTGCTCTCATTGGAGTGGGAATAGTAATTCTGACCCCTACACTATCCAACACTTACCCTACTGTTGCTCTAAAAGTATTATGTGTTGTAATGGTATGCATTGTAATAGAATGTGTTGTAATGATGGTTTTTAAAAATAAGTTGTAATGGCATGCGTTGTAACATCATATATTCGATCTCAGTAGATGAATACCCACCGATGTCAGGTGCTTCAAGATCGATGTCGTTGACCTTGACTATGCAGCTGTGGGGATCAGCCGACATTGAGGATGATCAAGAGAGGAATACGAGCTGTCCCACAAAGGATGTTGAGTGCTGAGGGGTCGGTGTCAGGCGGGAGCACCAACAATCCTTGGCAAAAGCAACCCACAAAGACAGTCAAGAAGTTGCAGGAGGAGTACCAGCAAGGTTCAGGAGACTCACCACAAGCAGGGGAGTCAGAGGCAAGCCCAGAGCAATCAAGGGGGCCCAAAGAAGTCATAGTTGACTGAAGCCCTCAGAATGCAGGCTGGCCAAGACCTTCGCCTCCCAGGGAAAGAATTGTAATAGTGCACTAGGAAGGCCACCACCAGTTCTCTGAGCTTCCAGGTGGTGGTTGTTGTACGTAGTATGTATTCTCAACCTGAGGTCCGTCCCTCCACTCCTAATGCCACTCTGTGTGTGCAGGGTGGTATCAACAGCATTTACTCTGTTGACTATCCTGTCCCCGATTTCCATTTTCCCACTAATACTGGAAGGAGAATGTTGGACTTGGGAGCTAAAAAGTTAGGGCTTTACTCTAATGTTTTCATCCACCATTATTGTCAATTCTTGCTCAGTGAAATGTGTTGTTTTTGCCAGGCATGGTGAAAAAAGAAAATGTGAAAGCTCCAAAACAAAAATTACAGGTGGTGGAAAGTGCTAAATGGGAAGATGTATATGGGGAGCTCAGAAAAGGTCTATCTGTCTTGCTGTGCTGCCGTTGTGAAGCAAAGGATGCTGGTCAGGGATGCAGTGTGTTTTGTAGTGTGATTTGGAGGCATGCCCACATGCCAAAACACAACAGCTGTGTTGTTTTTAAATCCATCCAATAGTCACTGTTGTGGTATTTTTTGTCTGTGTACCGCAGTGGTCTACCGCCATTGGGTAACCGCCATTTGTTAGCTGCCGCTTGGAGACTGTGAGTACAACTCTGTGATCCTGATATGCTCAGTGGGTAGACCATGGACCAGACGGCGGTGGAGGATGCACAGCCAAGATTGCAGATCGCCGTGGTCCTAGCATGAAGACCGCCGTGGCCGTGGTCTGCATTTTAGACAGGACAACTTGTGATATGGCGGGCGGTAGATAGCCCGCGCAGTGTAGTTGTAGAGGACGCGGTGGTTGGGTTTTCAGACTGCCATAGTCCTAATTGTCCTCTAAAAGTAGTAGATTTCTTTTTAATTGGTAAAAAGGTTGTTTTACAGCATTCCTGTTTTTTGTAAATAATGAAAAGCTGAAAAATCGATCCTGTCAGCACTGTTAAAATAAGGGAATCGTTTCAAGAAATTTGTGTGACTATTTAAAGGCAGTTCCTGGCACTCTTCCCATTATGTGCAATTGTTTATCGCTTGAGGATAAATAAATATATGCATGTGGTGATGACTAAAGTGGTGATAGCATTACATTACTTTACAATTATTGGTATTTTAATAAGGATCCCCATTATCGAGGGTTGTCTAAGCTAGCAAATTTAACATTGTATTTGTAAGTTATAATGCAATGATTTCCACACCATGATGATCCCGTCGTGCTCTGTGAGAAGAAGAATGAGGTTGCAGTTCTTGAACTAGAAGAAATGGTACAGCTTCATCAGGAATGTAATGTCCATTTAGTAATATTAAAACATCAATCAACAAGATAAGCCACAGTAGAAGGAAAAACACTCCGATAGCAATCCTGTTGCAGAACCAAGAGTAAGCAAGAAACAGTTTGTGACATTAAGAGGCTGTGGAGTGTGTCATTCTATTCCAAAGTCAGAGTCTTTTTTATAAAGAGTTATTTCTTGCCACGGTATCATTTGCGATCAGTGACATAATATCGGAAACAACAATGTTGTGTGAGAGAAATATTTTGTCAAAAATATCACTTACAAACAGATTTCCTATCCTTATAATGGTAAGAAAAGAAAAAGAAATATAGTTTCACACTAATATGATTAAAAACATACAAAAATATAGTATCCTAAAATATGTATAGTGTAAAGTAAACCAATATATACTAATATAAACACACATATATAAGTGCATGTTTCTTTTATATAATATATCTATATATATATATATTACCTACTGGCGGTCGCCAGTAGGTATATATAGTTAGGATTTTTTCCCTATGGGATTTTTGAAAATTCTATGTCTAATAACTTTGGCGTTTGTGGACGGAATTGGCTGAAATTTTCTGGAAAATGGAACATTTTGTTTCTGAGCAGCCACTGGAAATTTGGGGGGAGTTGGTCCAGGGGGGGCCGAGAAAAAAGGGGGGTCCCAAAACGTGTTTTTAACATTGAGTTTTCCATAGGGCGGTTAGCCTCACTTTTAGCCCGAACGGCTGAATGGATTTGCACGAAACTTGGCAAAATTGTAGGGACTGGTAGCCCGATGTGCCTTTTCTAGGTCTCAATATATGTGCTTCAGTGGATTTTGAGAAATTAACGTTCAAAAAAAGATATATATCTGTAAGCGCGGACCAGGCAGCGCCCCGGTACGCGTACTTGACGCGTAACGGAACTTCGCGTAGCGAAGTTGATTGGCTCTCTGGTGTCTGTCAACATTCTAAACAGTCCGGAGCGGCCGCCATCTTGTCTCTCGGTAGGATCGAGAGACAAGAGGAGGTCAAAAGCGAAGGGGCAAATGAACTTAAGGGGGCATAGTAGATACTCCCTGACCCCCTAGGTTTGATGTGGAGGCTTTAAAGGGGCCCCGCTAAGCAAAAAAAAATAAAAAAAATTTTTGTTTTTTTTCGTGGTTAGCGCCCGGTACGCGAACCGGGAAGCGTACTGGGGAGCGTATCACAATAAAAAATGAATGATAGACTTTTCAAATGCTGTATGTTAATTGATTGTTGGTTTTGTTGATTATTTTTTTTTTTTTAACTTTTTTTATTGTGTTTCATAATTTATTAAACTTTCTAACATTTCATTGTCAGAAATTTCATAATCATGGAATATAGATTGTAGTCTCTGAGGTTGTAAAATGTCCTCATTTGCAAGGAGGTTATCTACTGCTTGCACACATTGCAGTAGTTCTTGGTCCCATGTTTCATCCATAAATTCAATCTCATTTGGATCAATGATTTCTGTGTTGGACTCTGGAAGGACAATTTCAAATGAAATGTTTTGTTCACTTTCCATTTTTCCTGAAATTTGCATAAAAAAAATATATATTAGTAGAGGTAGGGCACTGTTGGGATTAATTTTAGATAGGCAGTTTTTATCAGAGAATTTATCTTTGGGCAGTGTATAGTATCAGAGTGGAAGTAGGAATATAAAAAAGTGTATCTAAATTTATAAGTACTACAGAGGGATAGTATATAACTAACAGAAAAAGTTTGCCATATTAACTTAAAGTGCACAATATACTTCAGTTTTAAAAATAATAACTTACCTTTAAAAAGAAGTTGAAGTTATTAATGAAAATCCAAATGAAATGTACACCAGGAAGTAGTAGTCAAAATGGCTGTGTTTCCTTCTCTTCCTTTATATATATTCGGGTACATAACCAATCAAATGTCAGGTAAAAAAAGTAGAAAATGAAAGTAACATTTTAATTGGTTGTCAATTCCAACACTTCAGATGTGTTTTGTGAAGTAATTTACCTCACGGTATTTAGAGAGGACTACAGGCTAAATGGCTAAATGGAATTCCAATCAAATTTGTGAAAATGGTAGGGATTGGTATGTAGTATGAGCTATTCTATATTTGGTGAAATTGTCTCCAGTGGCTTTTCTGTGAACTACTTTCCCACCTTTTTTGATGGTGCGCTTCCCAGGAAGCGACCCGGTACGCGAACCGGTGAGCGCCCTGGTACGCGAACCTTAAGCGTAACGGGAGTCCACCATTTTGTGTTTCGGTCGAATTATGATACAAGATGGAGGGCAAATAATGTTCAGAATGGGTAGAAGGGGGCACGGTAGACTTATCTTGACCCCCTAGGTTTTGTGAGGGTGGCTGAGGAGGCCCATATGTGCGAAAAAAAACACATTTTTTAAAAAAATTTCGCGAGGTTAGCTCCCGGTACGCGTACCGGGTAGCGCACCAGGGAGTGTACTTTGTTGAAAATTAGTGAAAAAAGTTAGAGTAAAATAATAATTGTGAGTAATTAGATGTAGGGTAGCTCTGAGAAGAGCTTTTGGGTTTATAGTACATTTTGGTACTTATAAGTAGGTACCAATGCACATTTTTAAATTCAGAGTGAAAACTCTGTTGCCCTCATCTGAGAAGTGAACTCCATCTCCTCTGTAGATATCTTGCATGTAATAACGCAAGTTATTGTTGTACAGGGAGCCCATTCCATGGTCTCTCATGTAAGCTGAAACAGATTTGTTTACATGCTTCCTCGACTTCTCAATTTGTGGACAAAATTGGTTTGACCACCTCCATTTCTGTCTTTGGCATATATTTGAATATACCAAGGCAGTCTGAGGAAAAAGTGCCATTAATTGCTCAAAGGTGTCCTTTAAAAGCATTTCCAGACCTACACCAGTCAAAGTGCCCAAGTCATTACCTCCACAGTGCACAATTAACAGGTCAGGTTTTGGCAAATGCATAAAGGTTTTCACCAATGGTATCAATTGGTGACATTTTAATCCTCTCTGGCCAAACCACTTAATTTCCACATCTTGTAAATTGAGGTTAGGTAAATTCCTGCTTTCAACGTACCTTTGAGCCCAGTGAATATAACTATGACCAACAATCCAGACAGAAAACATGGTGAGAGAAGGTTCTCCTGCAGTCAGATGAAGTGTGGCAATGAAATGGCAGTTGAAAAAATGTGAGTTTGAAATGAAAAAAACTGTGGAGTTTCTGTGTTCATGAAGTAGTAACAGTGATTGGTGGATTTTGATTGATGAAAACAGAAAGTTAGGGTGTAGAGATGTGTTCTTTGAAAGATGTATTTTGAGTGGTCAATAAAAAATCATTAAATGAAAGAAAGCACTGGATATGCAGGTGCACTGAGAGTTCAGAGTTCAATTGCAACATTGTTGTGTGAATTTGCAAACACCAGAGTTTCTCCAAGAGGTGGTTGCTATGGAAAATAGGCAGAAAGGGCAGAGGGGGAAGGGTTTTCATTTGAAAAAAAGTGAGGGAAGAGTTTTGATTGGGTGACATGAGAAATATGTGTGAAGAATTACACCATTTCTGTGCTTTTGATAGCTGCAGACTCTGGAGTGCATACCTTTTGCTCTGCTGAAGACAAATTGGTGTGTTTCTTAGACTGTTTTCAAACTCAAAGTATTTGCTAAGGTGAGAAAATATTTCTTTACTTTAGATAGAGAATAGTGTGCTTTAAGGAGAAAATTATGATTTATGTGGCGCAATTTGCTAGTAAATATGCTCTCACATGTGCATGGAAATTTTTGATTTTGAATGTTTTTGTTATATAGCCATGTTAAAAGTGACGCAACCATGCTGGAAAGCCAATCAAAAAATGCTTTCATGTGTTTTAATGACATTTTAAGTCATTTTCTGATGTGCAGTGTTTAGAAATTATGATTTGAAAATCGTTTTTGTGGAAAAGGAATTGTTTTTAAATTCATGACAAGGATATAATGGTGTATGGTTATTTATAAGGCAATTGACTGTCCTTGATGTTATTTTTCTCATTTTAGTGTAAGACCTTTCTCTGTGGCGCAAATTGCTTGTAAATATGCTCTTACATGTGCATGAAAATTTTAATTATCAATGTTTGTGTTACATAGCCATGATAAAAGTGAACCAACCATGCAGGAAAGCCAATAAAAAAACGCTTTCATGTGTTTCAATGACATTTTAAGTCATTTTCTCATGTGCAGTTTTTTGAAATTATGATCTGAAAATCGTTTTTGGGAAAAGGGAATTGTTTTTAAATTCATGAGAAGGACATAATGGTGTATGGTTCTTTATAAGGCAATTGACTGTCCCTGATGTTATTTTTCCCATTTTAATGTCAGACCTTTCTTTGTGGCGCAAATTGCTTGTAAATATGCTCCCACCTGTACATTGAAAATTTTGATTTTGAATGTTTATGTTACATAGCCATGTTAAAAGTGACCCTACCATGCAGGAAAGCCAATCAAAATACGCTTTTATGTGTCTTAAGGACAATTTAAGTAATTTTCCCATGTGTAGTGTTTTGAAGTTATGATTTGAAAATCGTTTTTGAGGTAAAGGAATGTTGTTAAAATTTATGTTCGCCATATGCCCCCAAATTTCTTTCTCAGGGTTGCAGCAGGGTGTTCTTGAGACACCCCTGCACTTTTGGAATAAATTCCTAATTTGTGATGAGCAAATTGTTAATCGCAAATTGCACCTTCATTTATATGAGCCTCCTAGCCCATGGAAATGAATGGGTAATTTGCAATTAGCAATTTTCTCATCGCAAATTTGGAATGGTAAAGAATCGCTATTTATTCCTTAAAATTCGCTTTTTTGGAAATGCAAAATAGTTATATGATACATATGGCGGTTGATGTCTAACAAGATAAGAAGCTTATGGATACATTTATGATGACTGGTGCAATGAAGTAGAAATCACTTACTTCATTGGTAGGCCTTTACAATAAATTATCTCCTCTGTATTCTTCATCAAGCATAACTTTAATCTGCAATCCTGAGTAGGCCTCACCTTAAACAAACCTCTGGATAGGCCACATCTTATTGTCATCCTGATTTAATCATTTATTATTCTAGGGACAGATTTATGATAGGTGTATACCTCTTTTGTGCCACTTAGAAAACATTGTCCATGGGGAAATGACTTAAAATGTCATTAAGACACATGAATGTTTTTTTTTAAAACGTTTGCAATTTTTTTGGGTCACTTTCAACATGGCTATGTGTCTGAAACAGTCAAAATCTAAATTTGCAATGCACTGGTGGGAGCATATTTACAAGGAATGTGCTTCATGGGGAAAGGTCTTATAATGTAATATGGGAAAAATGACATTAGAGATACTGAAATGCCTTATAGAGAAGCATACACCATTATGTCCTTGTCATAAATTTGCAAACCATTACTTTTCCCCAAAAACGATTTTCAAATTATATTTAGAAAACAGTGCACATGTGGAAATTACTTAAAATGTCAATAATTCAAAATTTGTGATTCCTTAAATGCAATGTATCAAAAAAAAATATGTAAAAAATGATATTAAGGATTTGGAAACTACCACCAACTTGTAGTTTGTGGTAATTTGCGAATTCTTTTCAAAAAGCATTTTTTTTTTTAAAAAAAAAAGGTCCCATATGACGCCCATACATGCCATTAGGGCATGTAGGTGTGCCATGTGCTCCCAAATTTCTTTTTCAGGGGTGCAGCAGGGTGTTCTTGAGATACCCCTGCACGCTTGAAAAAAATCCTATTTTGTGATGAGCTAATTGCTAATCACAACTTGCAACATTAATTCCTATGAGCCTCCTAGCCTATGGAAATGAATGGGTAATTTGCAATTAGCAATTTGCTCATTGCAAATTAGGAATAGTAAAGAATCGCTATTTATTCCTTAAAATTTGCTATTTATAATATGTAAAATATTTTGATGATACATATGGCAGTTCATCTGTAACAAGATAAGAAGCTTAGGGATAGATTTATGATGAGTGGCGCATCCCCAGGGATGTGACAGTCATCCTGCGCCACTGTTCCGCCACCCATGGTGTGCTGCATTTACAATGCGGCGCAGCATGGGGCAAAAAAGGCACAGATGCGTGACGCATCTGTGCTGTAAAGGTGGCGCATTGCTGGAGTTGTATCGTAAGTGCGATGCAGCTCCAGCAAGGATCAGGGGTGCCCCATCTATACAATGCTGCGTCAAGACCTATGCCAGCTTCAAGCAGGCGCAGGGTTTTGAAGCAGCTTTCTCCTATCTGATTGTAAATGCGGCACACCATGGGTGGTAAAGCAGTGGTGCACATTAACTGGTGCATGCCTGGGGATGTGCCATTTAATATAAATCTGCACTTTAACATTTGAGTATGTGCAGGGGACACAGAGTCGTTGAGGCTTATCCAAGGTTAAGAACAGATGAGTCCTGTTCAGTGAAAAATTAGACATAGGCTTCACCTGCTCAGCATCGCTGGACATGGCTAAATAATAGCTGCAAAATGTTACTCTTGTTAAATAATTTTACTATTATAATCTGTGAGATTTGTCTCTTACTCTGCAACATCTCATTGTTGTTGTCTTTCTTTAAAGATAAAGACAACCTCAACATGAGCGACAATCTGCAATCAGTTGATTTTGACCTCATCATTGAACTTGTAATTGAAACATCAGTGGATGTTGATCCATTGGATGATTTAAATCCTGAGGATGAAGAAGAGCGTGATGAGGATGCAGATTTGTCCGAATTATATGATATAGGATGGGAAGCTGACCTGCTTGAGCCTTTGGAATTATAAACATTTATTTTTAAAATTTATAATCAATAAAAAGTAAAAAGGTAAACCGTTTAATTTAAAAATAAAGACACCTTCAAAAACAGGTTATGTGTAGTGTCTTCAATAAAATATTAAAATATGCTCATAAAATTAGATCAGATTCACATATAAAATAGCATAGGTAACATAAATATAAATCTCATTTCTTTTCTGCTATTTCTGTATTGTAAATTTGCAAGGACTAAAAAATCTTCTATTTAAAATGTCAAGTAGTGTGTTATGTTTTTGATCACTATTACTGATTTACTGTTTGATAATAATGTTTAATAACATTTTTATTATATTTTTCCTCAGATTCAACTATGCCTACAAAAATAAGAGAGATGAAGGCTGCAAAATGTCAAAGACAGCAGGAGAAAAAAAAAATGCAGCAGTCCTCTAACAAAAAGATTTCTCAAGCGATGAAGAAAGCACCGGGTAAGAGCTCTAAATATTTCATAAAAAATATTTCTAATAAAAAAAATATTAGTACAGAAAATGTTTCAATCCATAACAACACAAGTAAATCAAATGGAAAGAAAAGGACAAATGAAAATGTTACTGCTAGAGCAAGAGATAAATCTGTGCATGATAGTAGAAGGAAACAACAGTTTACGGAGATTCGTAAACGAATGTTCCGTAACAGGATAATTGGCAATTTGTTAAAAAATATTAAGAAAGGTCAACAGAAATTAGTTTTTTATAGGAGAAAAAAAAAAGTTGAGAAAGTTATTGATCAGGCTTTTGAAATTAAACGTAAGTTATTTATTTTGATAATCAATAGAATTAGGAAGCTAAACAAGGCAATTTTTGATTTCAAAAGAAATAGTAGATGGAAGAGAATAGTTAATCGTAGTAATTTTTGTGAAGTTTTTTCTGGAGAATGGATACATAGTTCAAGCTGTGAGGCATTTTTTAATGAAGAGAGTTATTTCCAGGATAATGATTTGGTGCATGCAGTTGACATCAGTGGTCGTGCTTATGAAGTGAAAGATGGTTGTCCAGTTGAAAAAGAAAAACTTGTGACAACAGAGGCAGAAGAGTTGTTAGGTAATGAGGTTTTAGGAAGACGTGCTAAGGGTCCTGTGTACACCTGGAAGTGTAGTAGTATTTGCAGTGTGCGACAGGATTCCATCAATTTGCTTTGTGATTTTGTACGGTCATTTAACAAGAAAAGTTTGAAGCAGAAAA
Source organism: Lissotriton helveticus (assembly GCF_964261635.1). NCBI lineage: Eukaryota > Metazoa > Chordata > Amphibia > Caudata > Salamandridae > Lissotriton > Lissotriton helveticus. The sequence continues at coordinate 1,183,468,557 of NC_136067.1, forward strand.
TGAGGTTGTTGCAAGAATTAGATCCTTGCAGAGTGAGAGAAGTGACAGGTTTGCATGGTCATTCACTGGCTTGTCTTTCCAGGAGAGTATGCCAGAGTGTTTTTCATCATTTCAGGATGCTAGCAGTGCATCATAACAAAGTGAGGAAGTTAGTTAGACTGTTGTATTATGCTAAGAGTCCAGCAATTATGCTGAAACAATTATGCGCTGCTCTTTTGCATGGTTCTGAAATAGATGTGAGGAATATATGTGAAGAAATTGAGTTTTGTTACTTTGGAAGTAAAGAGGAGAATGTTGAAATTGAGCAAGAAATAGAGGGTCATTTGGAAGATACTGTACATGTTTCCAGTACAGATAATTTCCAGAGGGAAATTGCGACGTTTGACATGAAATCAAGTGAGAGGCCTAATTTCACTTGTGTGTGTTGTCGACGCACTTATTATAAGAATCAGACTAAGTTAGTGGATTTATATGCAAAAAGTGAAAGGGAAAATAATAGTGAATGGAAGGATTTTGCAACATACTTGATGGTAGAAAATTGTTTTGATTTGGGATTGGATCAACGTGTGTGTACTTATTGTTGTAACAAATTAAAACAAAACCAGATGCCTGCTAGAGCAGTTCATAATAATCTGGAATTGGTTGAGATTCCTTCTGAATTGAAGGATTTAAATACTTATGAATCTATTTTGATTCAAAGTATCCATCCCTTTCAGGCTATTGTAAGAATGGAGCCAAAGACAGGGAAATTGCCTCCATCAGATTTACAGAGAGGATTAAAGGGAAGAGTTGTTTATTTGCCTCTAGATTTGAAGAAAAACATTAACACAATTGGAGTAGAAAAAGTGGAAGAGGAACCTCTGGTTATCTTAGTTAATGGGGTTCCGACAAAGAATAAGAAAATATGGCAAGATTTAGTAGATGTTAGGAAAGTTAAAAAGGCAACATTGTATTTGAAAAAAAATAATAAATACTATAAGAATGTATATGTTGCAGAAGAGGAAGTAAGTGAGGAAGAGGATAGCGATTTGTGTGCTGGTCAAATTGAGAAAGTAGAACCCTCTACTAGTGAGGAAATATATGAACATTATAGTGTTCATCCTTTGCATTCAAAGGAAGTCATGGGGAATGCTATTGAGTTGTTTCAAATGAAACAAGCCAAAGGGAGTCCAATTAGTGTTTGGGAGGAAAGTTTGGAAGCTCGGTGTTTCCCACAGCTTTTTCCAACAGGTCAGGGAGGAAGATATGATGAGCGACCTCATCAAATTCCTGCTTCTGAATACCGGACTTTGCGATTGTATGCAGGAGATGCTAGGTTTCGACAATGCATTCCTTATTTGTTTCATCTCCTGTTTGAAAGCGATCTGTCTGGACTGTCATATGCAGTGAACCACATCTTGAAAAGTGGTATACACATGCAAAACATCTCGGCAAGTGATTTTATGGATAAAGTGAATGTCCAAGATAGTATTTTGGATTCTCACCTGATTAATCTCATGGCGTGTCAGCGTGGTACTAATGAGTACTGGTACCGTCGTCATGGTGATTTAAAATGTATGCTGAGGAACTTAGGTACTCCCACATGGTTCCTCACTCTGAGCTGTGCCGAGTATGGCTGGGAAGACTTACTTGAATTTCTACGAGAGGCAAATGCTAACGTAGAAAACATCGAATTCAAGACACCCGGAGAACTGTGCTCTTTGGATCCAGTCAATGTATGTAGGTACTTCAATCATAGATTTGAAGCTATGATGTCTTTCATCATGAATAAGAAGAATCCACCTCTTGGAGAGGTGTTGGATTTCTTCTGGAGAAAGGAGTACCAAGCAAGAGGTGCTCCTCATATACATATGTTGCTGTGGATCAAGGATGCACCTAAATTTGGAACGGATCCAGATGACTCAGTGATGAGTTTCATCCAACAGTATTCTACGTGTGCTGTTCCAAACGCAAAGGAGAAGAAAAGCCTAAGAGAAAAAGTTCTGCGTTTCCAAAGCCATCGATGTGGAAAGTACTGCCGTCGTAAATTCCGAAACAAGGACAAGTTCTACACTAAATGTCGTTTCGGCTTTCCACGACCGGTGATTTCTAAAGGAAGAGTAAACAGTTTGATGTCTTCGCTGCGACACAATGTCATGAAGAAATCACCTAAAAACACTTACAATTTGAAGAGGAACGAAGAGTCCAAGTACATCAACGACTACAACCCGGTGATTTTGTCCATGTGGAATGCTAACATGGATATACAGTTTGTGGCTGATAACTGTATGGCTGTGGCTCGGTATGTGACGTCTTACATCACCAAAAAAGAGAAGACAGAATTGAAGGATATGTGGGAGGACATTTCCCATGAAAAGAGCCTCAGCAAGAAGTTGTACAGTTTCAGTCTGAAGATGTTGTCGCATCGAGAAATCGGAGCGTACGAATGTTCTGACCGGTTGTCTTCAGCAAGTCTCTATGCCAAGTCCAGGAGTATCGTTTGGGCGAGTCTTGGTCTTGCTGCAACGCGTAATCGAGTTCTCAAACCTGTGCGGGAAATTGAGTATTTGGCGGAAAAGGAGCCAAACAGTACCGACATTTTGAAGACAAACATGTTGGATACATATTATCCAAATCGAAGCAGTCACCTAGAGAATGTTTGTCTGTATGAGGTTCTGCAAAATTACATGTTCAAGAGGAACATCAAAGAAGATACTGAGAAAGGAGTGTATGCTGTAATAGGAAGTGAGGGATGTCTGGTGAAGCAAAGAAAATGCCACTTGATAAACCATCGAAAATTGAGTGGCGAATCTCCTGAAAAAAAGGAGTTTTTCTATTTAGCACTTTTGCAACTTTTCAAGCCTTGGCGTGCAGAAGAGGAACTGCTTGGAGATTTCCTCTGTTATGAAGACTCTTTCAATGCCGCCAAGGAGACCATAGAATGTCCTGCTTTTCCCAAATATGTAGAAATGTTGAATGCGGAAATTGAGCAGGAAGCAACGATTGCAGCCGAGATTGCCAGAGACAGTTCTCAGGACAGTCAGAGTTCTGCTTCATTGAGTCAGGATCCACTAGGAGGACCTCTTATTGAAAATGAAGCTGCCACTGCTATGAATGAGGTGGAAAGAGCCATGGCACATGCTCAAGAGGATGCGGTTAACTTAGAAGAGTTGGAAAGGCAACTCAACGTTGAGCAGAGGAAAATATATGACGAAGTTACCATGCAAATTGATCATGGATTAAGTCATGATAAGAAAGAGTGCTCATGTACGTCGTTGAAGCCTGTCCGACTGTACGTGAGTGGAGAAGCGGGAACTGGAAAAAGTTTCCTCATTAAAGCAATTTCATGCTATTTGCAGGAAAGGACAGAGTCATCGCTGTCTTGTGTTGTCACTGCTCCAACTGGACTGGCAGCACATAATATTAAAGGGATTACTTTACATCGTTTACTGATGCTGCCAGTGGAGCATGACAACAAATTAGAATATCACAAGCTATCTGGAGATGCTTGTTTTGAAGTTTCAAGAATCTTGAGGAAAATGAAACTTCTTATCATTGACGAAGTAAGCATGGTTTCCAATGTCATGCTTGCCTTTGTGCATTTGAGGATGCAAGAAGTTCTCAAAACAGAGTATGATGTGTTATTTGGTGGCAAACACATCATTGTTTTCGGAGATCTTCTGCAGCTGACACCAGTGAAAGGGCAACCTGTGTTCAAAATGCTCACGCATGAAGATACCAGGAAGTGCCTAGGCAGCATTGGCAACGTCAATATATGGTTAAACTTCAATTATGCTGAACTGCATGAAAATATGCGTCAGGCAAAGGATGAAGTTTACAAGACTATTCTACAAGATGTTAGAATTGGAAAAGTGACCGAGCATGGGAAAGAAGCTTTACATGCACGATTACTGTCAAATTTATATCCAGAACAAGATGTTGTGCCTGAGAATATTTTTCAGAAAATTACTGATAAGAAATCTGGAATATGTTTGATGCCAACTCTTGCAGAATGTGCCAAATTTAACAACAAAATGTTGCATTTAGAAAAGCAAGAGATTGTGAAAGTGGAAGCTATTGATAGAGTAGAGCATATGGGATCAACAATTATTTTGTCTGAGAATCTGAAATCAAAATTGGATTCATTAGAGAAGACTATATCTAAAACTGCAGGTTTTGAAAAGACTCTGAATGTGTGCTTGAACTGCCGTATAATTTTAAGAAGGAATTTACATGTTGAAAGAGGTCTGGTAAATGGATCAATGGGTAATGTTGTTGATTTTGTGAAATACAGAAATAGAGATGGAATTGAATTTTTAAAAATTAAATTTGATGGCATTGAGGAAGTACAGCTAATTGCTCGTTGTTCTGCTAGATTTTTGCTTGTAAAAGACTTATATGTTCGCCGTAAGCAGTTCCCTGTTTGCTTGGCATATGCGGTGACAATTCATAAATCGCAAGGTTTAAGTGTAGACACTGCATTGGTGAATATTGGCAGTTCTGTGTTCAAGGAGGGTATGGCATATGTGGCATTGTCACGAGTTAGAACTTTATCGGGATTGTACTTGATTGAGTGTGATGTCAGAAACATTTGTGCAGATCTAGATTGTGTTAAGGAATACAATAGGTTAAGAAGAGAGTATGCGCCACATTTGCCTCAGTTTCCTTTGTTTGAGAAACGTCTGGTAGGCCGGAAACGAAGAAATGAGAACAATACTGGGGAGGTTGTAGCAAAAAGACAAAAAGTGAATGAACCTAAAATTACAAGCAGAAACAAAGAGGATTCTGTTGAAGATGTTGTTGGTTTTCAGTTTGAAAACAGTTCTGGTGTCAACTGCTATGCTAATGTAGTAATTAATGTTTTGTTTTCTCTAAAAAATGTAAAAGAAGAGATTGTGGTCAATTCTGATCAAAGATTTTGCAGTTTGTTGAATTCTGTGTTAGAGAAATGTAGCACAGATAGAACAAAAATAGAAAGTGTGTCTGAAATTCGAAACCTGTTAGACAGATGTTCAGGGCAAACACAATTCTCTCAAAATATTCAGCAAGATTGTCAGGAGTTTTTAATGTATATGCTTGATGTATTACATGCTGAAGGTGTAGATGTAGATCAGCTGTTTGGGCTTTCTTATCAATGGCAGCATGACTGCGAGAACTGTATGGTATCAAGTACTACTAGTGTAGACTCAGAAAGATTTATATATTTAACTTTGCCAGACAGTAAATCAGTCTCCTTTAATAAGCTAGTAAAAGCTGCTAATCACAGCATGGAGTGTAGCCAATGTAAATCTGAAATGATGTCCACATTATTTATACGAACATATGGCCAGTACGTCATTTTAATGTTCCAACGATGTAGGCCTGATGGAACAAAATTGACAACTTTAATAAAAAAATTTGTAGCTTCGCAGTTGTCAATATCAGGAAGGACTTTTGTAACTACAGCAATTATATATCATGACGGCCCTTCAATATCATCAGGACATTACACAGCTTATTTAAAGTCTAGAAATGGCTGGTCATTCTGCAATGATTCTGTTTTAATTTTCAAAAAAAAATTGCCTTTTGACCTTAAAAACTCTTACCTGGTGTTTTTAAAACCAAAATTTTAGGAAAATAATCTCGGGATATGATCTGTGGAATTTCAAGAAGTTCTAATGGCTCCTACACAATTTTGCCTTGAGGATAAGTGTAGTTCAGAGACATAACTTCTAATCAAAGGATTGGACATCATGGAGATGTATGTGCACTTTAAATGAGTTCAGAAAAACTGTTTCTTTTCATAAGCTAATTGAAGCAGCCAATCAAAACATGGAGTAGAGGGAATGTAAGTCTGCAATGCTGTCTACTGTTTTACATTGCTTTGTGATTAAAAGTGATGTAGAGAATTAAATAATTGTAGTACTCATAGAGGTAGTGTAAGTCTGCTTCATATTAAGCAGTATCAGTGTCATAGGAAATGTAGAACATGACTGACCAAGAAGGGGAAGATATTACTATTCCAGGATTGTGAAAATGATCTTCAACATTTTAATTCTGAAAGTTGCGGAAATGCCAAATGATGGGATTGGCTTACAAGAAATCCAAGAGTTATAAATATCTCTGACTAGATTTGGCCTTGTGGAAAATAGTGGTAGAGAGCAAGAAGTCATTTATTGCATGTAACGTGTTTTTAAAAACGATGGAGGTTTTCTTTCAGAAAGTGGCGGGCTGAAAGTAATAACAGCACAAAAGAGTGTAAGCTGTTCATAGGACATCCTTGGACGTCATGGAAAGTAAGTTAACTTTAAGGAGTTCTGAATTTTATTTTCTGATGTTGTATGGGTTTTTTAAACACAATCATTTTGATTGTGTTTTTTTTTCCCCGCTGTTACATGATGAATACCTTCAAGTCACTGTTTTTAGTGAATTTTGATACATTCTGAGAACAGCAAAAATAAACCATTTAACATGTATAATTAATTCTGTACTGTTTGCATTTATGATGTATATGTAGAACTGTGTAGGAGGCATGGAGAAGGTGAGTTTTCTGTAAGTGTTAAATTTATTGTATGCAGTGCTGCACTTCTACGTATTCTTTCATATGCTGGACTACATCTGCACAATGAGATACCTAAGCAAAGGAAACACAAGTGATGTGATTGTGAAATGAGCAAAATAAATTGCACATATTTCAATTACATCACCTGAGTTTCCTATCATTACGAATCACATTGTGCAGATCAAGTTTAGGTCTGTCCAGGGAAACATAGGAGGTTTCTACTTTGTTGAAGAGTGCAGTGGACATGACTCACTTCATTAGTAGACTTTCACAGATATTATCTCCTCTGTACACTTCAACAAGTGTAAATCTCATCTTGAACTCTGAGTAGGCCTCACCTCAAACAAATCTCTGGATAGGAGACATGTTATTGGCATACTGAAGCGACACTTTTCTGAAACAAGAGCAATGCAAAAGATGCACCATGTTTTAAGATAGGCCTCACTTCATCTGCATCAAGATACTGTTAGTTTAAAATGTATATCTTTAGCATTGTGTAGAGGACCTGGAGAAGCAGAAGCTTCTGTCAGTGTCAAAGTTGTTGAAAAACTATTTGTCCTTCAATATTTTCCCTTGTCGTTTGTAATTTTTAAATACATATTTTAATTTTTTTCAAATGTTGGTTCTCTCTTTCACAGATTGAAAGTATAGAAATAAAATGTGATTAATTTAACGGCAATTACAAGGTAAATAGTTGTACTCTTTTCGTTACATTTCTATCACATTCACCTACTATTAGATCCACTGCTTCACTTCTTTAATCCTCAGTTTCCTGCCTTTGCTACTTTCCTCATTCCTTTCTCTATTACCTATTTACTCAACTCCTTCCACTCTTTTTCTCAGTCCCTCTGTTCTCATAGTTCCTCAGTCTTGTTCACTCACTCCATCTCTATTACTCTTAGTGTCTGTGAATTACTTTCCCAACTTTTTTTTTTTGGGGACCGCTTCCTGGGAAGTTGCCCGGTTCGCAAACCAGCAGCGTTATGGCAGTCCACCATTTTGTGTTTCGTTCGAATCAAGATACAAGATGGAGGGCAAATAATGTTCAGAATAGGTAGAAGGGGGCACGGTAGATGTATCTTGACCCCCTTGGTTTTCTGAGGGTGGCTGAGGAGGACCATAGTTTTTCACTCTTGTTCACTCTCTCTGTTTCTATTAATGTCACTGTTTATGACTGATCAAAAAAATGTTTTTTAAAAAAGAACAGTAACTATAAGGGAAGGAAATAGACAGTTATGTTAAAAGAAATACAGCTATAGGGAGTAAACTAACGATACTGTTACCTACAATCCACTGCTGTTGATGTTACTGACCATGTCATGAATGATGTAATATGTGACATCATCAACAGTGGATTGTAGGTAACAGTATCCTTAGTTTACTCCCTAGAGCTGTCTTTCTTTTAACATAACTGTGTATTTCCTTCCCTTATAGTTACTGTTCTTTTTTAAAAAATATTTTTTTGGTTAGCTTCCGGTACGCGTACCGGGTAGCGCTCCGGGAGCGAACTAAGAGAAATACAGGTTGGCAGAGTTCCAAATATTCTACCAATTTTTTTATAATGGGGAGTTAGTTCTGAAAAGAACTTTTTTTTTAATGTTTTTGTTGTTTTATATTTTTTTTAGTATTTTTTGAACATTTTTTTACTTTTTTTGTATTTTCTGAACGTTTTTAAAATTTTTTGGGTTTTTTTGGGGGGGGGGGGAAACAAAAACGATCCATTATAAAGGGCTCAACAGGAGCAAAAAAAAAAAAGAATTTATTTTTTGGTGCGTCTTGTGCAAACATTAATATGATTTTGAATTGCTCGCAAAATCAAAGTGATGCTACTTTCTCTGTAGCAGATGAAAGCGCCACATTCCACGCACACTTGTTTTACGTGCCCAAACAACATTTGGATGTTTGCAATCACCTCCCTCGCCTCTGGTCCCGACACCTCTGGAACCACCGATCTTCTTGCCATTTGGAGGGGATTTTGTTGTTGGTCACGTAGCTGGGCAGCACTATAGTTATTTGGGTGCCACCTACTCATATGCCGATGCATAGTATGATTGCCATAACTATATTTTTTATCAGTGCCCCTTGACAATCTGTCACCGCATATGCGGCAAAACACGTAACGAGCATTCACTTTCTTTTGCCCCTCAGGAATTCTGTAGAATTGCCAGATATAATTCTCCTGTCGATTGTACCTCCTGGGCTCCTCTGGCAAAAACTCATGCTCTTCCTCCTCTCCCTCCTCTTCCTGTTCTTCCTCTTCTTGCAGAATTACTTCTGCAGGTGGTCCTCTCTTTCTTGGATTTGGTGGAGGTGGTGGGCTAGCACCAGCTGAAGCTACTAATGAAGCCATCACAAAGTCTCAATAAAGGGTCTTTCTCTCACCAAGATGAAAGTCAGAGTGATGAAAGAAGGAGGGGTTTTCATCATTTGGGAAAAACAAAAGTTCTAAACCAATGAAAAGTGTCCATTTTAGATCACATGACCTTGTATTACATCATTAGGAAACCAAAAGTGAAATGAACCAATGAAAAGTGTTATTATCGAGTCACATGACCTGCTATGTTTACATTACGCGGTCGGCGCCGCGCCGCGGATCGCTTCCGGTTCGCGTACCGCTACGCTTCCGGGTACGCGAACGTAGCACGTAATATGACGTATTACGCGAGAACGCGAAACGTCATGCTGACGCGAAGCGTCGCGATGTTGTTTTGTAACGCGAGAGGTGCGCTAAAGGAACGTTTACCAGTTCGCGTACCGGGTCGCGCCTCCGGATTGAGCTAACGGGAAGCTAACCGGTACGCGTACTGGGAGCGAAACAAAAAAAATACAAAAAAAATTGTATAAAAAACATGTAAAAAATATTTTTCTTTTTAAAGAATAATACATTGTAAAGGTTTTGATATTAGCTATTAAAAAACCAATGAAATTCACTGAAAAAACCATAGGTTATAGACCATATATAGTTAGGAATTAGCATTTACAAAACCTTAAAAATTCACTGAAAAAACCATAGGTTATAGACCATATATAGTTAGGGATTAGCATTTAAAAAACCTTATTTTACTCACACAAAACCATTGAAATTCCATATATAGTTAGTTGTACTAACTATATATCACGCACCCGCAATCCACTGCTGATGATGTCACATATTACATCATTCATGACATGGTCAGTGACATCACTGATGACATCACTGATGACATCTCAAATGACATCACTGATGACATCACTGATGACATCTCAAATGACATCACTGATGACATCACTGATGACATCTCAAATGACATTACTGATGACATCACTGTTGTGATAATACGATGAACCTCTTCAGACTCTAATATAACCTTAGATACACTCAGTGTAAACACAGACTCACAGATTGTCACTCATCCATGAAGTTACACACACACCTAGACAGTCATGCAAACAATCAATCACACCTCCATTTCCTTATCTATACAGTTAAACACACCTTACTTACTTATTCAAACAAATACTAAAACATATTTACTCACTTATACAATCCTGGATACAAGTTCACAATGATCCATACAGCCACTCACACATTCACTGGCTCTTATGCACAGTTATTTATATATGTCAACTCTCACATGTACTGTATTTTACATATGTACTTAATTTGACATGTAGCACTGAGATATCTATTCACTCACCAATACAGTCATGCACACAGTCAACCGCCCATACAGCTGTTTCCAACATGCACTTTTGAACCCATACATCTATGCACAGAGTCATACACTTCCCAGCCACTCACACACACACTCAGTCTCCCATACAAATGCTTGGGCAACCAATCAATAACCTATATAGTTACTCATATAGCTACTGATCAACACATGCAGCAGTTTACAGAACAACAGACATAATGATGCACAAATTAAGACAGTTTAGTCACTAACCCATGCACTCAGTGAGACACATTTAATCACTCACTCATACAGTCAGTCACGCACCTACTAAATCCTTCATCCAGACACTTCTACATCTACTCATTCTTCAATATGTAAAACATATTTAAACTTTACAGAAACACACAGTCACTGGATGATGTCATCAGTGATGTCATCAGTGATGTCATTTGAGATGTCATCAGTGATGTCATCAGTGATGTCACTGACCATGTCATGAATGATGTAATATGTGACATCATCAGCAGTGGATTGCGGGTGCGTGATATATAGTTAGTACAACTAACTATATATGGAATTTCAATGGTTTTGTGTGAGTAAAATAAGGTTTTTTAAATGCTAATCCCTAACTATATATGGTCTATAACCTATGGTTTTTTCAGTGAATTTTTAAGGTTTTGTAAATGCTAATTCCTAACTATATATGGTCTATAACCTATGGTTTTTTCAGTGAATATATATATATATATATATATATATATATATATATATATATATATATATTACCTACTGGCGGTCGCCAGTAGGTATATATAGTTAGGATTGATTTTCATAGGGAAATAGCAACATTCTATTTGGAATAACTTTGGCGCCGGTTGAGGAATCAGCCTGAATTTTTCAGCAACTTTGCCTCGCGGCTCTCCGCTCCTTCCCTGAAAGTTTGGGGGGGATTCGTCAAGCGGGGCCGAGATAAAAGGGGGGTCCCAAAACGTGTTTTCCCCATGTTAATTTCCATAGGGCGGTCGGTCGCACTTTTAGCTCGAACGGCTGAATAGATTTTCACCAAACTTGACAAAATTGTAGGGACTGGTAGCCCGATGTGCCTTTGCTATGTCTCAAGATATGTGCTCCAGTGATTACAGGTAGGGTAGCTCTGAAAAGAGCTTTTGGGTTCTGTGGCTGTTTTATGTACCTACAAGTACGTCCCCCACAACCCCACACCCCCACACCCACACACTCCCCACACATACCTCACACACGCACACCTCCACCTACACCCAAACACCCCACAGCCCTACACCGAAACCTTACACATCCACACCCACAACCACACATCCCACACACCCAGACACACACACACACCTCACCCCCCAACACACACACACACACGCACACACAGATACATCACAGACACACCCCACACATCCCACACACACACCTCCCCTTCACACACACACACACACACCCACACCTCACAAACACACCCACACATCCCACATATACACACATATCTTACACACATACCCCCCACATCCACACACCCCCACACACACCTCACACACCCACACCTCCACCAACACTCAAACACCCCACACACTCACACCCACACACACACATTACACCCCCACACCCCCACCAACACCCACATACCCCACACACCTACACACACCTATACACCCACATACCATAGTCTGTCAGGAAAACATAAAGAACATGGAGGCAGGAGATGAAAAAGAGATGAAAAAGAATAATGTCTGGAACAATTTTTAATTATTAAATATTAATTTATTGCTCTGATTTTTCAAAATTTAATAAGACTTCCAACATTATCTCGTCGGGAATGTCCTCATTTGGATTACATGATTCCATTTCTTCCACATATTTCAGAAACTCTTCATCAAGAGACTGATCGAAAAAATCTGAATTGTTAATCTCTTCCTCTGGGTTGTCCTGAAGATCAAGTTCGAATGAAATATTAAATTTATTTTGATCTCCTTCCATTATGTTGCTGTAAATTGCATAAAAAAAAATATATCAGTAGAGATAGGGCACTGTTGGGTTTAAGTTCAGACAGGTAGTTTTGATTTTTTAACAGTGAAGTTATCTTTGGGCAGTGTATGTTATCAGGCTGGAAGTAGAAATATAAAAAAGTGTATGTGATGAAACCTAAGTAAATTCATAATTATACAAGACAAGCCTAACTCCATCCATAACTATAACAGAGAAGCCTATCTCAATCCATAACTATTACAGAGGGATAGTATATAACTATCAGAAAATGTTTTCCAAATTAACTTAAAGTGCACAATATACTTCAGTTTTCCAAAAAACATCTTACCTTTGAAAAAGCAATTGAAGTTATTAGTGAAAATCCTTTTGAATTGTACACCAGGTAGTAGTAGTCAAAATGGCTGTGTTTCCCTCTCTTTCTTTATATATATTCAGGTACATAACCAATCAAATGTAAAAAAAAAAGTAGAAAATGAAAGTAACATTTTAATTGGCTGTCAATTCTAACACTTCAGATGTGTTTTTGTGAAGTAATTTACCTCAGGATATTTAGACAGTGCTACAGCTCAAATGGCTCAATGGAATTCCATCGAATTTGGGAAAATGGTAGGGATTGCTATGTAGTATGAGCTATTCTATATTTGGTGAAAGTGTCTCCAGTGGTTTTTATGTAAATTAATTTTTAACATTTTTTGGGAGCGCTTACCGGTGAGCGCCCCGGTACGCGTACCGGTAAGCGCAACGGGAGTCCTCCATTTTGTGTTTCGGTAGATTTGAGTCAGAAAATGGCGGACAAACAACGTTGGGAATGGGTATAAGGGGGCACGGTAGGTACTCCCTAACACTCTAGGTTTTCTGAGGGGGTCTTAGGAGGCCCATATAGGCCAAAAAAATATATATTTTTAAATTTTCGCGGGGGGAGCGCCCGGGAAGCGTACCGGGGAGCGTACTTTGGTGAAAAAAGTTAGAAAAGGATAATCATTTGGAGTGATCAGAGATAGGGTAGCCCTGAAAAGGGCTTTTGGGTTCTGTGGCGGATTTAGGTACCTACAAGTAGGTACCAATGCACAGTCTTAAATTCAGGAGGAATATTCTATTCCCCTCATCGTTTTTGATATCAAATTTAGGAAACACAGCACAGATCATATTTACAATCATCTGCCTCACAACAGGGATAAGACTGAGGCAAAATCTTGCACCTGCCTCACAACAGGAATAAGACTGAGGCAAACGCTTTCACATGAAACTTCACAATTTTACAAAATACAATTCCTCTATGCAAACAAACTCAATATGCTTCCTACACTGATTTAAAACACAGCTAACATCACTGTAAAGAGTCAAATTGACACCTGCGTCTAAGAATGCAGACAGGTATATGCTTCATGAAGCCTAGTCCACTGCACTCTTAGACACAAGCTTCACCAACTACGCTCCCCAGGAAAACCCAAACAAGTACCTTTTTGCTCCATATTTAAAAATTGATGCATGTAGGTAGATGCGTCACTTTTTAAACCTCTGCGCCACATTATAATCAAAAATGTAAAAACCAATCATTTTCTCCAAAATCGTTTTTGACATCACATTTAGGAAACACAGCACAGATCCTATTTACAATCATCTGCCTCACAGCAGGGATAAGACTGAGGCAAAATCTTGCACCTGCCTCACAACAGGAATAAGACTGAGGCAAACGCTTTCTCATGGAGCTACACAATATTATAAAATACAATTCTATATAACTATATAACTCAATATTTTCTTGGGAAGCATAGGTGGTGAAGCCTGTGTATAAGAGTGCAGTGGAGTTAGACATAGGTCTGATCTTCTTTGTAGTTGTGGACAGAGCTGTCTTCCACTATATTTTTCAATACAGGCCTCACCTTTTGTGCTTTTTCAATTTGGCCGCCTGAACAATCACTGTCTTCATCTGTAGCTGTTTCCTCTGCTGCAACACATACATCTTTGTAGTACTCATTGGTTTTGACTAAATACAACGTTGCCTTTTTGACTTTCCTAACATCCACTAAATCTTGCCAGATTTTTTTACTCTTTGTTGGAAACCCATTAACTAGAATAACTAAAGGTTCCTCTTCTACTTTTTCTATACCAATTGTATCAATATTATTTTTCAAATCTAGGGGCAAATAAACAACTCTTCCCTTTAATCCTCTCTGCAAATCTGTAGGAGGCAATTTCCCTATCTTAGGCTCCATGCGAACAATTGGCTGAAAAGGATGGACACATTGAATCAAAATAGACTCATATGTATTTAAATCCATCAATTCACGGGGAATGTCTATCAACTCCAGATTAATATGAACAGCTCTAGCAGGCATTCTGTTTTGATTTAATTTGTCATAACAATATTTACAAATACGCTGATCAGAACTCAAATCAAAACAATTTTCCACCCACAAATAAGTTGCAAAATCTTTCCACTCATAATTATTCATCTTTTCACTTTTTACATATAAACCAACTAATCTAGTTTGATGCTCATAATGACTTCGTCGACAACACACACAAGTAAAATTCGGCCTTTTTGCGCCATATTTAAAAAGTAACGCATGTAGGTAGATGCGTCACTTTTTAAACCTCTGCGCCACATTATACTCAAAAATGTAAAAGCCATTCATTTTCCCCAAAATCGTTTTTGATATCACATTTAGGAAACACAGCACAGGTCCTATGTACAAGCATTCCATGTCGTTACTGAAACCTCACTATTTTACAAAATACAATACCTCTATGCAAACAAACTCAATATGCTTCCTACACTGAGTTAACACAGGTAACTTCATTGTAAAGAGTCAAATGTATTTCTTTAAACATGCACACATTCTTTATTCCTTTTAAAAAATGTAAAAGCCATTCAATTTTCCCAAAATCGTTTTTGACATCACATTTAAGAAACACAGCACAGGTCTTATGTACAAGCATTCCATGTCACTACTAAAACTTCACAATTTTACAAAATACAATTCCTCTATGCAGTAAAAACTTTTTACCAAGCATTATCAAAAAGCATGACACAAAGCAACATTAAAAAACCACAGTTTGCTTCCAAATCTTCTCCATAGAGTATACAAGTCTCTATGTATATTAAATGAATCATAACTCACCTTTACAAATGCTCTAGGAGATTCACAACAGTGTCAGATACACACACCAATATTTCTTTAGCAGAGCAAAGGTATGTTCTCCAGGCACTGGAACCATTAATGGCACAGAAAACCTCTAATTGTACACACATATTCCTCATGGTAACCAATCAAAACTCTTCCCTCTCTATTTTCAAATCAACACCCTTCCCCCCCTCAGCCCTTTCTACCTGTTACCATAGCAACTCCCTCCTCACTGAGCTCCCAGGGTTAAAAGTTTATTCTACAATGTTGCAAAGCAAATGAGCAAGGGTGTTTGACCACTCAATACACCAGCTTATCTGGTGCAATGTTTCTTAAAAAAATGTTTTTAACCATTCAAATTACTTCTTACACAGAACACAACCATGCACCCTATCTTTCAGTTTTCAACTATCTCAATCTACCAATCATTGCTTGTGATTCAAGAGCACTGAAACTCCACAGGTTTCTTTGTGCAAACTCCTACTGTTCCAACTGCCATTTCATTTCTACACTTCATCTGACTGCACCATAACCTCCTCTCACCATGTATTCTGTCTGGATTATTGGACATAGCTATATCCACTGGGCTCAAAGGTATGCAGCTACCAGAAATTTTCACAACCTTGACTTACCAAATGTGAAGATTAAATGGATTGGCCAGAGAGGATTGAGATGTCACCAATTGATACCATTGGTGAAAACCTTTTTGCATTTGCCACACCCTGACCTTTTAATTGTGCACTGTGGAGGAAATGACTTGGGCACTTTGACTGGGGTAGGTCTGGAAATGCTTTTAAAGGACACCTTTGTTCAATTGATGGTACTTTTTCCTCAAACTGCCTTTGGTATATTCCAATATATGCCAAAGACAGAAATGGAAGTGGTCCAATCAATTTTGTCCACAATTTGAGAAAGCACGGAAACATGTGAATAAATCTGTTTCTGCTTACATGAGAGACTATGGAATGGGTTCAATATACAATAATAACTTGCGTTACAACATGCAAGATATCTACAGAGGAGATGGTGTGCACTTTTCAGATGAGGGGAATAGAATATTCCTCCTGAATTTAAGACTGTGCATTGGTACCTACTTGTAGGTACCTAAATCAGCCACAGAACCCAAAAGCCCTTTTCAGGGCTACCCTATCTCTGATCACTCCAAATGATTATCTTTTTCTAATTTTTTTCACTATTTTTCACCATAGTACGCTCCCCGGTACGCTCCCCCCGCGAAAAATAATACATTTTTTTTTTCCTATTTGGGCCTCCTAAGACCCCCTCAGAAAACCTAGCGGGTCAAGGAGTGCCTACGATGCCCCCTTATACCCATTCCCAACGTTGTTTGTCCTCCATTTTCTGTCTTAAATCTACAGAAAACAAAATGGAGGACTGCCGTAGCGCTGCTGGTACGCGTACCGGGGCGCGCACCGGGAAGCGCTCTAAAAAAATGTTAAAAGTTAATTTACATAAAAACCACTGGAGACACTTTCACCAAATATAGAATAGCTCATACTACATACCAATCCCTACCATTTTCCCAAATTCGATGGAATTCCATTGAGCCATTTAGCCTGTAGACCTCTCTAAATACCCTGAGGTAAATTACTTCACAAAAACACATCTGAAGTGTTAGAATTGACAACCAATTAAAATGTTACTTTCATTTTCTACTTTTTTTACCTGACATTTGATTGGTTATGTACATGAATATATATAAAGAAAGAGAGGGAAACACAGCCATTTTGACTACTACTTCCTGGTGTACATTTCAAAAGGATTTTCACTAATAACTTCAACTTATTTTTAAAGGTAAGTTGTTATTTTGAAAACTGAAGTATATTGTGCACTTTAAGTTAATATGGAAAACTTTTTCTGATAGTTATATACTATCCCTCTGTAATAGTTATAGATTTAGATAGACTTCTCTGTTATAGTTATGGATGGATTTAGGCTTGTCTTGTATAATTATGAATTTACTTAGGTTTCATCACATACACTTTTTTATATTTCTACTTCCAGTCTGATACCATACACTGCCCAAAGATAAATTCACTGTTAAAAACTACCTATCTAAACTTAAACCCAACAGTGCCCTATCTCTACTGATATATATTTTTTTAATGCAAATTTCAGCCAAAATGGAAGGAGAACAAAAAGTTTCATTTGAAATTGTCCTTGAAAAGAACAATGAAGAAAACATTGAACCAAATGACATTGAATTCATGGACGAATCACAAGACCATGAACTTCTACAATGTGTAGAATCTGTGGATTTCCTCCTTCAAAATGAGGACATTTCGGACAGTCAAATGTTAGACGTTATATTTAATTTGGAAAATGAATCTCAAAAATAAATTTATATTTAATAATTCGAAAATTGTTTGAGACATTATTCATTTTTATATGTAATTCTTAAACTAGTACCAAATTGATTATAATGTAAAGTCAGACTTATAGTATACTGTGCAACTTTTTTGTGTTACATAGTAATTTTGCTCGTAGATACTTCCTTTCTCCCACTATATTATCTCCAATGTGTATTTGACATCTATTTTTCATCTCCTGCCTCCATGTTCTTTCTGCTTTCCTTACAGACTATGGTATGGATTCCATATACCACAATAACTTCTATAACATGCAAATTATCTACAGAGAAGGCAGTGTACATTAAATTTAAGACTCAACATTGGTACCTACATGTTGGTACTTAAAACACCCAAACAACACAACAACTCTATGCAGAGCTACCCTACCTCTAATCACTTTGAATTATTATTTTCCTGTTTCACTCTGTTTTCCCCGTAGTACGCTCCCCATGTGTGGGGGGGAGGTGTGTGTGGGGGATGTGCGGGGTGTGTCTGTGAGGTGTGTATGTGTGTGTGTGTGTGTGTCTGGGGGATGAGGTGTATAGGTGTGTGGGGTATGTGGGTGTGGCTGGGGATATAGGTGTGTACAGTGTGTGTGTGTGTGTGGGTGTGGGGTGTGTGGGGTGTTTGGGTGTAGGTGGGAGTGTGGGTGTGTGAGGTGTGTGTGGTGTGTGTGTGGGTGTGGGGGGTATGTGTGTAGAATGTGTATGTATGTGTGGGATGTGTGGATGTGTCTGTGAGGTGTATGTGTGTGTGGGGGGGGAGGTGTGTGTGTGAGATGTGTGGGGTGTGTCTGTGAGGTATCTGTGTGTGCATGTGTGTGTGTGTTGGGGGAGGGTGAGGTGTGTGTGTGAGTGTGGGTGTGTGGGATGTGGGTGTGGGTGTGGATGTGTAAGGTGTCGGTGTGGGGGTGTGGGGTGTTTCGGTGTGGGTGTGGCTGGGGATGTGGGTGTGTGTGTGGGTGTGGGTGTGTGGGGTGTTTGGGTGTAGGTGGGAGTGTGGGTGTGTGAGGTGTATGTGGGGTGTGTGTGGGTGTGGGGGGTATTTGTGTAGAATGTGTATGTATGTGTGGGATGTGTGGATGTGTCTGTGAGGTGTGTGTGTGTGTGTGGGGGGGAGGTGTGTGTGGGGGGGAGGTGTGTGTGTGGGATGTGTGGGGTGTGTCTGTGAGGTATCTGTGTGTGTGTGTGTGTGTGTTGGGGGGGTGAGGTGTGTGTGTGAGTGTGGGTGTGTGGGATGTGGGTGTGGGTGTGGATGTGTAAGGTGTCGGTGTGGGGGTGTGGGGTGTTTCGGTGTGGGTGTGGCTGGGGATGTGGGTGTGTAAGGTGTGTGTGTGGGTGTGTGGGGTGTTTGGGTGTAGGTGGGAGTGTGGGTGTGTGAGGTGTGTGTAGTGTGTGTGGGTGTGGGGGGTATGTGTGTAGAATGTGTATGTATGTGTGGGATGTGTGGATGTGTCTGTGAGGTGTGTGTGTGTGTGTGTAGTGGGGTGGAGGTGTGTGTGTGGGATGTGTGGGGTGTGTCTGTGAGGTATCTGTGTGTGCGTGTGTGTGTGTGTGTGTTGGGGGTGAGGTGTGTGTGAGTATGGGTGTGTGGGATGTGGGTTTGGATGTGTAAGGTGTAGGTGTGGGGGTGTGGGGTGTTTCGGTGTGGGTGGAGGTGTGCGTGTGTGAGGTGTGTGTGGGGAGTGTGTGGGTGTGGGGCTGTTGGGTTGTGTGCGTGTGGGTGTGTGTGGGACGTACTTGTAGGTACCTAAAACAGCCACAGAACCCAAAAGCTCTTTTCAGAGCTACCCTACCTGTAATCACTCAAAATGATTATTTTACACTATTATTGTCACTATTTTTCACCAAAGTACGCTCCCCGGTATGCTCCCCGGTGCGCGTACCGGGCGCTCCCCCCGTGAAAATCGAAAAAAAAATAAAAAAAATGTTTGTCCCGCGGGACCCTTTTATGGCCCCCACATCAAACCTAGGAGGTCAGGGGGGGTACCTGCCCCCTTTTGATCATTTCCCCCTTTTGTTTTTAGCCACCTCTTGTGTCTCGGTCCTACCAAGACACAAGATGGCGGCCGCTCCAGACTGTTTCAAATGTTTACAGACACCCGAGAGCTAATCAGCTTCCCGTGCGCAAGTCGCGTGGCGCGCCCGGAGCGCTCCCCGGTGCGCGTACTGGGGCGCTGCCATAGATATATAAATTTTTTTGAACCTAAATTACTCAAAATCCTCTGGAGCACATATCTTGAGACATAGCAAAGGCACATCGGGCTACCAGTCCCTACAATTTTGCCAAGTTTGGTGAAAATCCATTCAGCCGTTCGAGCTAAAAGTGCGACCGACCGCCTTATGGAAATTAACATGGGGAAAACACGTTTTGGGATCCCCTTTTATCTCGGCCCCCACTTGATGAATCCCCCCCAAACTTTCAGAGAAAGAGCGGAGCGCCGCGAGGCAAAGTTGCTGAAAAATTCAGGCCGATTCCTCAACCGGCGCCAAAGTTATTCCAAATAGAATGTTGCGATTTCCCTATGGAAATCAATCCTAACTATAACTACCTACTGGCGACCGCCAGTAGGTAATATATATATATATATATATATATATATATATTACCTACTGGCGGTCGCCAGTAGATAGTTATAGTTAGGACCTAGTTTCCATAGGAAATCCGCAACATTCTATTGGGAATAACTTTGGCGCCGGTAGATGAATTTTCGCAAATTTCTCAAATTAGGTGACCAGTTCAGCTCCGCTCCTTCCCTGAAAATTTGGTGGGGATTCGTTAAGCGGGGGCCGAGATAAAAGGGGGTCCCAAAACGTGTTTTCCCCATGTTAATTTCCATAGGGCGGTTGGACTCACTTTTAGCCCGAACGGCTGAATGGATTCCCACGAAACTTGGCAAAATTGTAGGGACTGGTAGCCCGATGTGCCTTTGCTATGTCTCAAGATATGTGCTCCAGAGGATTTTGAGTAATTTAGGTTAAAAAAAAAATATATATCTATAAGCGCGCCCCGGTACGCGCACCGGGGAGCGAATCTGGCGCGTAACGCGAGTTCGCGCGCGGAAAGCTGATTGGCTCTCGGGTGTCTGTCAGCATTCCAAACAGTCCGGAGCGGCCGCCATCTTGTGTCTCGGTAGGATCGAGACACAAGAGGTGGCAAAAACAAAGGGGGAAATGACCATAAGGGGGCAGGGTAGACCCCCCTGACCCCCTAGGTTTGATGTGGGGGCCATAAAAGGGCCCCGCGGGGCAAAAAAAATAATATTTTTTTTTCCGATTTTCGCGGGGGGAGCGCCCGGTACGCACACCGGGGAGCGTACCAAGGGGAAAACCCAGTGAAACAGTAAAATAATAAATAATTTAAAGTGCTTAGAGGTAGGGTGGCTTTGCATAGAGTTGTTGTGTTGTGTGGGTGATTTAAGTACCAGCATGTAGGTACCAATACAGAGTCTTAAATTCAATGTACACCGTCTCCTCTGTAGATATCTTGCATGTTGTTACAGAAGTTATTGTGGTATATGGAATCCATACCATAGTCTGTCAGGAAAGCAGAAACAACATGGAGGCAGGAGATGAAAAAGAGATGTCAAATACACATTGGAGATAATATAGTGGGAGAAAGGAAGTAACTATGAGCAAAATTACTATGTAACACAAAAAAGTTGCACAATATACTATAAGTCTCACTTTATATTATATTCATTTTGGTACTATTTCATGAATTACATATAAAAAAAGAATAATGTCTAGAACAATTTTTAATTATTAAATAAAAATTAATTGCTGTGATTTTTCAAAATTTAAAAGAACTTCCAACATTATATCGTCAGGAATGTCCTCATTTTCAGTCCATGATTCTCTTTCTTCCACACAATTAACTAACTCTTCGTCAAGAGACTGATCCATAAAGTCAAAGTCTTCCTCAGGATTGTTCTCCAGAACAATTTCGAAAGAAATATTTGGTTCTCCTTCCATTTTCTTGCTGTAAATTGCATTAAAAATAAATATATCAGTAGAGGGCAGTGTTGGGTTTAGGTTTAGACAGGTACTTCTGAGTTTTTAACAGTGAAGTTATCTTTGGGCAGTGTATGGTATCAGGCAGAAAGTAGAAATATCAAAAAAGTGTATGTGAAGAAGCCTAAGTAATTTCATAATTATACCAGAGAAGCCTAACTCAATCTATAACTATAACAGAGAAGCCTATCTCAATCTATAACTATAACAGAGGGACAGTAAATAACTATCAGAAAACGTTTTTACAAATTAACTTAAAGTGCCCCTTACAAATTAACAACTTACCTTATTAAAAGGTGATGAAGATAAATGGAGAAAATTCTTTCAAGATGTACCTCAGGTAGTTGTAGTCAAAATCGCAGTGTTTCCCTCTCATTTTTCACTTATATTCATGTACATAACCAATCACATGTCAGGAAAAAAAGTAGAAAATGAAAGTAACATTTTAATTGGTTGTAAATCCTAACACTTCATATGTGTTTTTGTCATGTAATTTACCTCAGGATATTTAGACAGGGCTACAGTTCAAATGGCTCAATGGAATTCCACCAAATTTGGGAAAATGGTAGGGACTGGTATGTAGTAGGGCCTATTCTATATTTGGTGAAAGTGTCTCCAGTGCTTTTTATGTAAATTAACTTTTAAATTTTTTTGGGAGCGCTTACCGGTGCGCCCCCCGGTACGTGCACCGGCAGCGCTACGCGAGTCCTCCATCTTGTATTTCGGAAGAATTGAGACACAAGACGGAGGATAAACAACGTTGGGAATGGGTAAAAGGGGGCACGGTAGACACTCCCTGACCCCCTAGGTTTTCTGAGGGGGGCTTAGGAGGCCCATATATGCCCAAAAAACCCAATTTTTTTTAATTTTCGCGGGGGGAGTGCCCGGTACGCGCACCGGGGAGCGTACCGGGGAGCGTACTTTAGTGAAAAACAGTGAAAAAAGTTAGAGTAAAGTAATCAATTTGAGTGATCAGAGGTAGGGTAGCCCTGAAAAGAGCATTTGGGTTCTGTGGCTGATTTAGGTACCTACAAGTAGGTTCCAATGCACAGTCTTAAATTCAGGAGAAATATTCTATTCCCCTCATCTGAGAAGTGCACACCATCTCCTCTGTAGATATCTTGCATGTTGTAACGCAAGTTATTGTTGTATATTGAACCCATTCCATAGTCTCTCATGTAAGCAGAAACAGATTTATTCACATGTTTCCGTGCTTTCTCAAATTGTGGACAAAATTGGTTGGACCACCTCCATTTCTGTCTTTGGCATATATTGGAAAATACCAAGGCAGTTTGAGGAAAAAGTGCCATCAATTGCTCAAAGGTGTCCTTTAAAAGCATTTCCAGACCTACCCCAGTCAAAGTGCCTAAGTCATTTCCACCACAGGGCAGAATTATGAGGTGAGGGTGTGGCAGATGCAAAAAGGTTTTCACCAATGGTATCAATTGATGACATCTCAATCCTCTTTGGCCAATCCACTTGATGTCTACATTTGGTAAATCAAGGTTGTGAAAATTTCTGGTAGCTGCACACCTTTGAGCCCAGTGGATGTAGCTATGTCCAATAATCCAGACAGAATACATGGTAAGAGGAGTTTCTGGTGCAGTCAGATGAAGTGTGGGAATGAAATGGCAGTTGGAACAGTAGGAGTTTGTAAAAAAAAAAGACTGTGGAGTTTCAGTGCTCTTGAATCACAAGCAATGATTGGTGGATTCAGATAGTTGAAAACTGGAAGTTAGGGTGCATGGTTCTGTTCTGTGAAAGAAGTAATTTGAAAGGTTAAGAAAAAGTCATTTAAAGAATCATTGCACCGGATAGACTGGTGTATTGAGAGGTCAAACATCCTTGCTAAGTTCATTTGCAACATTGTAGAATAAACTTTTAAACCTGAGAGCTCAGTGAGGAGGGAGTTGCTATGGTAACAGGTAGAAAGGGCTGAGGGGGGGAAGGGTGTTGGTTTGAAAATAGAGAGGGAAGAGTTTTGATTGGTTACCATGAGCAATATGTATGTAGAATTAGAGGTTTTCTGAGCCATTCATGGTTGCAGTGCTTGGAGTACATACCTTTTGCTCTGCTAAAGAAATATTGGTGTGTGTGTCTGACACTGTACTCAATCTCCCAAAGCATTTGTAAAGGTGAGTAATGATTCATTTAATATAGATAGAGACTTGTATACTCTATGGAGAAGATTTGGAAGCAAATTGTGTTTTTTTTAATGTTGCTTTGTGTCATGTTTTTTGATAATGCTTGGTAAAAAGTTTTTACTGCATAGAGGAATTGTATTTTGTAAAATTGTGAAGTTTCATTAGTGACATGGAATGCTTGTACATAGGACCTGTGCTGTGTTTCTTAAATGTGATGTGAAAAACGATTTTGGGGAAAATGAATGGCTTTTAAATTTTTGAGGAGGAATAAATAGTGTCTGCATGCTTAAAGAAATATATTTGAACTTTTCACAATGATGTCACTTGTGTTACCTCAGATTAGGAAGCACATTGAGCTTCTTTGCTGTTGGTTTGTGTCATGTTTTTTGATAATGCTTGGTATCAACATTTGCAAGATAGAGTATTTGTATTCTGTGAAATAGTGGGGTTTCAGTAGTGAAATTGAATGCTTGTACATAGGACCTGCGCTCTGTTTCTAAAATGTTATTTGAAAAACGATTTTGGGGCAAATCAATGGCTTTTACATTTTTGAGAAGGAAGAAATAGTGTCTGCATGATTAAAAAAGTATATATGAACCTTTCACAATGATGTCACCTGTGTTACCTCAGATTAGGAATCACATTGAGCTTGTTTGCTGTTGGTTTCTGTCATGTTTTTTGATAATGCTTGGTATTATCATTTGCAAGGTAGAGGATTTGTATTTTGTGAAATAGTGAGGTTTCAGTAGTGAAATTGAATGCTTGTACATAGGACCTGTGCTCTGTTTCTAAAATGTTATTTTAAAAACGATTTGGGGGCAAATCAATGGCTTTTACATTTTTGAGAAGGAATAAATAGTGTCTGCATGATTAAATAAATATATTTGAACCTTTCACAATGATGTCACCTGTGTTACCTCAGATTAGGAAGCACATTGAGCTTCTTTGGTGTTGGTTTGTGTCATGTTTTTTGATAATGCTTGGTATTAACATTTGTAAAATAGCGGATTTGTATTTTGTGAAATAGTGAGGTTTCAGTAGTAAAATTGAATGCTTGTACATAGGACCTGCGCTCTGTTTCTAAAATGTTATTTAAAAAACGATTTTGGGGCAAATCAATGGCTTTTAGATTTTTGAGAAGGAATAAATAGTGTCTGCATGATTAAAGAAATATATTTGAAACCTTTCACAATGATGTCACCTGTGTTACCTCAGATTAGGAAGCACATTGAGCTTCTTTGCTGTTGGTTTGTGTCATGTTTTTTGATAATGCTTGGTATTAACATTTGCAATATAGCGGATTTGTATTTTGTGAAATAGTGAGGTTTCAGTGGTGAAATTGAATGCTTGTGCATAGGACTTGCGCTCTGTTTCTAAAATGTTATTTAAAAAACGATTTTGGGGCAAATCAATGGCTTTTAGATTTTTGAGAAGGAATAAATAGTGTCTGCATGATTCAAAAAATATATTTGAACCTCTCACAATGATGTCACCTGTGTTACCTCTGATTAGGAAGCACATTGAGCTTCTTTGCTGTTGGTTTGTGTCATGTTTTTTGATAATGCTTGGTATTAACATTTGCAAAATAGCGGATTTGTATTTTGTGAAATAGTGAGGTTTCAGTAGTAAAATGTAATGCTTGTACATAGGACCTGCGCTATGTTTCTAAAATGTTATTTAAAAAACGATTTTGGGGCAAATCAATGGCTTTTACATTTTTGAGAAGGAATAAATAGTGTCTGCATGATAAAAAAATATATTTGAACCTTTCACAATGATGTCACATGTGTTACCTCAGATTAGGAAGCACATTGAGCTTGTTTGCTGTTGGATTCTGTCATGTTTTTTGATAATGCTTGGTATTAACATTTGCAAGGTAGAGGATTTGCATTCTGTGAAATAGTGAGGTTTCAGTAGTGAAATTGAATGCTTGTACATAGGACCTGTGCTCTGTTTCTAAAATGTTATTTTAAAAACGATGATTTTGGGGCAAATCAATGGCTTTTAGATTTTTGAGAAGGAATAAATAGTGTCTGCATGATTAAAAAAAAATATTTGAACCTCTCACAATGATGTCACCTGTGTTACCTCAGATTAGGAAGCACATTGAGCTTCTTTGCTGTTGGTTTGTGTCATGTTTTTTGATAATGCTTGGTATTAACATTTGCAAAATAGCGGATTTGTATTTTGTGAAATAGTGAGGTTTCAGTAGTAAAATTGAATGCTTGTACATAGGACCTGCGCTCTGTTTCTAAAATGTTATTTAAAAAACGATTTTGGGGCAAATGAATGAATTTTACATTTTTTAGAAGGAATAAATAGTGTCTGCATGATTAAATAAATATATTTGAACCTCTCACAATGATGTCACCCTTGTTACCTCAGATTAGGAAGCAGATTGAGCTTCTTTGCTGTTGGTTTGTGTCATGTTTTTTGATAATGCTTGGTATCAACATTTGCAAGATAGAGGATTTGTATTTTGTGAAATAGTGAGGTTTCAGTAGTGAAATTGAATGCTTGTAGATAGAACCTGCGCTCTGTGTCTAAAATGTTATTTAAAAAACGATTTTGCGGCAAATCAATGGCTTTTACATATTTGAGAAGGAATAAATAGTGTCTGCATGATTAAATAAATATATTTGAACCTTTCACAATGATGTCACCTGTGTTACCTCAGATTAGGAAGTAGATTGTGCAGATGAGGTGAGGCATGTCCAGAGGTACAGAGGAGGTGAGGCCTGTGTTCAAGACTGTAGTGGGAGAGATGCCTTTCCTGGGGAGCATAGGTGGTGAGGCCTGTGTCTAAGAGTGCAGTGGACTAGACTTCATGAATCCTATCCCCCACTGCACTCTTAGACACAGGCCTCACCTCCTTTGTACCCCTACACAGACCTCTCTTCCACTACACTCTTCAATACAGGCCTCACCTCCTCTGCACCCCTGGACAATCCTCACCTCATCTGCAACCCTGAATAGACCTCAACTCATCTGCACCCCTAGACAGGCCTCAGCTTATCTACACCCCTGGACACGCGTCACCTCATCTGCACCCAGTTACCATCAATTATACCCAATACATTAAGGCCTGCCCAGAGGACACAGATGAGGTAAGGCTTGTCCAAGGGTCAGAGGAGGTCAGTCCTCTGCACTGCACTCATGGACACTGAATGCTTGTACATAGGACCTGCGCTCTGTGTCTAAAATGTTATTTAAAAAACGAGTTTGGGGCAAATCAATGGCTTTTACATTTTTGAGAAGGAATAAATAGTGTCTGCATGATTAAATAAATATATTTGAACCTTTCACAATGATGTCACCTGTGTTACCTCAGATTAGGAAGTAGATTGTGCAGATGAGGTGAGGCATGTCCAGAGGTACAGAGGAGGTGAGGCCTGTGTTCAAGACTGTAGTGGGAGAGAGGCCTTTCCTGGGGAGCATAGGTGGTGAGGCCTGTGTCTAAGAGTAACAGTGGACTAGACTTCATGAAGCCTATCCCCCACTGCACTCTTAGACACAGGCCTCACCTCTTTTGTACCCCTGGACAGACCACTCTTCCACTACACTCTTCAACACAGACCTCACCTCCTCTGCACCCCTGGACAATCCTCACCTGATCTGCAACCCTGAATAGACCTCAACTCATCTGCATCCATAGACAGGCCTCAGCTTATCTACACCCCTGGACACGCCTCACCTCATCTGCACCCAGTTATCATCAATTATACCCAATACATTGAGGCCTGTCGAGAGGACACAGATGAGGTAAGGCTTGTCCAAGGGTCAGAGGAGGTCAGTCCTTTCCACTGCACTCATGGACACAGGCCTCACCTCCTTTGCACCCCTGGACAGGCCTCACCTCATCCGCACAATCTTCTTACTAATCTGAGGAAGCACAGGTAACATGATTGTGAAAGGTGCTAATATATTTTTTTAATCATGCAGATACTATCTAATCCTTGTCAATAATGTAAAACCAATTCATGTGCCTGAAATCTTTTTTAAAATAACATTTACAAAACAGAGCATAGGTCATATGTATAAGCATTTGATTACACTACTGAAACCTTACTCATTTAGAAAATATAATTCCTTTATGCACTAACATTTCTTTACCAAGGATTATTAACAATGTATTAGTCTGTATTATATTCTCTTCCTGACTTACTCTATTTTTCCACCTGTCCCCTTCTAACACCCTCTCTCTGACTTATTCCTTTTTACATCCTGACTCTGTGTTACACTCTGTTACACTCTTTCTTTGACTTACATTCTCTTACACCCGGTCTCTAATTTATTCCCTCTCTCTCTTTTTTACAGCAATTTGTAAGTCATACTTTCTCTTACATCCTCTTCCTGATTTACTCCGTCTTACAACCTTTCTCTTTGTAACATTCTCTCCCAGAGTTACTCCCTATTACATCATTTGTCTGTTTTATACCGTCCCTCTTTCTGACTTTTTTATTCTCTTCCTCTGTTTGTGTTACACCTTCTGTCTGACATACTCCTTGTTACATCCTCTCTCTGATTTACTCCCTCTTACACCCTCTCTCAAACTTACGCTCTCTCTCTCCCTTTTACAGCCTCTCTCTCTTTTACTCTCTTTTACATCCTCTCACCTTCTAACACCCTCTCTCTGTCTTACATTCTCTTACACCCTCTCTCTGTCTTCCACCCTGTTACACCGTTTTTCTGACTTACTCCCTTTATCCCTTTCTTTGACTTACTCCCTCTCCCTATTACATTCTTTCTCTGTCTTACAACATATTATACACTCTCTCTGTCTTACTCCTTCTTTATGTTTTACTCCCTCAACCTGTTTCTTTGTCTGAGTCTCTCTGTCTTTTTGTGTTAGTTCCTCTAGCTCTCTTTCTCTGTCTTACTCCTAGTTACATAGTTGCTGTGATATAAACTTAGATATGTTGTAAACTAGTGTTTATATTGTTTGCTTATTGTCATTGCTTTGTTGTTTGGTAATAGTGGTCTATAATGTGCTATTTTTTTCTTTACCACAGATTGAAATCAGGATTTCAATAGTAAGGAAATATGCCCTCAAGGCAGAGGAGAAGAAAATATGCCAAGCAGATAAAATCAAAAACAGCAACGGAATTACAGCACTCCTCTACAACAAATACTTCAAAAAACAGGAAAAAAGGTCCTGGTAAGACAACTAAGTCTTTCTTATGGAACATATGTAGATCAAAAAAAAATGTTGGTCAGAATGTGGATAAAGAGAAGGAGAGAGCAAATTTGAAAAGGAAGGAGAGCCCCCCAAAAAATGTTACTACTGGAGCAGGAGAGAATAATATGTATAGGAATAGAAGGCAGAATCAATTTAGGGACATTCGTAAACGAATGTTTCGCAATAGGGTGGTTTTAAATTTGTTAAAAAACATTAGGAAAGGTAAACAGAGAGCTGCTTTTTATAAGAAAAAGAAAAGTGTAGAGAAGATTGTTGATCAGGCTTTTGAAGTTAAGAATTTTTTTTTTTTTTAATAATCAATAGAATTAGGACACTTAACAAGACAATTGATGTTTTCAAATCAAACAGTAGATGCAAAAGAGTAATTAATCGGACTAATTTGTGTAAAGTTTTTTCTGGAGAATGGATGCATAGTTCAAGTTGTGAGCTATTTTTTAATGAGGAGAGTTACTTCCAGGAGAATGATTTAGTGCATGCAGTTGACACCAGTGGTCGAGCATATGAGGTGAAAGACGGTTGTCCGATTGAAAAAGAGAAACTTGTGCCTAGAGAACCAGAAGAGGTGTTAACTGATGAAGTTTTAGGGAGACGTACTAAGGGTCCAGTGTACACTTGGAAGTGTAGTAGTATTTGTAGTGTGCGACAGGATTCAATCGATTTGTTTCTTACGTACATATAGTAAGAAAAGTCTAAAACAGAAAATGAAGATGTTGCAAGACTTAGATCCTTGCAGAGTGAGAGAAAACACAGGTTTGCAAGGGCATTCACTGACTTGTCTTTCTAGAAAAGTCTGCCAGAGTGTTTTTCATCATTTTAGGATGTTAGCAGTGCATCATAACAAAATGAGGAAATTAGTGAGAAGGTCGTATTATGCAAAAAGTCCAGCACTTAAGCTTAAAGAATTAAACAGTGCTCTTTTGCATGGAACTGAATTAGATGTGAAGAAGATTTGTGAAGAAATTGAGATTTGTTATTTTGGTGAAAAAGAGGACAGTGTAGAAATTGACACAGAAATTCAAGGTAATGTGGAAGACAATGTACAGATTTCAAGTACAGAAAAGTTTGACCAGGAAATTACCAGGTTTAAGGTGAAATCAAGTGAAAGGCCTAATTTTACTTGTGTGTGTTGTCGACGAACTCATTATAAACATCAAACTAGATTAGTTGATTTATACGTAAAAAGTGAAAAGATAAATAATTATGAGTGGAAGGATTTTGCAACTTATTTGTGGGTGGAGAATTATTTTGATTTGAGTTCTGATCAGCGTATTTGTAAATATTGTTATAATAAATTAAATCAAAACAGAATGCCTGCTAGAGCTGTTCATAATAATCTTGAGTTGGTAGACATTCCTCCTGAATTGATGGATTTAAATACATATGAGTCTATTTTGATTCAATGTGTCCATCCTTTTCAGGCAATTGTTCGCATGGAGCCTAAGATAGGGAAATTGCCTCCTTCAGATTTACAGAGAGGATTAAAGGGAAGAGTTGTTTATTTGCCTCTAGATTTCAAAAAAAATATTGATACAAATGGTGAAGAGAAAGTGGAAGAGGAACCTCTGGTTATTCTAGTTAATGGGGTTCCGACAAAGAGTTAGAAAATCTGGCAAGATTTAGTGGATGTTAGGAAAGTCAAAAAGGCAACGTTGTATTTGGTCAAAAACAATGAGTACTACAAACATGTATGTGTTGAAGCAGAGGAAACAGCGGCAGATGAAGACAGTGATTGTTCAGCTGGCCAAATTGAAAAAGTTGATGTGTCTAGAAGTGAAGAAATATATGAACATTATACTGTTCATCCTTTGCATTCCAAAGAAGTAATGGGGAATGCAATTGACTTGTTTCAAATGAAAGCAGCAAAAGGAAGTCCCATTAGTGTATGGGAAGAAAGTTTGGAATCTCGTTGTTTTCCACATTTATTTCCAACAGGTCGAGGTGGACGATATGACGATCGACCACTTCAAATTCCTGCATCTGAATACCGGACTTTAAGATTATATGCTGAAGATCCAAGGTTTCGTCAATGCATTCCATATTTGTTTCATCTACTGTATGAAAGTGACTTGTCTGGGCTTTCTTATGCAGTAAACCATATACTGAAAAGTGGAGCACATCTGCAAAATATTTCGGTGAGGGACTTTATGGAGAAAGTTAATCTGCAAGATAATATTTTGGAATCTCATCTAATCAATCTCATGGCATGTCAGCGTGGTACAAATGAGTATTGGTACCGTCGTCATGGGGAATTGAAATGTATGCTAAGAAACTTAGGAACTCCTACATGGTTCCTCACTCTTAGCTGTGCTGAGTATGCATGGGACGACTTACTTCAATTTCTACGAGAGGCAAATGCAAATATACAAAATATAGAATTCAAAACTGCTGGAGAACTGTGTTCTTTGGATCCAGTGAATGTATGCAGATATTTCAATCATACATTTGAAGCTATGATGTCTTTTATTACCAACAAAAAAATCCTCCCCTTGGAGAGGTTTTGGATTTCTTTTGGAGAAAGGAGTATCAAGCGAGAGGTGCTCCTCACATACATATGTTGTTGTGGATTAAAGATGCACCCAAATTTGGAACAGATTCGGATGAGACAGTGATGAGCTTCATTGAAGAGTATTCAACATGTGCTGTTCCAAAAACTACCGAAGAAAACAGTTTAAGGCAACAAGTTTTACGCTTTCAATCCCATCGTTGTGGAAAGTACTGTCGTCGAAAATTCAGAAACAAGGACAAGTTCTCCACAAAATGTCGTTTTGGGTTTCCACGACCAGTGATTTCTAAAGGAAGAGTAAATAATTTTATGTCTTCTCTGCGACATACTGTGACGAGGAAATCACCCAAAAATACATACAATTTAAAAAGAAACGAAGAGTCCAAGTACATCAACGACTACAACCCAGTGATTTTGTCCATGTGGAATGCTAACATGGATATTCAGTTCGTTGCTGACAACTCTATTGCTGTGGCTAGATTTGTGATGTCTTACATCACAAAAAAAGAAAAGACAGAACTGAAGGAAATGTGGGAGGACATTTCACATGAAAAGAGTAATAAGTAAAAAATTATACAGTTTCAGTCTGAAGATGTTGGCGCATCGAGAAATTGGAGCATATGAATGTTCTGATCGGTTATCATCAGCAAGTCTCTACGCCAAGTCTGGAACAATTATTTCGGCAAGTCTAGGTCTTGCTACAACACGAAACCGAGTTTTGAAATCTGTACAAGAAATTGAGTATTTGGCGGAGAAAGAACCAAACAGTACAGATATTTTGAAGACAAACATGTTGGATACATACTATCCAAATAGAAGTAGTCATCTTGAGAACAGTTGTTTGTATGAAGTTCTGCAAAACTATATTTATAAGAGGAACATCAGAGAAGATATCAATAATGGAATATATGCTGTCATTGGGTGTGAAGGATGTCTAGTGAAGCAGAGAAAAGGCCATTTGATTAATCATCGAAAAATGAGTTGCGAAAATCCAGAGAAAAGGGAATTTTACTATTTAGCTAGTTTGCAACTCTTTAAGCCATGGCGTACAGAAGAGGAACTACTTGGAGATTTTCTCTGTTACGAAGATTCTTTTAATGCAACCAAGGATACCATAGAATGTCCTGTTTTTCCAAATTATCTGCAAATGTTGAACGAAGAAATAGAGCAAGAAGCCACAATTGCAGTAGAGATTGCTAGAGACAGTTCTCAAGACAGTCAGAGTTCCACTTCATTGAGTCAGGATCCACTAGGAGGACCAATTATCCAAAATGAAGCTGCCACTGCCATGGATGAGGTGGAAAGAGCTATGGAACAAGCTCAAGATGATGTAGTTAACTTAGAAGATTTGGTGAAACAACTAAACCTTGAGCAGAAACAGATATATGACAAAGTCACAGAACAGATTGAACATGGATTCAGTCATGAGAAAAAAGAGTGCTCATGTACATCATTTAAGCCTGTCCAACTGTACGTGAGTGGAGAAGCGGGAACTGGAAAAAGTTTTCTGATTAAAGCAATAGCAACTTATCTGCAGAAAAGGACTGAATCATCGCTATCTTGTGTTGTTACCGCTCCAACTGGGCTGGCAGCACATAACATTAAAGGGATTACTTTACATCGTTTACTGATGCTACCAGTCGAGCATGATAACAAATTGCAATACCACAAACTATCTGGAGATGCGTGTTCCGAAGTTTCCAGAGTCCTGAAGAAAATGAAACTTCTTATCATTGATGAAGTAAGCATGGTCTCAAATCTAATGCTTGCTTTTGTGCATTTGAGAATGCAAGAATTTCTTAGAACAGAGTATGATGTGTTATTTGGAGGGAAACACATTATTGTTTTTGGAGATCTACTGCAGTTGACTCCAGTGAAAGGACAACCAGTGTTTAAAATGGTCACGCATGAAGATACCAGGAAGTGCCTAGGAAGCATTGGAAACGTTAATATATGGTTAAATTTCAAATATGCAGAACTTCTGAAAAATATGCGACAGGCAAAGGATGAAGATTATAAAATTATTCTACAATATGTAAGAATCGGAAAAGTAAGTTAGCATTGGAAAGAAGCTTTACATGCACGATTAATTTCAAATTTGGACCCAAATGAAAACATTCTTCCAGAGAATATTTTTAAGAAAATCAACTAGAAGAAATCTGGGATATGTTTGATGCCAACTCTGAAAGAATGTTCCATCTTCAACAACAAAATGTTAAAGTTAGAAAATGAAGAGATAGTGAAACTGGAAGCTATAGATAAAATAGAGCATATGGGAGCAACAATTATTTTGTCTGAAAATTTGAAATCAAAATTGGATTCATTAGAGAAGACTATATCTAAAACTGCTGGTTTTGAAAAGACTCTGAATGTGTGTTTAAATTGTCGTATCATTTTGAGAAGGAATTTAAATGTTGAAAGAGGTCTGGTAAATGGAGCAATGGGTCATGTTGTTGATTTTGTGAATTACAAATATAGAGATGGAATTGAAATTTTAAAAATTAAATTTGATGGCATTGACGAAATAAAATAGAACAAATTTGTCGTTGTTCAGCTAGATTTTTGCTTGTGAAAGACTTATATGTTCGCAGAAAACAGTTTCCTGTTTGTTTGGCATATGCGGTGACAATCCATAAATCTCAAGGTTTAAGTGTAGATAGCGCTGGTGAACATTGGAAGTTCTGTGTTTAAAGAGGGTATGGCATATGTGGCATTATCATGAGTCAGAACTTTATCAGGATTGTACTTGATTGAGTGTGATGAAACAAAAATTTGTGCAGATCTAGATTGTGTTAAAGAATACAATAGGTTAAGAAGAGAGTATGATCCACATTTGCCTCAATATCCTCTGTTTGAAAAACGTGTGGTAGGCCGAAAAAGAAGAAATGAGAATGATTGCAGTGAGGTAGTAGCAAAAAGACAAAAAGTAGATGAAACTGTAATTGTAAGCAGAAAGAAAAAGGATTCTGTTGAAGATGTTGTTGGATTTCAGTTTGAAAACAGTTCTGGTGTCAACTGCTATGCTAATGTAGTGGTTAATGTTGTTTTTTTTCTTCAAAATTTACAAGAACAGATTGTTGAAAATCGGGATCAAACATTCTGCTGTTTATTGAATTCTGTGTTTGAGAAATGTAGCAGTGATAGAGCAAAAATAGAAAGTGTTTCAGAAATTCTAAATCTTCTAGACATATGTTCTGGTCAAAATCGATTTTCACAGAATATTCAGCAGGATTGTCAGGAATTTTTAATGTATATGTTTGATGTATTGGAAGATGAAGGTGTAGATATAAAAAATCTTTTTAGCCTTTCTTATCAATGGCAGCATGACTGCGACAACTGTAGTTTATCAAGTAGTACTACAATAGACACTGAAAGATTTATATATTTGACTTTACCAGACTGCAAATCAGTGTCTTTTAATAATCTAGTTAAAGCAGCTGATCACAATATGGTGTGTACCCAATGTAAGTCTGCAATGCTGTCCACATTATTTTTACAAACTTATGGTAAATATGTAATTTTAATGTTCCAACGATGTAGACCTGATGGAAGTAAATTGTCAACTTCTATTAAAAATTTCGTAGCTTCTCAGTTATCAATATCAGGAAGAACTTTTGCAACTGTAGCTATTATTTATCATGACGGTCCTTCAACAACACATGCTATTTAAAATATCGAAAAGGTTGGACTAACTGTAATGACACTCATTTGACTTTCAAACAACGTTTGCCTTTTGACTTAAAAAATTCATACCTAGTGTTTTTAGAACCAAAATTTCAGTAAAGATAATTGCCCTATGAAGATGGGAGCAGTTAATAAAAGTTAGTTTGCTGTTTAAAATTATATTGTGAGTAAAAGTGATGAAGATAATATAAAAATTATAGTTCTCATAAAGGTATGGTAAGTGGATCGCATAGTAAGTGTTATCAGTATTATAGGAAATGTTCAACATGAGAGAGCCAGAGATGGAATTATGAATATCTAAATATTGTGAAAATGTTGTTTGAGCCTTTCTTTCAGAACGTCGGGAAAACGGTAATTTTAGAGTTTGTTTTAAGTAATTTGAAAATATACTGATACATCTGACACTATTTGGCCTTAAGGAAAGGTGAAGGAATGATCAAACAGTCATGACTGAACAGAAGGAGTATATGAAAACATTGAAACATATTTCAGATGTTCTTGGAGCTTTTTTTCTAGAGAGTCGATGAAATGGAATTTTTAGAGAACAGCAGAGTACCTTCCAACGTAAAGGACCTTCATGATGTACTATTTGGCCTAAAGGAAAGGTAAGTGAATCAAAGATTAGTGTACATATGTGATTTGTAAGTTTATATGTTTTTTTTAAACACAATCTTTGTGATAGTGTTTTTTTTCCCACTGTCATATGATGAATAGTTTGAACTCACTGTTTTTAGTGAAATTCAATATGTTATGAGAACAGCAAAAATAAACTATCTAACATGTATAAATTATTCTATAGTTTGTATTGTGTAATTTATATTGTATTCCCTTTGTCTCACACTCACTTTCCTTTTTCCTCTCTCTTTCAGCTCTCTTTACTCACTCACACTGCCTTTCTCTCTCTGTTTCACACCCATTCGTTTACTGCTCTTCTTTCACAACCCCTCATTTCCATTTCAACTGTCTGCATCCCCTCTCTCCCTTGCACCACTTTTCAGCTTTCAGTCTCTCTGTTTTACTTCCCTTTTCCATCTTTTCCTCCTTTGCTCTTTTAGTAATTCCTCTTTACTCACTCACCAGTATTGTTGCACTTTATCACTATAACTAACCCACTCTCCCTCGCTTATCTTTGTTTGCTCCTTTTTTTTACCTCTTCTCTCTATTTTCCGTTCACTACCTCTATGTCCTCAGTCCCTCACTCTCCTTGTGTTATGTTCACTTGTGTTTATCTACCTTCTATCATTTCTCTTACAACAACTTCACTGCTCCTCTCTCATCGTTCTTCACCCCATTTCTTTTAGTCCGGTTCCATTACTACCCCTCATTTGCTATCTTTCAATGTTCTACTCTTTACTTTCATCACCGAATCACTTTCTCTCAGTACCACTGTTTTAGTCCTCTTCTCCTTTCTTTCCTTCTTTTGCTCCCTTACTAATTTTCCTTTCCTCACTCATTGTACTCCACTTCACTCAGTCCTTCCCTTAGTTTCTTTGTCTACTAACTTCCTCACTCCTTTTCCCTCAATCCTTCTATATTATCCTCTCTCCCTTCATCCCTTCACTCTATGACTCTCCTTCACTTACTCTCAGTTATCTTCCATTCCTCATTCTTCTACATGCATCCTTAATTAGACTCCTTTCCCTCTCAGTCATTATCTTCTTACTTACTCCTGTTTCCTGATTTAGTTTTGCTAACTCACATTCTTTTAGTATCTTTCTTACCTTCAGTTCATTTCTCTCTTCTTCTCTTCCTCTCTGTCAGTGAATCTATATGCCTTACTCTTAGTAATTTGCTCTCCTTCTATTTCTTTTTCCCTCTTTTTGTCCTTCTACATTACTTTATTTCCCTTTCTGTGTCCTTCACTCTTACTTTATTTCTTAATACACTGTTATGATTTTTAACCTCTTCATTTGTATCTTTTATTTTAAAATATATATTTACTAATTATAACTTATTTTTTCTTCTCTCTTTCACAGATACAAAGTGTAGTAAAAAAATGTAATTAAAGTTACATTAATTATATGGTAAGTGTGACTAAAAAAATGTAGTTTGTCATCACCCTTTGCTTTAACCTCACTATTATTCTCTCACCCTACCTCACTCCTGTTTCCTTACTCTGCTTCCCTCACTTATTCTTATCCTCCATGTTTACTCCCCTTTCCCTAACTCCCCTCCCACATTCAACTTCTTTCAGTCCCCCTGCTTTACTTCCCTTACCGTCTGTTCCCTTCCTTTGCTCCCTCACTCATTCCGTTTCCCTTAATCATTTACTTCACTCCTGTCACTCCTTCTCTCAGTCCGTCTGTCCTCACAGTTCCTCACTTCCGTTCCATCAGTCTGTCTCTCTTATCGTCGCTGTCTCTCTCCCCTCATTCTTTCAATACTCTTTCGTCATGCTCACTCCCTACAACTTACCCACACTCCCTCACTTACCTTTCTTTGCTGCTTCACTCACTACCTTTCGTCATGCTCACTCCCTACAACTTACCCACACTCCCTCACTTACCTTTCTTTGCTGCTTCACTCACTACCTTTCAGTCACTCCTTCCTTTACTCTCTCTCTCCTTTCTCTCTGTCACTCCCCATGTCTTACCTTTATTCACTTTTATCCACCCTCTTTGACCCCTCTTTACTTACAGTCACTGCTCTTTTCTAATCCTCCCTCTCTGTTTTACTATCTAATACACAGTCCCACTGTGTTGCTCCCTCTAGGTCTCTTTCTCTTAACATCACTCTCTCTGTCCCTTTCCCTCATGCTCACTCCTTCATTCTTTTTTTCTCCTTTTTTTTTTGGAGCGCGCATCGGTGCGCGCCCCGGTGCACGTACCGGTACGCGTACCCTGGAGAAAAAAAAATGCCAGAGTTTTTTAAAAATGTTAGTTTTTTTCATAAATTAGAGGTAGTTCTAAAAAGAACTGTTTTTTTTATTCTTTTTGTTGTTTTATATTTTTTTTATAGTTTTTTTGAACATTTTTTACTTTTTTTGGCTTTTCTGAACAGTTTTATATTTTTTTGTATTTTTTATGGGGAGAAACAATAAACAGGGAATTGAAAATGGCTCAACTGGAGCACAAAAAAAATCAGGAAAAATTATGGTTTCCTCGGGCATTTGTGGTTATCCATAGCAACATTGATTAGTATAATGCTTTGCTGACCATAACTAATTGTTTTGTTACAATATATACAAACAATTTTGTATCCCCCAAACTTTGTTTGTATATTTGGAATCACCTCACTTGCCTCTGGACCCGATGGAGTGGGTTCTTTGGTTGTTGAGGTTCTGGATGATGATTGGGGTAGGTTACTGCAGAGTTCCCTCACCTCTGCTGCAGAATAGTTATTAGGGTGTAAACGCTGCATGTGCCGAATCATAGTATGATTCCCAAAGGAATATTTTTTTGCAGGGTTCCCCCTGGATAGCACAGCACCACAGATGAGACAAGTCACCTTTGCAGCGTTTACTTTTTTGAAACCCCTTGGGATTTTGTAAAACTCCCATATGAAGTGCTCTCTTGGTTTGTATGGGGGATTGTCCTCAGGCAGGAACTGCCTTCTCTCTTCCTCCTCTTCCTCCTACTCCTCCTCTTCTTCTTGACCACCAATGTGATCTTCTGGTGGTCCTTGTGGTGGTGGTGGTGGTGGTGGTGGTGGGGCAGATGCTCCAGCTGCTGATAGTACTGTAGCCATATCTGTAAGAAAAAAGCAGGTCTTCCTCACTCAAAGAACAAAGTGAGAATGAGGAAAAAAGGTGGGGGCTTTCATCATTTGAAAAACAAAACTGTCTGAACCAATGAAAACTGTTATTTTCAAGTCACATGATCCGGGCTTTCATCATTTGGAAACCAAAACTGATCTGAACCAATGAAAAGTGTTATTTTCAGATCATGTGACCCGACGCGCTTACGCTACGCGCCCCGGTGCGTGCCCTGGGGCGCCCCCGGCGGCGCTTACGTTGCGCGAGCGTATGCGCTCGGGTGCTTCCGGGTGTGCTTACGCCGTGCGTCATATGACGCATCACACGGTTACGCGATACGTCACGATGTTGTTTTCGTTCACGACAATAGCGCTAACGGGACGCTCACCGGTACGCGGCCCGTTGCGCGCCGTAACAATGCGCTCACCGGTGAGCGCACGGTATGCGCCCCGGGAGCGCTCCGGGGCAAAAAAAATATATATATATACATTAAAAAAAAATAGTATTACATAATTATAAAATATAAAATTCATTATAAAAAATATTACATTTCATACCTATAGAGATTTGCTATTAAAAAACCTATGAAATTCACTGAAAAAACCATAGGTTTCACACCAGTTAAAGTTAGGAATTAGCATTTAAAAAACCTATGAAATTCACTGAAAAAAACCATAGGGTTCACATCAGTTATAGTTAGGAATTAGCATTTAAAAAACCTATAAAATTCACTGAAAAAACCATAGGTTTGACACCAGTTATAATTAGCTGGAAATTTTACTCGCATAAAACCAATGAAATTGCCACGTTATAGTTAGTTGGACTCACTATAACTTGCGCGTGCAATGCACTGCTGATGACGTCACATATTACATCACTCATGACATGGTCAGTGACATCACTCATTACATCACTGATGACACCATCCTTGTGACAGAGTGACAGACCTCTTTTCACTGTAATGTAACCCTTGAAACACATATTCAAAAATATAAACTTGAAGTTTCAAAAAAATGAAGATACCCATACCAGTTACAACAACCAATTCAATAATTCCACCATCTATATACACATCCACTCATTGACCAACAGTTCTATATAGTCACTCATACATATACTCACTCATCATATGTAGTGATACACCTATACATCCTGTTACACACCGACAGTCATCCAAAAGATACTCTCACACATACTCACACATGTAAATAAACTATTGAACATCCATTTATTTGCATATACAGCTATACACACACAACCACCTTACTTCTAAGGAAACGTACACATACTTACTCTCTTAAACAATCACTTATAGAAACACATACTTATTTAAACAGGAACTCTTACAATTTCTTACTCTCACCTATACTCACTTATATACATCAATACTCACATATATTAGATTAAAACATATATAGTTACTGATAAAGACACTAGTGAGACAGTCATTCAGTCACTAACACACACATATATACACTCATCCACCCATACAGTCCTGCACATATGCTGTCTTCAAAACACATACAGAGAGTCAGTCACTCATGCATCTTTGTGCTAAGTAATACCCCCACCAAACAATACAAACACTCATACTGATACTAAGAAAAACATATAATAACCCATATACCTACACATGTAGCTACTCACCAACCCATGCAGCCACTTATACACAAAGTGAAACACTAATCCATATATTTAAATATTTAAACATTACTCACTAATATATGTATTCACTAAGATACACTTAATAAGCGAGTTCACCAATCAATTTTTTTTAAAAACATCCATGTAAACACTTATTTAAACATTTATACTTCCATCAACTTTTACATATACATATATAACACATAATTATTTTTCAAAAATACACACATTCACTGGATGGTGTCATCAGTGATGTCATGAGTGATGTCACTGACCATGTCATGAGTGATGTAATATGTGACGTCATCTGCAGTGCATTGCACGCGCAAGTTATAGTGAGTCCAACTAACTATAACGTGGGAATTTAATTGGTTTTATGCGAGTAAAATTTCCAGCTAACTAGAACTGGTGTCAAACCTATGGTTTTTTCAGTGAATTTTATAGGTTTTTTAAATGCTAATTCCTAACTATAACTGATGTGAAACCTATGGTTTTTTCAGTGAAAATATATATATATCAGTAATTCCGTCGTCCGCCAGGAACAACAGGACGTCATGTATGGACTGAGGTATTTTACCTCGAGGGGGCGCGCAGTCTCGCATTTGACTGCCCCCATGCATGAACTTGCCTGAAGGGACTGGCTGCTGCGATTATGGGGATTTTAGGGAGGTTCCCACCTTTCTTTACATCTAGGACCAACCCGACTCACCTGTAGCTGGCATCAACCTCCAGTTTTCCCACTCCCCCATGCTACCAGCTCTGCAGCGCAGGGACAGTGCCTGCTGGGAAATGGAGTTCACGGGACAGAATGTGGACTCATATGGTATGACGACTTCATTAGGGGGAGGGGACGTAGTTACCAGCGAGTATTTCACGCAGGATGAGCGCAATTGGGTTGAGATCTTCACAGCTCCGGGCACCGAGGAAGGCGAGTGTGCCGAAATGCATCTGCCGCAGCTGGGTTGTTTGGAATAAAAGGTTGCCTGAACTTAGAAACCCTGGGCCTCTGTTCTTTTTTCGGAAGGATTGTGTTGGATATTTTATTGCGCTTGCCAGATGCGCAATACGGATGGCCTCGCAGCGAAAAGAGACACGGAATAAACACTGGCGAACTGCTGCTTGCAGCACCGTTTTGGACTGAGGTATCAGTAATTCCGTCGTCCGCCAGGAACAACAGGACGTCATGTATGGACTGAGGTATTTTACCTCGAGGGGGCGCGCAGTCTCGCATTTGACTGCCCCCATGCATGAACTTGCCTGAAGGGACTGGCTGCTGCGATTATGGGGATTTTAGGGAGGTTCCCACCTTTCCTTACATCTAGGACCAACCCGACTCACCTGTAGCTGGCATCAACCTCCAGTTTTCCCACTCCCCCATGCTACCAGCTCTGCAGCGCCGGGACAGTGCCTGCTGGGAAATGGAGTTCACGGGACAGAATGTGGACTCATATGGTATGACGACTTCATTAGGGGGAGGGGACGTAGTTACCAGCGAGTATTTCACGCAGGATGAGCGCAATTGGGTTGAGATCTTCACAGCTCCGGGCACCGAGGAAGGCGAGTGTGCCGAAATGCATCTGCCGCAGCTGGGTTGTTTGGAATAAAAGGTTGCCTGAACTTAGAAACCCTGGGCCTCTGTTCTTTTTTCGGAAGGATTGTGTTGGGGATATATATATATATATATATATATATATATATATATATATATATATATATATATATATATATATATATATATATATATATATATATATATATATATATATATATATATGAGTGAAAGGGCTCCAAATTCGAGTTTTTTCTCCCAGGAACCACACAAATGACTCGCACACCAGGGTCCGTGTTAAACTTGCGTTTATTGGCGACGCGTTTCGACCTGACGTTCTTTTTCGATAGCCAGCCACATATAAACACAATCACCATTTTATACATAAAGCAGTGCTCAAGGGTAGTCGTGAAAACTGAGGTAGGACCACAAAATTAACAGTGACTACAGTTCATGAAACTACAAATAGGGTAGAAGACAGACTTATCAGTACACGGTCTCATACAAATTGTATTACTGGAATCATGAATTTCAAAGTATATCAAAAATTTAAATTAAATACATGACCACATTTATTATGCATTAAAATTATTATCACACTTTTATTCATGCAGGTCATTTTGATTTATGGTTGCACATGGTAACACAATAGAATGATACCAGTAATGTTAAAGATAAGCATAATAACCACAATGGTGAAGGCCAAGTGGCCTATGATTCCCAGAGTTTTTTGAGAGACCATATGTAACTGTCACACATTGTCCGTCCAGTTCGGATTGATCCCCTCAATTTCAATGATTAAGGGTGGAATGGGAGGTGAATTTTGAGTCTCGGCCAAGTGGCCAATTCATCCATATATTGATCATAGGTAGCTCACTAGAAGTATAAAGAGAAACTACGTGTCCCCTAAATGGGTGGTCCTCCCCAGTTTAAATATCGGACTACTCCCATTTTTGGAAGAGCCCCTCCAATAGAGAAGTAAATTAAAAGAAAATAAGTGTGAAAAAGGGGAGCCAAAATGCCTCTTTCAGCACCGTGAACTATACAAAAAACGTGAACCCTGTGCTGACTGTGGTTCGCCTAGCCAGGCAAGCACCTAACAGTCAGTCTGTTGTGATTGTGAAAATAAAATTGTGAAGTGAGGACGTGCCTGTAAAGGAGCCTGGAATAGTCAATTATTCTGCTGGCGGTGTGTGCTTGCCCATGTGTCGGCCAAAAGTGGTTCTGCGTTGGCGTTAAAGTTGGTCTTTGGTCTAAGCTCGGATGTGAAGCTTCCACCTATCTGCCCTGCACCAGAGAGAGCCCTCTAAGGGCAGGGATTGTGAGAAGGAGAATGCAAACACAGAAGCCAGGGGAGGGGGATCCGGGCAAGTGACGGATAAAGGGGGGCTAGTGGACAGTTGAGGAAAAGGTGCAGTGTGATGTATTCCTATAGGTTCTGAATCGATCCCCCTATTCCTGACCCTATTCTGGTTGAACAAACCAACAAGTTAACTAGCAGTCAGCCCATGAGGCAGAAAACCCCCATGATGCAGATACCGTTATCTGACGCAGTCACACTACGGCACAGGAACGTGTTATCTGATTAGGTCATAACGCTTGCGATCTAATTAGACAAGCGATATTCCTCCAGCCCCTGATAAGGCATACGGAGTTCTCATAACAAATCAAACCTATGACAACCTGGGCAAAACCCTGCGGCCATTGTTTTGATTTCACCGAGAACTTCA
Organism: Lissotriton helveticus; assembly: GCF_964261635.1. Taxonomy (NCBI): domain Eukaryota; kingdom Metazoa; phylum Chordata; class Amphibia; order Caudata; family Salamandridae; genus Lissotriton; species Lissotriton helveticus. The sequence goes on from NC_136067.1 coordinate 1,183,512,401, forward strand.
GTAAAAGAATGTGCTAACGAGCAAGTCGTATGACATCCTTATTGACGTATCTATGTCCATCCTTACGTCAATCTCGGCACCTTAAAGGTATAAATATTACCGATATTGCCCTATGCAAACACACGCGTGGTGACGAGACGGAGCAGCCATACTTGCCGAAGCGAAGAGCAGAGCAGACCCCGCTGGCGCAGCCCCGCCTTCCTGACGCGCTGAGAGAAGCTGCTTTCTCCTGCCGAGAAATCCAGCACCGGCGTTTCTAGGTAGCCCTCGCAGGCAGCCTGGAATATCGAGACCAGAGACGAGAGATACCATCCCTCATTCAACCTAGATTCCAGGTACAGAACTGAATAACCCCTCACAGAGAATTCTTTAGTTATTCACTTGGCAAAAACAAACTTAACTTAAACTGTAACTTTCTATTCCCGCCCACGTATTAGGCTTAGGTCAGGTACACGGGGTAGGCGTATTTAGAAACACCAGTTGAGTACGTTTAGTCAAATGTATATGTGTATGTAATATATTTTATTCATTTTAAACATCTTATGGCTTAGAAACCATATCAATGTTTTTACAGTATTATTTTATACTATTGCTTTTAATGTATGCACTTTACTTAACTATAAGTATTGCAATAATATCGATCCATTTCTCTTGTATGAGAAAAGAGACTGATCAATAAATAACACCTTTTTATTGAACACGCCCGTCTCTTCCTTTTCTCTACAATCTGATGAGACTAAGAATGCACGTACTGACTGAGTAAAATAAATTGCCTTTTGTTCACACGACTCTCGAGATATACTCTTGATTAGGGGAGAGCAAAGTTGTCATGTTCTATGGTTGTCAGAAACTAAATCCCTTCTTGTCTAATCAGGGAAGTTAAGTCCTCCTTGAACATTCGAGAAAGTTTCTAGTGAACTCTGAGCTAAGCTGGCAAACCCAAAACTTTAAGTCTAGTATCGACAGTAGTAGACCTAGTTAACGTCTGGTCTAGGCCTTTACTGCTGTAGGTATTATTCCAATGCGCAGAGCCTATTGGGATGATAGGAACTACACTACAGCAGTGTTGAAGCAGATCTTCCGGCTTAACATAAGGTTCTCAGCCAATATGCACGTGAATTTCCTCATCCTCGTTCAAACCAAAAGGGTTTCTTGAATCCAGACGGATGATATACCGGGATTCCAGGACACGTAGTTGTTTGAGACGGTTACCCCCTCTGGGATTCGCTGGAACTCTGTCAATGTCAAAAAAGGAAAATTGGTTAACATCACTGTTGTGGAAACGTAGCCAGTGGCGTGCAGTAGCATAAGACATATCAATATTCTTGATTGCTCTCATGTGCTCCAAAATTCGCTTCTTTATTGAGAAGATGGTACTCCCAATGTAGAACTTGGCACATGAACAGACAATTACATATACACAATGGTCAGTGTTACAATTCATGAATTTCCCAATGATCTCACTCTTTCCAGTGGGGAGGGGATAGGATTTCACATTCTTACTAGTACCGCAGGCCTTACACTTGCCACACTTGTAAAAATCTTTCTGTTCTTTTAGCCAATTCTTCTTTTTGACTGGGCCCTCAAAGTAGCTCTTCACTAGCATGTCTCTTAAAGAGCGTGCTTTTCTGTAGGTCACCTGGGGTTGCCTGTTGATCAATTTTCCTATCGTAGGGTCACTCTTAACAATATGCCAATGTTTCTTCAGGATTCCTCTCACTTTGCCTGCCTCCACACTATATGTTGTAATCATTTTGACATTGTTTGATCCCAGGTTATTGGGGTGAGTGGCTATTTTCTTGCTCAAAAGTGTCTCCCTTTTCCTGGCTTTGGCTTTTTCTTTAGCTACCATCAATACCTGGTCCGAATATCCCCTGGCTTTAAACCTCTGGGTCATCGTGGTCTGTTCTTTCTCATAACTGTCATTGGAGCTACAGTTTCGTTTGGCTCTCAGAAATTCTCCATACGGAATACTATCCTTAAGGCTGTTAGGGTGGTGACTTTTAGCATGTAAAATGCTATTCCCAGAAGTTGGTTTTCTAGACAAGTTTGTCTGAATGGTCCCTTCTACTATTTTAACTGTGACATCTAAGAAATTCATTTCTGAGTAATCTACCTTGTTAGTGAATTTCAGGTTCACATCATTCCTATTGATGTTTAGAAGGAATTTGTTCAGATCAGATCTTGTGCCGTCCCAGATCAGAAAGATATCGTCGATGTATCTGGTATAAAATACAATGTGGCGAGTAACATCAACATTATCCTCTGACCATAGGATTTGCTCTTCCCACCATCCCATCAGCATGTAGGCAAAACTTGGAGCAAAGCAACTCCCCATAGCAGTGCCCACCTCTTGCTTGTACCAGTTGTTCTCAAACAAGAAGAAATTATTCATGAGGCAGAATTCCAGCATTTCAAGTAACATTTCCGTCTGTTTGAGGTAGAAGATCGACCGGTCTCTCAGAAAGTGTCTGCATGCTTTTAAACCATCAATGTGTTTAATACACGTGTACAATGAGACCACGTCAATCGTAACCATGCAGAAACTGTCCTCCCATCTGATGCCCTCAATCTTAGTGATAAAATCTGTGCTGTCTCTACAGTATGATGGAAGGTTTAGTACATACGGGAAAAGAAAAGTGTCCAGAAAAATAGAAGTGCTTTCTAGAAGACTGTCATTAGCCGATACAATGGGCCTGCCAGGTGGGTTAGTCTCGTCCTTGTGGACTTTAGGCAACATATAGAAACAAGGGGAGACCGGATGTTGTACACATAAGAATCTAAACTCTGATTCAGCTAGTAGGTTCTTACCTCTCCAGTTTCTAAGTTTGTCATGATAAGTAGAAATACTGGTCAAATACTCCTCCCTGTTAGATCTTCTATAGTTGCCTGATAGTTCCAGCTGTTTCCTCCCTTCCTGTCTATACAGATTGACATCCCACAAGACAACATTGCCACCCTTGTCTGAGGGTTTAATTATGCAGCTTGGGTCAGCATTGAGAGTACTGAGAGCTTTCCTTTGTTCTGGTGTGAGGTTGTGAGCGTGTTTGTTCTTACTCTTCTCCCATAAAGAGAGAAGGTCCCTATTGACAATATCGTGAAATGTCTCTAGGTTATCATGGGGAGTAATGGGATTAAAGGTAGATTTGGGCCTATGATCTGTTGTACTGCGTCCTCCTAGTGTCAATCCCATCCTGTCCAATACCTCCAAATCATCCAAGCCACTCACATCTTCTCCACACAATTCAAATGCACTTGCTAGGCTGTCAACATCCTGAATCTGCAAAACATTAGACACCTGTGTGCTCCAAACTGTATCATTGCTCCCTTGCTCAAGCGCACGTTTTTTCTTAAGTAGAAACATTTTCATTAATTTCAATTTCCGGACAAAAAGGAAAACATCAATTCTGGGTTGGCTGTAATCGAAATTGGCTGTAGGGCAAAAAGTCAAGCCCAACTCCAAAACCGATTTCTCAGCCTTCGTCAAGGTGTGGGAGGAAATGTTAATTATAGTCAAATTGGGCTCACCCATTATTGTTGCTTGTTCTGTCGTGATGTCTTCCCATGCGACATTGCTCCTCTTGTGTTTCCTCCCCCCGCGCCTTGTAGTTTTCCTCTTGTGTTTCCGCCTCTTCCTCGTCCGTATGTTCGGTTTGGTGGTCTTGCTCTTAGTGTCATTGTTGACTGTAAAAAATCATATTTCTCCAAAGGTTTGAAGGATAGTACACTCCTTCCACTTGTATCCAATATCTCTTCAAGATCTGAGTAGGTTTCCGAGCCTGATTCAGAAACCGTGACATTGCGTTGTTGACCTGCAAGTTGTTTAAACTGTTTGATTGCCACATCATATTTCTTTCCAAAGGTGAGAATCCGCCCACTGGCATAATCCTGTTTGTCTCTTAGGAACTTGCTCTTCTTCTTTTGCTTGATCTCATCCTCGTATTTTTCAAGCCTTTCTTCCATTTGCTCAATGGCTTTAGCTATTTCATCCTTGGCATCATGTTTATCCAGCTCTGCTTTAAGTTTCGCTGTATCTGTGATGACCTGTTCCAATTCCATGCCTGCATACTTTGATAATAGGCCAAGCATGTTCCTACAGGTCCCTGCCATTAATTCAGACCAGTCTGAAATCAGTTTCGGATGGGGGTTCTGGTATGTAGGGGTGATCATGATTCGAAGACCCCTTGGAACCCTCCCAACCTCTATATAGTTATTCAAAGAGGTTACCTCCCACCATCTGTTAATTTCTTTTTTCAAGAGATTTTCATACTGGAACAGCATCTGTTTTAATGATTTATCTGGCGGTGTCATTACCATCTCGTTGGTACTCACTGAGCCAGTGTCTGCATATATATATGTATAATTTTTTTGCACCAAAGGCCCAAAGCATTTAAGGACGCAGTCAACAAGTAATGCAAACCATCCGGTTTATTTAAAAAGGAAAAATCCAGCGCTCTCATTCCATGCTTTGCAATCCTTATGCCTGACGCGTTTCGAGGTGATAACCTCTTCCTAATAGGCGGCTTGTAGCGTGGGTGTAAACAGAGAACTCTGGATGCATGCTTAAGTATAATCTCTTAGTGGGCGTGGCTCAGTGCATTCAGTTTTTCGTGCTGACGCATGCTAGGAATTGTAGTCCTATCCACAAGTAATTGTTCCCCTTCGTAGGTTCTGTTTAATCACTCACTTTTTACAGCTTGTGCTTTTCCTTTAGTAGGGCTCCGGATGATGCGCTGGATATAATTAACCGCATTGCTTGTGCTGAATGGGCGTGGTATAGTTCCCACCACGCAGCCTCTCCTCATTTGTCTTGAGACGGTGCAGCCCCCTTAAGCATGCATCCAGAGTTCTCTGTTTACACCCACGCTACAAGCCTCCTATGAGGAAGAGGTTTTCACCTCGAAACGCGTCAGACATAAGGATTGCAAAGCATGGAATGAGAGCGCTGGATTTTTCCTTTTTAAATAAACCAGATGGTTTGCATTACTTGTTGAGTGCGTCCCTAAATGCTTTGGGCCTTTGGTGAACATATATATATATATATTCACTGAAAAAACCATAGGTTTCACACATGTTATAGTTAGCTGGACATTTCACTCATACAATTCCCCCGTTATAGTTAGTTCAGCTAACTATAACTCGCGCGACCGCAATGCACTGCTGATGATGTCACATATTACATCACTCATGACATGGTCAGTGACATCACTCATGACATCACTGATGACATGTCAAATGACATCACTGATGACATCACTGATGACATCATCCTTGTGACAAAGTGGCAGACCTCCTCTCAGCGTAAAATAACCTTTGACACACACATTCAAAAATAGAAACTAACATTTTCTTAAAAATGGAGATACCAATAGGAATTACAACAACCTATTAGGTAATTCCAATATCTACATACACATCCACTACCAACAGTTCTATATACTCACTCATACATGTACTTACTCATCATATGTACTTAAACACCTATACATCCTGTTACACACTAATACTCATCCGTATAGTTACTCACACACATATTAACACATGCAAAAAAAAATCAAAAATCCATTTACTTGATTATACTGCTATATACACACCACTACACGTACTTCTACAGAAACATACACATATTTACTCTCTTAAACAATCAATTATAAAAACACATACTTATTTATATAGGTACTCTTTCAAACTGTCACTCTCACATATACTCAATTATATACATCAATACTCACATATACTAGTTTAAAACATATGTAGTTACTCATGAATACACTATTGAGACGTCATTCACTCACTAACCCACCCATACACACAATCATCCACCCATACAGTATTGCACACATGCTGTCTTCAAAATACATATAAATAGTGAGTCCCTCATTCATGCATCTGTGCGCTAAGTAATATCCCCCACCGAACCATACAGACACTCATACTGATACTGAAAAAAAATAACCCACATACACAATCATGTAGCTACTCACCAACCCATGCAGCCACTTATACACAAAGTGAGACACTGATACATATATTTAAATATTTAAACATTACTCGCAAATACATGTGTTCCCTAAGATACACTTAATAATTCAGTTAACCAATCATTTTTACAAAAAAAACCCATCCATTTAGACACTTATTTACCCATTTATTCTTCCATCGACCTTTAGCCCCTTCGCTGCTAGGCCTTTTCCCCTGTGCTAAGCCTTTTTTTGGCGATTTGGGGTAGTGCGCGCTTAGGCCCCTGTAACGTTTTGACCACATAAGGTATTCACGCCAAATTTGCGTCCTTTTCTTCCAACATCGTGTGGATTCTAAAGGTGCCCAGGGTCTGTGGATTCCCTTGGAGGGGTCCCAGAAATTAAGCAAAATACAGTAAAATGTTTGTTTTTTTCAGAAAAATCGGAAAAACAGGTTGCAAATGAAAGCCTCTGGGGTTTTCCCTGCAAATGTTATCAAAAAAGGATTTGTGGGGCTGAAATCAGCATTTTCCCAGCTTTTAGGGAATGACAGTCTTTTGTCAGAGAAACAACATTTTTCACACAGTTTTGGCATTTTTCTGGGACATAGCCTATTTTTGCTATTTTTAGTGCTTTCAACTTCCTTCCAGTTAATGGTAGAAATGAGTTTGAAAGCAATAATGGATCCTGGAAAGCTATACATTTTAGTAAAGTAGACAAAATTCTGAATTCAGAAAGGGGTAATTTGTCTAAATCCATGAATGTTTCTTTATAAAAACTAACAGTTAAATATTGGAAAAATCGAACATTAGTTGAAATAAACAGCCGTTTGTCTCAACCTGTAACTTCTTGTAATTCTGACAGCTCTTTGAAAGCAATATACCGTTACATCTGCTAGACCTTCCTGGTTGTGGGGATATACAGGACTTGTAGTTTCGCCAAGAACCCGACGAACCCAGAGCCAAAAACTGAGCAGCAACTTGCAATAGTATTTTATTATGTACCGCGTATAGAGCAATTAATCTGGGAAAATGTATACATGGAAAAATCGGTATGAAAGACACCTATGTATTTCTGAATTGGGTACAAATTATAGAGTTTAGAAACAGTATATATTTCCACATTTTCAAAATTTGGAATACTCGTACTAGCATGAGAATTATTGGTCATTTTTTTTTACACAATGTCTTTCATTTTGAAGGGAGAAATGCGTGAAAACTCAATAGGTAATAACAGTCGATTTACAAATCTGAATTACCCTAATTCTCCCGATAAAAACGGTACCCCACTTGTGTGGGTCGGCCTTGTGCCTGGGACAGGAAACGGGGCAAAATGCAACGTGGTCATACCTCAATTTCGCAGTTAAAAATTGACCCTTTTTTGGCAAAGTGCCTAGCTGTAGTTTTTGCACCCTAGCTCTGCCGCACCTATAGAAACCTAGCAAACCTATACATTTTTAAAAAGTAGACACCCTGGGAAATCCATGATGGGGTGACTTGACTGCCTCCCACCAGGTTCTGTTACCCAGAATTCCTTGCAAACCTGAAAAAGTGTACAAAAAAACACATTTTCCCCACATTTCTGTGGTGGAAAGTTCTGGAATCTGCGAGGATCCACAAATTTCCTTTCATCCTGCATTCCCCAAAGTCTTCCGAGAAAAATGGTACCCCACTTGTGTGGGTCGACCTAGTGCCTGTGACAGGAAATGGCGCAAAACGCAACGTCGTCACACCTCAATTTCGCAGGGAAAACTGACCATGTTTTGGCAAAGTGACTAGCTGTAGTTTTTGAACCCTAGCTCGGCTGGCACCTAGGGAAACCTAGCAAACCTATACATTTTTGAAAACTAGACACCCAGGGGAATTCAGGATGGGGTGACTCGACTGCCTTCTGTTACCCAGAATCCTTGCACACCTAAAAAATTGACAAACAAAACACATTTTCCCCACATTTCTGTGGTGGAAAGTTCTGGAATCTGCGTGGATCCACAAATGTCCTTTCTCCTTGCGTTTCTCTTGCCACGTAGAAACTCGAGTGCGGGACTCACATGCAGAAGGAAGACGCCAGACTATGAGGCTGTGAAAGTGTTTACTATGAAGATGGCGTTCATGTGTATAAAACGAGGGATCTCAGTTTGCTACCAGATAAAACTAACTACTCGCTTGCGTTGGAACAATAAAGGCACCACAATATTGAGATACTATTTCACCACCTTGGTTACGTTGAGACGCACTCTTTTATAATGAAAGGACACTAATATAAAGAATACCCATGCGAGGCATCTACTAGAAAAATAAAAGGAACCAATATCCTTTGATGCGCACTGAGACTATTGAGACATTGAATTTTGCCATTTTTATAAGAAGACTACAGGCATACATCTTGTGAAATAATAATCCCTGGCTCTTGTGTTGTAAGAAATGTTTGTATCTGCATAGGTCCTGAGGAAGGCGGTACATAACCCACCGAAACGCGCGTCGACCTTGCGTGGAACCCATTTTTACATCCGATGGTGACATCCGATGGTGACAAATTTGGGCAGAATAATTCCTTCTTCTGCCTTATTACATCAAGATTTGTTCAGATACTACATTTGTATGGAATGTGTGGATGGTAATAGGTTAGAATGATTGTGTATGTATGAGTGGTATTGTATTTATTGCATTTTTATAGTCCAGGTTTTTCTCTTTTTCTCATTTTGTAATCATTTTGTGATATTTGTTAAATATGTATTTTGTACAAAATAGTGTATACTTATTAAAAATAAGATAAAATTATTTTCCAAGAAATAAAAATAAACAAATAAGTAATGATGAATTGGAGGAGCCTAACTCGCGACCAAGATGGCCGCGTTTTAGCTCGGCTCCGTTCAACCACCTGTTTTCTTCGATTATCCTGTATTTCTCCTGCCCCGGGAAGCCCTCCTTGCGGTGTTTCGGTACTGCGGGCACTTTGCGGACACTTACCCGTTGCTCCGGTGATCCTGGGTGCTGTCGATCCTGTGCGGTGGTCCCGCTCGGAGCCTTCGGGGCGGACTGGCCTGGACCTCCTTGCAGCGACGGGACGTGATGGAGCGCGATGGTCGGCCCTTGCTGGCGCTGTGGATCTGGTTGCGGAGGTTGATGTGCGAATAGGCCGGCTGTGCCCGTTGGCGGACCCGACTGACCTGGGCCTCGGGGTGCGGACGCTGCCTCCTGCGGGAGAGCCTCCTCATTTGTCCGGCTTGGTCCCCCCTTTGTTCCCCGGCCCGGCCATTTTGGATTTTCCGCCCGGGCTCGGAGAACGGGGCCGGCGGCACGAGGGGGCCGCCGAACATCCTTCTTCTGGTGGGTCTCCTTCCTGCCTTGGGGTGCCCCGCCGCAGTTCGGCTGACCTCCTCTTGCTTTGGTGTTGCTCCGGCCGGGGCCCCCGACGACCGAGGGCTTGCTGGGCTCCTAAGATGGCGGCCGACCCTGGGAGTCTCTGCCGGGCCTGGGCGAGCACTGGGGGCCCGCCACACGGCCCGGATGTCGGATCTTGTGAAGGGTTTCCTGCACTTCAAGTTGTCCTGGATGCACTATACTCCTGGCGGACTTCCGTGGCTGCGCCTGTTTCCCCTGTGGAGGCGGACCCACTTTTCGATTTATGCGGGCCCCCATCGTTGGATTTTGCTTCCTTGTTGCAGGGTACGGCTGTTGTGCTCCTGGTCTCTGTGCCTCCGGCGGAGACCGCATCCTTGGATTGGGGACTCTCCGACGCCCTTCGTCGTCCTGCTTTGTTGCCTCGGCCGCTGGTCTGCGGTCCGTTTGCATCCTGTCCAGGCCTCGATGATCCTTTCTGTTTCTCATCGCGTCGGCTCCCCTGCCGGGGCGCCTGTGCCGACCCAGCTGGGCTTGCCTCGTTGGACTTGTCCATAGAACTGTGCCTGCGGTGCGAAGGTTGTACCGTAACTTTTTTGTATTCTCCGTACTTTCTTTCACGTTTCTCCTCAGGACTGCCGCTGGATTTACTCCTGAACCCTGTGTCCCTCGTCGTTTGGACTTTGTTTGTTTGGATGATTACAACCTTGGACAAAAGCGGACAGGGCTGAAATGACTTATTATATGCGGTAGTCTTGTTTTTTGATCTATGACCGACATGTGCTGTTGTGATGTTGCGTAACTTCGTGGGACTCCTGAAACTTATCCTGATATCGTTTAACTTCCCGTGGGCTCTGCCTCTCTCCCCTTTGCACAGGTGGTGGAATGGTTGCAGATGATACTGTTTTTTGCCCTCTCCCGTGTGTAATGTTCCTTCCTTTCCCTGGCTCTCTTTTTTTGCCTTCGTTTCTACCTTGTTTCTTTCTCCTATATTTCGGGTTCTATTTAGGGCGACAGGCACGCTGCTGGGGGGTTGGCCGTAGCCTTCTGCAGGGGTGTAGGGTGGGCTTGTGGGGTGGGTGGGGGGGTCTGTTGCTGTTTTTGGGGGATCTTTTTCCTCCTTTCTTCTCCCTTTTTGGTTCTATGGCCCTTGTGTATCCCTTCTTTCGGGGCTCTGTCTCGTCGTCTGTCCCCCTGGTGCCTTTCTGGGGTATTTTTCCGGTATCACGATAATTCTGATTTGCTGGGTGTGTTTTCTATATTTTTAATGTCTATTTTGTACCGGGTTATTGTTTTCCTGTTTCGTCGCCCGGGGGCGGGTGTTTGGATAAGAGTCCCTTCCTTTCCTTCTTCCCCCTTCCTTTCCCCCCCCCCCCCCCTTATGTGGGGTTCCTTTCCTTTATTGGGGGTCCGTTTCGTATTGTTCTTGTATTTGGGTCCTTTTTGTGCTGTTCGGTGGGACAGGTGGTAGCTGCGGTGGGCGGGCGTTGGACGATGTGTGCGGTGGCCTTTCCTCATGTCTCTTGTTTTGGCCGGTGCTTATTGGTATGCCTATTTCGTATTTGTTTCTCCTGTGTTTTTTACGATCATTGTATTGCTGCCCGCCGCGGCCCCACCCCCTTGGTTTGTCTTTCGGCCCGCCATACTCCTGTACTCCCTAACCCGTCCTTTAAAAAATACGAAAACTACCTTTCTAATTCTTATCTCCTGTGCTTGCTCTGAGATGCTTGTTATTTCTCCTGTTTCTTTGCCTTTGTATATTATGATACTCTGTGCATTGCTCCTGACACTCGGCTCTGTGGTGGCCAGCCCGGTGGGTTGTAGGCCCGTATTTGTGAGCTCTTTCTGTACAATAAAGGTTTTCAAAAAAAAAAAAAAAAAAGTAATGATGAATTTATAAACAAAAGAATGATGAAATAAAATATCAAAGAAATGAAACTCATTAGTTCTGATGTTATTGTTGTGCATGACTGAAGTAAATATATGGAAATTATGTTATTGATGAAAAGTATATAGGTCTTGAGGGAATTTCTCCAGTACTTGTTATTTTTTCCCCCTCTTTTCCCTGACCTGAAAGCAACATTAGAGGGGTCCCCTCCTTTATGTATCTACATTCGTGGGTCTGCCTAGTGCCTGCGTCAGGAAACGGCGCAAAACGCAACGTGGTCGCACCTCAATTTTGCAGTGATAAATGGCCCTTTTTTGGCAAAGTGCCTACCTGTTGTTTTTGAACCCTAGTTCTGCCGGCACTTAGGCAAACCTAGCAAACCTATAAATTTTTGGAAACTAGACACCCAGGGAAATTCACGATGGGGTGACTCAACTGCCTCCCACCAGGTTCTGTTACCCAGAATCCCTTGCAAACCTAAAGAATTGACAAAAAAAATGCATTTTCCTCACATTTCTGTGGTGGAAAGTTCTGGAATCTGCGTGGTTCAACAAATTTGCACCCACCCCGCGTTCCCCAAAGTCTTCTGAGAAAAAAGGTACCTCACTTGCGTGGGTCTGCCTAGTGCCTGCGTCAGGAAATGGCGCAAAACGCAACGTGGTCGCACCTCAATTTTGCAGTGAAAAATAGGCCTTTTTTGGCAAAGTGCCTACCTGTCGTTTTTGAACCCTAGCTCTGCCCACACCTAGGGAAACCAAGCAAACCCATACATTTTTAAAAACTAGACACCCAGAGGAATTTAGGATGGGGGTGACTCGACTGCCTCCCACCAGGTTCTGTTACCCAGAATTCCTTACAAACCCAATAAATTGACAAAAAAAAACGCATTTTCCTCCCATTTCTGTGGTGGAAAGTTCTGGAATCTGCGTGGATCAACACATTTCCACTAACCCCGCGTTCCCCAAAGTCTTCTGAGAAAAATGGTACCTCACTTGCGTGGGTCTGCCTAGTGCCTGCGTCAGGAAACGGCACAAAACGCAACGTGGTTGTACCTCAATTTCGCAGTGAAAAATGGGCCTTTTTTGGCAACGTGCCTACCTGTCGTGTTTGAACCCTAGCTCTGCCGGCACCTAGGGAATCCTAGCAAACCTATACATTTTTGTAAACTAGACACCCAGGGGAATTCAGGATGGGGTGACTCGACTGCCTCCCACCAGGTTCTGTTACCCAGAATCCCTTCAAACCCAAACAATTGACAAAGAAAATGCATTTTCCTCACATTTCTGTGGTGGAAAGTTCTGGAATCTGCATGGATCAACAAATTTTCACCCACCCAACGTTCCCCCAGGTCTCCCAATAAGAATTGTTCCTTACTTGCGTGGGTGGCTCAAGGACCCTCAACAGGCAAGGGCCCAAAACCTAATGAGGCAACATCAAAATTAGCTATCAGAGACCAACCTGGTTTTGCAAGGGGGTTCCCATGAGTTTTTGGCCCAGGGCTCGGCGGCCATCTAGGGAAACCCACACATTTCTGGAAACTAGACACCCGGGGGAGTCCAGCAAGGTATGGCTTGCGTGGGTCCCTCCTCATTCTCCTACCCAGAATCAACTGCAAACCTCAAATTTCGCAAACAAAATCGCTTTTTTCTCACATTTCTAAAAAAATGGATGGCCAACTTCTTATACCAAACATAAGCCTTCCGAATAGCTGTGTAAGGTTCCAACCTCTGATCTACTCTGTCAACACCACCCATGTACTTATTGTACTCCACAACGCACACAGGTTTGTACACATCAGCAGCCTGACCCCAAACAGGCACAGGTGAAGTAATCTCATCATGGATGGTAGTCAGCATGTACACATCCCTCCTGTCCACAAATTTCACTGCTAGTAGTTCTTCACTATGCAAGGAACTGCACTGACCCCTCTGAAGTTTCTTGCAAACAAGCTCTTTCAGAAAACCTTTGCAGTTAGAGCAGATTGTGCCACATGCAAATGTGTCCACTTTAAACAACTCCTTAAACAATTGCACAGCAGTGTAGAAGTTATCAAGGTACAAATGGTGACCTCTGTTGAACAGTCTTCTAGCAAGATCCCAAACAATTTTCTCTGACACTCCAAAAGTGGACGGACAACCAGGGGGGTCAATAGTGGAATCTCTACCTGTGTACACACGAATATTAAAAACATATCCGGTCTTACTCTCAGACAACATATACAGTTTAATTCTATAGCGTGCCCTCTTGCTAGGAATGTACTGCCTAAACACCAAACGACCCTTGAACAACACCAAAGACTCATCAATAGATATTTCTTTCCCTGGAATGTAAATCTCTGAAAAACGATCAACAAAGTGATCAAGAACAGGCCGAATCTTAAAAAGACGGTCACAGTCAGGGTGACTACCTGGCAACGCCAAAGAATTATCCACAAAATGCAACATGCGCTGCAAAAGTAATTACCGATCACGAGTCATAACTGCTGGAAATATGGCTGTTGCCATCAAGGGACTGGAAGATCAATATGAAGCCAGGTTCGGCTTTCTTACCAAACCCATCAAAAAAGTCAAACCCAAAAACTTCTTCAGCTCTTCCAGATTTGTGGGACTCCACCTTGTAGCTCTAGAGTGGGGCCTAAGTGTGTCACTTTTGTCCCTCAAAAACTGTTCAGCATACAAATTGGTCTGCTCAACAATCTCATCCAAAAATACATCATCCATAAATAACTGACAATACTGTATGGGCAAAAAATGTTCACAATCCACTCTACACCCTGCATCACCGCTAAAGGCAGGCAACACCGGCTGCACCATGTTAGGATCAGCCCAGAGTCCAGCACTTCCAGTAGGAAGGCTAGCAGCCACAGGCTGCAATCCAGATGCTTCTTGCACTATCGGCACAGCAGTATCCTCCTCTAAAACAGGCCCTTCATCTGCACTGAGAGAACCTTCATCATCCGATGATTCCATGTGGAGAGAAAACTCACTGCCAGAATCTTCCCCTCCCTCCTCTCCCTCAGACGCACTGTCAGTGTCATAATGCGGCTCAGAGGAAGATTCAAGAAGCATACCTACCACCTGCTGAGCAGTCATTCTACGGCTAGCCATAATGATTACTAATAAAGGTAACTTGACACACAAGTCAACAACTACAATCACTATGTAAAATAAGCAATTAACAAAATTCACCTTTATCAAAAATACCTACACAGTGCAAAACAATACCACTCACGTGCCGGAAGCAACTAAACTCACCACCACGTAGTCTGCACAGACACAGTATGGATCAACAACATCCCACTAAAAAAGAAAGAGAAAAAAAAACATAAGACAATGCAAAACACATCACAAAAATGTTCATGCTCAAAACACTAACTAAATGCCACTAAGACACCACTTACAAAAAATAATTCATACATTGCAATATTACTCATTTGGAGTACATACAACAAAAATATTTTTCTTACCTACAAAAATGCAACTACACAAAACTGCAGAACAACCACTGTCGAAACCGCAAACAGGAATAAAAAGCTTTAGACTAGATTTAAAAAGAGTAAAAAAAAACATTAGAATCACATATACAAAAAATACACCAGTCCAACCTGCCAAGTTAAGGGGTAGGTGGGCCTAACAGTATAACATCAATAGGGGAGCAACCCTTGCCCTTGAGGCACCCCCACCAAGACAAAAATTCAAAATATTCTGGTGTCTACTGGCTTCTGCCCCCTCGGGGACAGATGGGACTAAACACATACTGCTACTTTGCGACTCAAAGAGGGCAGAAAAGGCCACAATCATCCTCCCATAAAGGAAGGGGAACGACCCATGACCAAGGGGCGGATCCCCAAAATAAAAATAAACCCTGGTGCCCTAGTGGCCCTAAAAAAAAAAAACTGCAGAACTGCCCTTCTAGGTGATACCAAAGAGGATGATGGGCGGAGCGCATGAGCAAATCTAACACTCACCCCCAGGCAACTGATTTTGATTTAATCCATCATCATTGTTTAGCTCACTTCACCAACCCAGTTCAGACATGGCCATATGCAAATCAGACTGACCCTGTGCCCTAAGTTGACAGACCTTGCTCACTTTGCCACTGGACTCAAGCTAACCTGGCTGATAACGGCTGTTTAGCAAGAAACCGGTCCCATTATTGTTGCGTTTCTAAAAATGTGCCCACCAGGGGGCAGCCACAGGCTTATAACATTCCCCCTAAAGGGGAGTGACCCTTGTCCAAGGGGTTGCTCCCCAAAACAAAAACAAGAATTAAGGCTACTCAAAATGGCCCCCAAAAGGAAAGTGACCCATGCCCAAGGGGCCACTCCCCTGCTCTTTGCCCCAGTGCATGGTTTCTATAAAAAATATTTAAATTCTGACCGCCGGGGGGCAGACAAAGCAAAAGTAATTGCCCCCTAATGGGGAGCAACCCTTGTCCAAGGGGTTGCTCCCCAAAACAAAAAAACAAACATTAGGGCTACTCAAAATGGCCTCCAAAAGGAGAGTGACCCTTGCCCAAGGGGCCACTCCCCTGCTCTTTGCCCCAGTGCATGGTTTTTATAATAACACATTTAAATGCTACTGCCCCCGAAAGGGGAGCGACCCTTATCCAAGGGGTCGCTCCCAAAAACTAAAAAAAACAATAGGGCCACACAAAATGGCCCCCAAAAGGAGAGTGACCCTTGCCCAAGGGGCCACTCCCCTGCTCTTTGCCCCAGTAAATGCCTTTCAATCTAAAACTATTTATTTTCTAATGCCCCCGAAAGGGGAGCATCCCTTGTCCAAGGGAACGCTCCCCAAAACAAAACAAAAACAATAGGGCTACACAAAATGGACCCCATTATGGGAGTGACCCTTGCCCAAGGGGCCACTCCCCTGTTTATATCCCCAAAATGCCTATTATATATATCTTTTTTTAATTCTTCCCCCCCGGGGGGCAGACAAAGCAAAAGAATTTGCTCCCAAAAGGGGGAGTGACCCTTGCCCAAGGGGCCGCTCCCCGAACGGACAAACACTACCAATTTCCCCCCAAAAGAAATCCCTGGTGTTTAGTGGGCATTCGTGTTGCACGAGCGCACGATCATGCAGCAGGAATGCTCTAAAGAGGCATTGAGGGAAAGGAAAACCCTTTCCTTTCCCCCAATGCCTCTTTAGTTACAATCCCCCCTCCCCAGCCCCCAAACTTACCTTGTTTCTCCTCTGACGTGCAGGAAGCAAATGGCTTCCCTGTGCGCCGGAGGAGAAAGGGAACCTCCAATGACGTCAGTGCGCCTCGCGCGCTGACGACATTGATGCCGTGGGCGGGGGGAGGCAGGGGAAGGTCTTCCCCTGCCTTCCCCGTAAAAACGCGGTAGATCGGGCACCCACGGGGGGAGCGCCAGCGCTCCCCCCGTGGGTGGAGCTCATGACGAGCTGAGCTCATCATGAGCACCCGAGAGGTGTATGTCATGACGAGATCAGCTCGTCATGAGCATACGAGGGGTTAACCGCGAGGTTCATAATGCACTTAAGGGTATTTGGTATGACTATATCCTAGAGCGGCTATAAGGACATGGTTCCGAAAGCTGCAGACAGGCTCAGCTCATGCTAGAGTCTCATCTCACATAAAACCAAGCACTCTGCCTCCAGGATTGTTAAGGCCTGCCATAGGAGTGACTTATAGGTGTATATGTGTCTAGATATACAGTTAGATATAGGAATACTATATCTAAGCAAGGGGTGATTACACGACCTTGCCCCAGCTGAGTGATCAGCCAGTTGTGTCATTTTGGATGTCCAGCCAAGGGTGGCAAAAGATATGCTGCAGCCCCTGGTAGGCCTTCGGTGCACCTATGCCCTGGGTATCTATGGTATTCTGTACAGGGACTCATAAGAGTGACCCAATTCCCAATTGATGATGTACCTAAAGTACATGGTGTGAATTTAGAGAGAGAACAGCAGGGCTGTGGGTCTGATTAGCAGGCCCACAGCCACATCTAAGTCGAAAACCAGTGAAGCAAAAAGCAAAAAGTGGGGTGACCATAGGAAAGAAGACCCTACTCTCCTACAGGGGTGTCACCTGATCCCATCAAAGTTCAGGACATCCAGGCTGCCCCAGCACCCACCACTGTGACCGGAGTGAAAAGCTTCCTTGGTATGGTCCACATATAATGGCCAGTTCATTCGTAATCTCACTGACCTTACAGCACCGCTGAGCGAGCTAATCAAAACCATCTCCATTTGGACCTGGGGGCCTGATCAGGAGAAGGCCTTCCAGAGCACGAAGCTGGCACTGTCGGGTGACACAACCATAGTTTGTATTCTTTGGCAGGATCGTAGTAGACTGTCAGTTGATGCAAGCCCCACTGGCCTCGGAGCAGATTTGTCTCAAAAGCAGAGTAACAGGGAATGAGGTCCAGTGGCATATGCCAGCTGAGCACCGAATGAGACGATGCAGCGCTATTCCCACATTGAAAAAGAAGCGATTGATGTACATTGGAGATGTCATCATTTTCACCTGTATCTCTACAGCCAACCTTTTGTTGTCCACACTGACCAGAAACCCGTCTTTCCGTTGTTCATGGGATCATCATCCAAGCAACCACATCAAAACGAAAAATGGATACTGCAATTGAAGGAATATCACTTTACGATTGTTTGCCACCTGGGAACTCAGAACCCCGTGGACTACCTGTACAGACATGCCCGTCCTGCCACAGAAAGTAAAGCGCTTGATGCGGAAAAGGTGGAGGAATAAGTTCACTTCAGTGTTGAAAGCTCCCGACCACTCCCTATCTCCCTTGAGAAGATCATCGAAGACACCGCCACCAACGAGTGCATCCAGTTGGCATCTCTGTTGTGCAGTCCAGAAGATGGTGTATCTGATTGAGGCATCTAGCTGCATATTCCTTAACTTAGAATATACTCCAGGCACTAGTCTGGATCCAGAGATTTTTCAGCAGACCCTTTGCGCACTGGGGGACGGAGTAGCATGGCTCCGCCCTGACGTCGGCCGCGGATATGACATCAGTAGAGCCGTATAAGTCGCTACCGACGCGCTGATGTCAGTGTCCTACTTTTCCACATCTGCAACGTGGATCTAGGAGAAGCGGTTCCTCTCGCCTGTTTTTTTTAGGGTCTTCCTGATGTCTTTTCGCATCCGGGAACAGTGTGTGATGCCTTTGGGCTTCATATCGTGTGAGACCTGTATGCGGCAGATGTTGGTGATGGATCCGCATGCGATTTGTATATGGTGCTTGGCGAGCACCACAACTCCGGCTTCAGCTGTCGACAGGCGTCGCACTCTTCGGAGTCCCTGTGGGAACGTCGGATCCAATTTGTTGTCCACCTGGATGTCCCGTTAGGAGACCAAGCATCGCCGGTCTCCGTTTCACGCTGAGGCTCCTGTTCAGGGAAGATGAGGAAGTCATTTCCACGGACGTCGCTCACCTTCCGCAGGTAAGCACAAGAAGAAGTCATGAAGGCCGTCAGAAGTTGACCCCCACCTACCCACATTTTCCCAGTGTTGGGGCGACTAGGACCCAGATGGAAGCCTATTTTCGGGTTTTGCAAGCCATCTTTGGGTCGCCCCTTTCTCTGGCACGCCGTCAGGCCCCACATTGGGGGTAGGGACTCAGATTGGGAGCTGACCGTCGGGTTTGCCTTTGAGCCATTTGAGTGCCCTGATTCCAGTTCCGGAGTCGCTGCGACGTTGGGAGTCAGCCCGGTGGGGCTTCTCAGTCAGACGTCAGACCGCAGTCCACCTTCAGATTCAGGGCACATTTCTGTGGGGCTTCCTGTGATGACGTCTCTGGCGGCCGCAGTGGGGGATTTGTCTCCGAGTAGACACTGTCCCACACTGCAGTCTCCCATTCGAGTGGATGTTGAGTCGACGCCATCCTGACGCCAGCCGATGGAGTCTCCTTCCGCGCTCGTTAGCGTTGATGCAACGCGCCTCGATGTTGGTGACATCCTCCATGAGCAAAGGAGCAGCGAGGGACGTCGCCCCTGGGTGTTCCCTCGTGTTGCTTACATGTTCCTTGGGGCGTGTTCCAGTGGAACGTTTACAGGCCCTTGGTCCTCCTCGAGGTGGAGAGTCTTTGGGTTTTGGTAGACATCATGTTAGCCTGCAGCCATCCCCTATTGATGATCTGCTGTTGTCACCTAACATGGCCACGGAAGCTAGTGCAGCATTTGCAGGAGTTGTTCACAAAGCTGCTTAAATTCTACCAATCCAGCCTCCATCAGTCTCTCCGCCTTCTGATCCCTTGTTGGATCTGCTCCACCAGGACAACGCTGACGTCGAGCCCTTGATGCCTTTTGGCAAGTCGTCGTACAAAATTCTTCTAGGGACTTGGGTGCAGTCATCTTCAGGGGACCCTGTGGCTCGTGCTATCACACATCATCATTGCCCAGCTCCAGATGACTGTGTTTGTTTCTCCCACCACCCTGGGGCTCAAGGGCTGGCCCTCCAGGCAGCCTCGGCCTCGCTGCCTTCTTCCTCTCCTCCGTTATTTCCACCTACTAGGGAGACTCGATGGTTCTAGACGTGTCGTTGACATATATTTGCGTCCACGAGCTCGGGCCTTCGGTCCTTGAACACGTCCTGCTTGTTTGCCTAAGCTGGGACTCGGTTGACTACCTCCTTCCCTCTCTTCAGGAAGGCCCTTGAGCTGAGGTGGTTCGGATACTCCAAGGTGGTCGTGTACTGGCACTGTTTTCAATTCAATCAGCCATGGACCCTCCTTACTCTGTGGGTCGGGCTATGCCCAGGTCAGTTGCTCTGCGCCGCCATGCTTGTCTAAGTGATAGCAGTTTTCCTAAAAATGTTCAGGAGCATCTTCCAGATTTGCCCTTTGAGGGGGCTCACCTTTTTGACAGTCATGCAGACTCAGAGGTCCAGCGTCTCATGTCTGGTTTTCCATGAGTCACGTCGCTTCTCATCCTTTGTTGCAGACTTCTGATCTCATTTTAATTGGTTGCAGTCCAGGTTTGAGATGTTATTTCCCAGGCAATCTGTACAGCTAGACAGCTGTTTCTGCCCTTTTTTTTTTACTCCTCTGTCTAAGAGCTATTCTCAAAAGGTATTCCCTTGCTTTTATAGGGATGTGACATACCCTATGTGGGGTATTCATTTGTTATCGTATAGCCATTCTACCTGCCATGGGAAGTGCTCTTCCTCGGTGGTGGGTGTACCTGGATGGTCCTTCCAGAGGATCCCGTGAGGTCCTCTTAGGATTGTTCTCTTCTTTCCCTTTGGGGAATCTTCCTATAGTTTCTGCTGTAGGCTTGTCGCATTATGGCTGCCTACAGTTGTGGGACTACTCCTCTGGTAAGGAGATTGATGTAGCTCTCTTTAGAGCTTGCATGTTTGCATTTACGGTTGGTCCATAGTTCTCTCCTGCCTCTGTGGATGCGGATTTCTCCAGAGTATTGTTTGTTTGCGCCACAAATGGAGCGCCCCTGGTGCATTCACCTCTTCATTTTCTTGCCTTTGGCCCTTCTGCCTATGTTGGCTGTCTTAGCCGTAAGCCAGGGTTTCTTATGAGCATGTAATTCTGTTCCACTTCCGGAACAGTTTCTATTCTGATTTTAGTTCTGGCACGGTATGTGGCTACAGATACGTTCACAGTTACTGGTGCCTGTTGCTCCGACTTGTGCCACAGTGTTGGCTCCGTTCTCTCCTTCAATCTCGGGTGGTAGGAAGTGCTTCTGTCAGAGATCTTCCCTCATGGCTCGGACCCTCTCGGGGTTTTACCTTGTCAGCAGTTGGTTCTATGCCAGAAGCGTTGCTCTGCACATTGTCATGTGCCCCCCCTCTTTCCTACGCACTTCCCGGGCAGGGACTCAGGTTTCTCTGCTCCTTGCCAGGCACGGGCCTGGGTCCCTCTGCTCATTGCCTCTGCCGATGTTAATCTTAGCAGTTTCCTTGTTCAAGGATGCTCATAGACATATACAGTCAGAAATATGCATATATATCCCTATACAGAAACTGTATAAATGACTATGGTTTACTATGTTTTGACTTATGTTATGTCCTGCTATGGTTCACATTGGTGCCATTGGTACCTATTGAGCAGGCTTCTATATTTGTCTTGGGCATGCTCTTTGAGTATCCCTTGTCTTTCATTAATAAAAAAAACATATGTATTGTAGTTCTGAAAATTCTGAACTCGTGAATAAAACTTCGTCGTAGCATGACGATTTTTATATCAAAAGACCGAAAATGGCTAGTACACTATGTACAAGCATTTTCGTCATATTCGAGTGACGATTTCACCTCGAAATCGGCATTTTCGTCTTGAACCCTTGGCTTCCATTCTGTGTACGGCAGCCATTTTGTGGGTTGCCCTGACATAGGCTTATAATACAGCTAAATTCGATATCAAAGGACACGTACACCTTGATTGACTTTTCTCTGACCTAGGCAAGCTGAAACCTTTGCCTCAGGCCGAACCTGTTTGGTCAGTTCCTCTCCCAGTGGCCGAACGAGATAGCATCAAGGCACAACATGTCATAAACCCTTTTCATCGCACACACACACTGCCTAATCTTGCTCCCACCTGTCCCTGTTCCTTTCTCTCTGACTTACTTTACGAGGAGGAGGTGCCCGTTTTTATTGGGGGTCCACCGATATCTGATGGAAATGTTGGGCCTTGCCGGGTAATTTGTTGTGGGCTGGACAAACTGAAATGTGGGCTTGTCATCATGACTCTGCTTTTTCTTTGTAGTGGAAACATGTGAATAGTATACTGAAATGTGGAGAATGTTTGCCTGAAGCACAATATTTTGTATAAAAAGAGAAGCCTGGCTTTGTAAGATTGAGCAGTCTCCTGAGAATATACATCCCGTGTTGTTGTACTTCTAGGACCTGTTACTTGGTTGCAGCCAATAAAATCGATCCTTGAATTCACCTAGAAGACTCTGAGTTTCTGTGGTCTAAATCAGGAAAGTACTCGAGGTCTTTGGGTGTGTACCCAGACACCACTGGGTCACCGGTTCGGTACCGGTTCTGAAAAACCCAGTACCTCAGTTGGCGCCCAACACGGGGCGATACTAACGGTACCGGTCCAAGCCAGAGGTTCGTGAGGAGCTTCGTGTGAAAATTCTGGAGGAAGGCCGCCACTTCATCGACCCCTGCATGTCGACGTGGTCCGAAAGTCTTTGCTGCGAGGTTCCCCGCTTCCCGACGGCTACAAAGGACTGCTGCCCTGGCTATCGCCCTGATTTGGACCCTTGAAGTTTGGTAGAGCGAAACGATAGACGAGTCTTCTGGTGACGTCATCGATATCTCAGTTAAGTAATAAGTGGAGCGTCTCCCAGTCCTTAGTTGGTCTTAGTTTGGGTATCCCCTTGGGATCACTTTGTTTGGAACTTGCAAGTGCCAAAGCCAAAGGACTCGTGTATTCACGAGAAATATCGTAATCGATAATCCTTTGAAGTTTGAAGCTAGACTAGAGAGCGAAGATGCCTGGTCTTAGCAGACTTGGAAATTTGTTTTGTCTTGGTTGTAATAATAGGGATTACCGATTGGAGGACTCGTGTCCGGTTCCTCCGATTGGAACTCCAACTTATGAATTGTATGTGAAACATGGAGTAGGCCCCATCACATATAATGAAGTGTGGATCAAATGCACCAGAAAAGATGGTGTTTTAAAATGGCCCCAATATGGTAGCTTTGACACGGAAATCTTAGATAACCTCGAAGTTAAACTTTTTAAGAAGAAAGCCCGGCCGGCGATGTTTGACTCTTTCCGCCTATGGCGTAAGGAAGCCAAACAGAAGGAAATTAAATTAGCGAAGAAAAATAAGAGAGAAAGGGGTATTTCGATAATGCAAGCTGCTATGCAATTTAAAGACAAAGAAGAAGAACAGATGAGTGAGCAGTTGCACAGGCAACGTAAAATGGTAATAGATAAATGCTATCCAGTTTTGCCGCCTCTTCAGCAAGATGCAGCAAAAGAGCTTGAAAAAGATCCCTTAATGTCGCATTTGTTACGTTCGCCACCCCCTTATGCGCAAAATGCTACGGCACCTCCGCAACCCGTGGTTGCATTGCCTCCTGCTCCCCTACAGCACCCACCAGCTGTTCTTCAGCTGGCTCCTGCTCCTCCGGTGCAGCCTCCTCAAGGGCCACCGACTTTGACATCTGCTCTGCCTTTACCTCCTACAACTTTAACTATTATATCGACCACCACTCCTGGTACTTCTCCTGACACTGCCTCTGCATCTGCTTCGTCTCACCCTGCTTTCCCTCTTGTCTTTTCATCGACTTCTCCTTCTGTTCGTCAGAGAGTGGCTAGTACTGTAGCTAGTTTTTTGCATCCTCTCTTTGGTGCAACGAGTGTAACTCCTGACACAGAGCGCAAGCAATTGCGTAGTCAACTTCCTGATTCTAGGGAGAAGGAAACGTTGAATTGTTTGGCACATAAATGGGTTGCTGACCCGGAAAAATATGATTTAGAATGTGTTATGGATGTCTTCACCCAGTGGGAAACATCGAAGCAGAGATACGTTTTTGAGAAAATGTGTGTTTTCCTGTGTGAAGATTTAGAGGAAAATGATTTGGACTCTAATCCTCCTGAGTTGAGCCATGTACGGTTCGAGTTTTCAAAAGGCGCAATTGTGGGTTCAGATGTTAAGAAAGCAGTTGCGACGTTGTTATCGCTCAGGACTGAACGTGTTTCTAGGTCGTTGTTTGAGTCTGATTCCTCTGTTAAGAAGAAGGTAAGACAATATCCCATGAGAGAAGTTCCTCCAGTATGGAAGAAAGCAGTAGCAGCTGGTCCTGGTAATGTTCCACCACCTGTACCAGCACATTTTCAGCGTGTGTGGGTACATGTTCCATGGAAGCGAGCTGAAGTTTTGGCCCTTACGCAGACCTTACCTGATCCCCGTAAAAATCCCGCAGGGTATTACAAGGAATTGTCACAGACTGCAGGTTCCTGCATTATGAATTTAGCTGACATAGACATGTTGTTTGGGAACGTTGTTCCACAGCCTTTATGGGGAAAGATTCGTCATGCAGATCATGATCAGGAGTTAGGTGACTCATGGGCTAATATTGCTGCTGCAGATGCCCGACAAGTTGGTGGTGCTAAACCTGAGCCTTTAGTAGCAGAACTTCCTGGTAAAATCATTGATTACATGAAAACCATAATGCCTGCGATGCGTGTAAATTGGGATAAGTTGTCTGCATGTAAGCAGAAGAAAGATGAAACGGTGTCTGATTTCTTCACCAGGTTTGAAGAGACATTTGTCGACCACAGTGGTCAAGATATGAGCACAGAAGGTGGCCAGCGATTGTTCGTCGATAAATTTGTGCATAATCTGCTTCCCGAGTTGTGTAAAAAGTTAAAAGATTCAGAGAGTTCTTGGGCAGTTTCCTCTTCAGCACAGATATTGGCTACTGCACAATATTACGAAAATCGAGATAAAGATGAGAAAGATAGAGCAGAGAAGAAAACTAAAGAGTTGAAAACAAAGGTTTTGTTACAACAAGCATATCCGCCACGTGGTGGTCAAAATAGTGGTGCTCAGAGTAACTATCAGAATAATTATCAGCAGCCTCAACAGTATCAGAGGAACTCGCAAAGAGTCAAGTATACTCAACCACGTGTCCCTGTAGGCCCCAAATAGTGTTCATATTGTAAGGAAGAGGGTCATTTCAAGTATAGTTGTCCTATTTTATTACAGCGCGCAAATGATGCTTCTGGTGTAAGAGGTCGAGGTGTTCAACAAGCATCTAGAGGTAGAGGACGTGGAAATTTCCCCCAGAACACACAGTCTCTTCCACCTCAAAATTCGATGAATAGGTTCGATCAGCAGAATAACGCATCTGGTAGGACGGCTCAGTACTACGCTGATGATTACTATGCAGAAGATGAGCATATGGAAGGTAATGATTGCTAGGACATCCATAGACAAAGAGAGGGAGTTGTTTCAGTTCCAGTAGATCGGAGTGGACCTTACGTTGAGGTGATTACATCAGGTGTGTCAGAGCCTTTTCTGTTGGATAGTGGTGCTACAAAGAGTTCTATTATGCACTCCAAACTCCCTGGCGCACCTTTGTCTGGCGAAATGAATGTTTCTGTAGGTCTTTCTGGCGCCCCAGTTAGAAATCCGATTTCTGACCCTTTGTCCCTTTCTGTTGGACCTTGTGAATTCGAAGCACCCCTTATTCTGACAACAGGTTGTGGTGAAAACATGCTAGGATTAGATTTGCTGAAAAGATTGTATGCAACTTTGTACTGTTCTCCTTCTGCAGTACACCATACACTGGGTAAGAAAGTGGTTTCTCCAATGTATTTGTCAAGGGATAAACTTCCGACAGAATTGTCATTTCTCCCTAATATTCTTTGGGCTACTGGTCCTAATGATGTGGGTCTTTTGGAAATACCACCATATGTTGTAACATTGAAAGATAATGTTAAAATGCCACAAATTCCCCAATACAAAATCTCTAGTGAAGGTGAAAAAGCGTTGCTAGCGATCATTTACGATGTGATTGAAAAAGATGTGATTGAAGAGACAAGAGGCAACGTTTGCAATAGTCCTGTTCTGCCTGTTTTGAAGTGAACTGACCCTTCCCAGCCACCCGTTTACAGATTCGTGATTGATCTTAGAGAGGTGAATAAAATAGTTGTGCCACAATTTCCAGTTGTTCCTAACATTACTGCCCTATTGACTATGATTCCAGCTTCTGCAACCTGGTTTTCGGTGATTGACTTGAAGAATGCTTTCTTCAGCATCCCGATTGCTGAGGAGAGCAGGGATATTTTTGGCTTCAGTTTAGGAGGACGAAGCTTCCGCTTTAAACGCGCTCCACAGGGCTACTGTGAAAGTCCATCAATATATAGTCAAGCTTTAAAAACACAGCTTGATACGATTGTTTTACCTGATGGTGCTACCCTCATCCAGTATGTTGATGATTTGCTTGTTGCTGCAGATACTGAGGAAATCTGTAAAGAAGCCACGTTGTCATTGTTGCGTCATTTGTGTGATTTGCACCACAAAGTGTCTCTCTCAAAATTGCAATATTGTCGACAAGAAGTGACCTACTTAGGTCATCTCTTAGCGAAGGAGGGAAGGAAACTGACCCCAGAAAGAATTCAGGCAATAGCGAAATTGAGTGTGCCAAGAACACAGAGAGAAGTACGTGCTTTCTTGGGCATTACCTCATATTGCAGGCAATGGATACCAAATTTTTCGTTATTAGCCAAACCTTTGGTGGCATTAACGTGTAAAGATACACCCAATCCCGTTCCTTGGTCTGAAGAGTGTCAGAAAAGTTTTATTGAATTACGCACAGCATTATGTTCGGCTCCTGTGTTAGGTACCCCCAACTACAGTAAGCCCTTTACATTGTATGTCCATGAGAAAGAGGGTTGTGCATTATCAGTGTTGACTCAGTTGTTTGGAGACAAACAGCGTCCATGTGCATATTTTTTGTCGACTTTGGATCCGGTAGCTAAAGCATTGCCGAGTTGTTTAAGAGCAACAGCGGCAGCAGCTGTTTCTATTCGACAGTCTGCTGGTTTAGTAATGAATAACATGTTAGTTGTGATGGTTCCACATGCAGTGGACACGTTGTTAAACAGAACCAAGACACAGCACTTAACTAGTGCTCGATTGTCAGGTTACGAATTAACCTTATTAGCAAGTCATGTGCACATAAAAAGATGCAACACTCTCAACCCAGCTACGTTGTTGCCAATTGTAGAGGAACTAGATGCCAATTGTAGAGGAACTAGATGCTTCTGAACAGCATGATTGTTTTCTTAGAACAGAAGAAGAAACGAAAGGGAGAATAGACCTCCAGGACACTCCTCTTGCAAAGTGTGATGGTACCTTATGGGTGGATGGTTCATGCTTCAAGCTTCCGAATGGTGACACGACTGCAGCATATGCTGTCACGACTTTGCATACAATTGTTGAAGCTGCACGTATTCCACATAATTCAGCTCAAGCAGCAGAATTGATTGCACTTACAAGAGCATGTGTGTTGTCAAAAGGAATGAAAGTGACTGTCTATACCGACAGTCAGTATGCATTTGGTGTGGCTCATAGTTTTGGACGATTGTGGAAAGAACGTGGGTTCCTGACTTTGCATGGAGCTAAGATTCAGCATGGTCAGTTGGTGAATGAGCTTCTTGAATCACTGACCTTGCCTCTGCATGTGGCGATTGTGAAATGTAGTGCTCACAAGAAGGTGACTGATGATGTTGGTCGTGGAAATGCATTTGCTGACGAAATCGCGAAAGAAACTTCAAGGAATGTGATGAGCCGAATGTATGTTGCAGGCCCTGCAAGATGGGTTGGTGATGTTGGAATGTGTGAAGACACGATAGAGAGTGTGAAGTCTATTCAAGCTGAGGCTACAGAGAAAGAGTTGAACATGTGGAGAGAAAGTACGGGTAGAATGGATGCAAATGGTTGTTGGATTGAATTGTCAGAACATCAGAGATGGTTGTTACCCGATGCATATGTGCTTGCAGTGGTTACAATGGCTCATGGAATGGCTCATATCAGCGTGAAAGGGATTTGTAAGTTGTTGGCTCCAGTATGGCAAAATGCTGGAATTCCTAAGTGTGCAGAGAATGTGGTCAAGAATTGCATGGTGTTTCTGAAACATAACCCTGGTAGGGGAACCCCAACTCCAGCTGGTCATTTTGCACCTCCTACGTATCCGTTCAAGGTTTTGCAAGTAGATTTCATCCACATGGAGAGGTGCAACAATTTAAAATACGTACTCGTTGTTGTTTGTGCCTTTTCAAGATGGGTGGAAGCCTACCCCCTAAAAGACAACACTGCCTTATCCACAGCTAAAGCCCTTGTGAAAGAGTACTTCCCCAGATTCAGAATGCCTAGAATGGTCAGGAGTGACAATGGGAGTGAATTTGTGGGTCGTGTGATGAAGAGAGTATGTGAAGGGCTAGGCATTCAGCCAAAGTTCCACGCTGCAAATCACCCCCAATCAGCTGGATTAGTAGAATGCTACAACGGCACTTTAAAACTTAAACTGGCCAAAATCCAAGCGAGCTCTGGTCTTAAATGGCCTGATGCTCTACCCCTAGCACTCCTATCCACCAGAATGACTGTGCATTCGCGAGTGGGACTTAGTCCATATGAGATAGTTTTTGGCCGCCCGGCCAACATATGGGGAGTGCCAAGGCCCACTAAGTTCAGTGAAATAGAACACCCTGTTTTGCTTGATTATTTGTACGAATTGACGGCTAAATTGCGTGTTTTACACCAACAGGTCCATGACACCCTGCCTCCGGTCTCTGAGACTCCAGGTCACCCCATCAACCCTGAAACCTGGGTTCTCGTGAAGAATTTCCAGCGAACCAAGAACGACCAGCCCAGGTGGACCGGACCGCACCTCGTCCTTCTTTCCACAAGATCAGCTGTTCGAGTGGAAGGGAAGAAGCACTGGATCCACGGAGTCCACTGCAAGAGGGTACCTTTACCTCTGCCGTACGACCAGTGGGTCCAGAAGGGTGTTGCCGACTCAGAGACTGAAACTGTGCCACGTTTTCTGCCTTTCAGTGATGCACGTATAAAAGGAACACTGACTGAAAAAGAGAGCGACAACATTTTGCAACCAGCTGTATCGCCGTCAGTTCCATTGGACACTACAGAGCCTGAACTCCTTTTCCGAGATCATACCATACCTGGAAAGCAAAGATACAATTTGAGGCCGAGACCTATGGACAAATAAAATTCTTTTTTTCTCCTCCAAGTACTATTTTTGAAAGTGCAGCTCTCCCATCTGAGAAACTTGCTTATTTTTGTTTTTCGAACCGCCATCCGGGTTCCGCTGCTAGGGCCGCGATTGCCCAAAGTCTTTGGGGTGCAGCTGACGACGTTAGGTCGACAGTTCTGGTTGGTCTAAGGGAGTTGCCCTGGACTGACAGAAGCATTCCTTAGCAGAAACAACCTCCCATCGCGGGCAGCATTTTAGAGAGGATGGAGTTTTTCGAGATGGAGAGATCTGCCAAAACTGTGAACTTTAAAAACCGAATATGTAAAATAATGACAAAGAAAAGCTTTTTGATATTGTGCATTTTCATATTATTCAGTGTGATGATATTTTTAATAAGTTATGTTTTATTCTCTTTTCGAGTAACATTTGCACCCACTACATCGCCTATACCTCCTCCTTCTACTGTTTCCCCACACTCTTTTCAACCCCTTCCTGAACACGAATCCGCTAGGAGATTAGAGTTTATTAATAACTCCTTTGTTCAGCTTTTGCACCAACACCAACTAGTAATGAACACAACTAACTGTTGGGTGTGTGGTCTTATGCCTCACACAACGGATAAAGGTATCCCTTATCTGGTCCTGCCTTTCAGCCACAATGGTTCTGTGTGGGCTTACAGAACAATGTTCATCTATGCACATGAAGTCTACCCCCTACGTTCTGTGGAAGACAATCCTAAGAATAGTGCTCTAGTCAAGGGCATAGTAGACATGATTAAGGAAGATCTTTCCTACGAGACTATCCCTAGAGATGAGACACTAGTATACATAGGATGGAACGTAACCGGATATGGAGCTACTCTGAGTGAGAAACAGCAAGCTAAGAGATCTTCCCCGATTTGGATTGTACCCCATCAGGTTCACCTGTGTCTGCAAGGTACTGGCAAGAATCCCAGAGCTCAGCTAGGGAAAAGCATCTGCACTGAAACATATGTTTTTGCATCTCAGACTTCCCCTCCGTTCTTAGCAGCTAAGGGTACCTATTTCATCTGCCATGATAGAGCCTATACATGGTTGCCCCCTGACTTTTCGGGCACATGTTTAGTTTCATTCCTGCTGCCTCCCACCTACACAGCGGTAGCAGATTACCACAAGACAAGGATAGTTAGAGGTGTCTTCAGCGAAGAAGACACTGCAGGACAGGAATTTGGGGACTTCGTAAAGGGTTTTCTGCCGTTCTGGGGACCCATGGTTAACAGTAGGAACATAAGGCAATTGACAAGGGTGGTTGAGTCCACCGTAATTGAAACTGCTGGTGCCCTTAGTAACTTGACTGCTGAGCTCCAGTCGGATCGTCTTATGACCCTTCAGAACAGGGTCGCATTAGATGTCATACTTGCAGACCGAGGTGAGGTATGTAGATTGATCCAATCGAGTTGCTGTGTTTTCATTCCAGATAACGCTCCAACAGTGTACCAGGCCATCTCTAAACTGCATAAGATTTCCGAAACTATTCATGTGGATAAAGGAGATTGGTCTTTGATGGGATGGTTCTGAGAACTGATATCCGGCTGGGGATGGAAAATTCTGATGGTCATTGGGATGGTCTTAGCCATTCTTTTCCTGTTCTGACTGTGCGTGCAGTGTGCTCCTGCAATATGTGGCCTCTGTGCTACATCATGTGTAAGGAAACCTGTATCAAAAGACGAACTAAGTAATAGAATGATGTTACAGCAACATCTCAATGACTTTAGGAATATAGACCTGGACTCAGATTAGCATGAGGATAGGTTAATTGCCTATGTAAGGGCAAAAGGAGGGTTTGTAGTTCTGAAAATTCTGAACTCGTGAATAAAACTTCGTCGTAGCATGACGATTTTTATATCAAAAGACCGAAAATGGCTAGTACACTATGTACAAGCATTTTTGTCATATTCGAGTGACGATTTCACCTCGAAATCGTCATTTTCGTCTTGAACCCTTGGCTTCCATTTTGTGTACGGCAGCCATTTTGTGGGTAGCCCTGACATAGGCTTATAATACAGCTAAATTCGATATCAAAGGACACGTACACCTTGATTGACTTTTTTCTGACCTGGGCAAGCTGAAACCTTTGCCTCAGGCCGAACCTGTTTGGTCAGTTCCTCTCCCAGTGGCCGAACGAGATAGCATCAAGGCACAACATGTCATAAACCCTTTTCATCGCACACACACCCTGCCTAATCTTGCTCCCACCTGTCCCTGTTCCTTTCTCTCTGACTTGCTTTACGAGGAGGAGGTGCCCGTTTTTATTGGGGGTCCAACGATATCTGATGGAAATGTTGGGCCTTGCCGGGTAATTTGTTGTGGGCTGGACAAACTGAAATGTGGGCTTGTCATCATGACTCTGCTTTTTCTTTGTAGTGGAAACATGTGAATAGTATACTGAAATGTGGAGAATGTTTGCCTGAAGCACAATATTTTGTATAAAAAGAGAAGCCTGGCTTTGTAAGATTGAGCAGTCTCCTGAGAATATACATCCCGTGTTGTTGTACTTCTAGGACCTGTTACTTGGTTGCAGCCAATAAAATCGATCCTTGACTTCACCTAGAAGACTCTGAGTTTCTGTGGTCTAAATCAGGAAAGTACTCGAGGTCTTTGGGTGTGTACCCTGACACCACTGGGTTACCGGTTCGGTACCGGTTCTGAAAAACCCAGTACCTCAGTATACATATGTGTATATATATTTTGTATGTGTATATGTATGTCTACATATTACATGTGTGTATATATATATATATATATATATATATATTTGTATATATTCACTTAAAAAAACATAGGTTTCAGACACGTTATAGTTAGAAATTAGTATTTAAATAACATTAGAAATTCACTGAAAAAACATAAGTTTCAGGGACGTTATAGTTAGTTGGACATTTCACTCATACAAAACCAGAGAAATGTTGCCGTTATAGTTAGTTCAGCTAACTGTAACTTGCGCACCCGTAATGCACTGCTGATGACGTCACATATTACATCATTCATGACATGGTCTGTGACATCACTGATGACATCGCAAATTACATCAATGATGATGTCAGGATTCTCCCCTTCCCCATACATGCCCGCAGGGTGGTATGCTTAGTGAGAACATAAAACCGGCAGCCGGGTGAACTACAAGGTCCAGCAGGCTTAGCGCGGAGCATGCGCAGAACACACCCGCCCATAAAAAGCGCCCGCGACGGAGACTGGGCGTCGGATATTGAGCCGATTGCCGGTGAGCACCTTGTTCTAGGAGCAGCAGAGAATCAAGACCCTGGAGCATTTTGCCGCGTTCTCTGCTTGCCCCCCACGCATCAATGGACGGTAGGTTGAGCGGATGCTTGCTAGGAAACATTGTTTCGTTCCCAGCGCGGTCGAGTGCCAGGCTTGGCATTCCCGCATTAGATTCAGAAAAGCTACCACGGAGGTACAGCCAGCGTTCTCTGATACTCTTGCTACAGCTGGTGGTCTTCAAGGTAGAGCGGCTGCTCTCTTGAGGATTTACTGGAGTTAACAGCGCGGTCGAGTGCCAGGCTTGGCATTCCCGCATAGGAGCCAGAAAAGCTATCACGGAGGTAACGCCAGCGTTCTCTGATACTCTTTCTACAGCTGTTGGGCTTTAAGGTAGAGCGGCTTCTCCCTTAAGGTCATAATTGTGGCGCAAACGCGATCGAGTGCCAGGCTTGGCATTCCCGCGTAGGAAGCTTGTGGCAGGGCTCTGCTCAAGCTAGGCATAGTTTACTTCATTGTCTGCTGTGCCTCAGGCTGCACCCTAAGGCGAGATTCGAGCGACATTGTCGGCCGCTTCTTAGCACTGTGCCCTCCGTTGGGGAGTATCAGGACTGGTACTCATGCGGAGGACGGTTGGTCTTTGGGGTTCGCTCAGCATTGTCGGCTGAGAGGGTTTGTGCCTAACAAAGACATCTGGCTATTGGTATTGTTCTTCCATCTTTATTTCGTTATCCCAGGAGGGTGCTATTTAACCCTGTTAGCGCTTTTCTTTCTTAGACTTCCTATTAGCAAAGCTGTGTTCTCTTGGTATCTATCCTGGTCTACCGATCCTTGTGTTCATTGCTTTTTGCTTTAGTGCTCCGCACTTCTTTAATAAAGATACGATAACCTTGCAAACTGTTTTCTTTGTGAGAGAGTTCAGAGTGGTGTCACACCGATCCTGAGGATCGAAGAAGATTACACAATATCCGACCTTATATTTAATCGTCCTCCTCGTCGGGTTGACAACACTATAGCAACATTGGAAGACGTCTTGGCCGCCTTGGCTGCAGTCCAGACTGAACTTTCTGCATCATGGCAGGAAACCGCCGATCTGCGGGCCAGATTGGACACAATGCAACGGAACCCTTTCAATGCTGGACCCGCTTCAGCCGCCCCTCCATCTTCTGTGGTGGTGGAGATGCCTGTCTCTATTCCTCTGGCCACTCCTGAGAGATACAGTGGGGATTCCAGCATGGTACAGGTGTTCTTGACCCAAGTGGCCTTGCATCTTTCCTGTAAACCGAAGTCATTTCCCACCAACCAGGCGAGGGTGGTCTTCCTTATCTCCTACCTGGCAGGAAATGCCGCCCAATGGGCAGTACCACTTGTGAGCCGTGACGACCCTCTCTTGTACGATTGGGAAGCCTTTCAGGAGGAATTCGCGAAGGTGTTCGACAGAAGGGCCGATTGTTACACAGCAGGCAGGGAACTGTTGGAACTCCGCCAGGGTAGCGATGATCTGTTGCAGTATTTGAATTCCTTCAGGCGTCTGGTGACTGAGACCAAGTGGCCCACATCAAAATAAGCCGCGCTCTTCCATCAGGGTTTAAGTGAAGAGCTGAAAGACGTTATAGCGCAGATAGACCACCAGCCCACGTCCTGTGAGGATCTTATCAGCCTGGTCTTGCGCCTGGACCATTGATTGAGTGAGCGCAGAGGCGATCATAAGAAGAAAGGAAAGCCTCTACCTTCTTATGGGTTGCAAGGATCTACCGAAACACACCCTGCACCTCGGGCGGAACCGATGGATATCGGGGCCATTAGAGCCAGTCTTACTTCCGCAGAGAAGGAATCACGCCGCAAACAAGGCCTCTGTTTGTATTGCGGCAAGAAAGGACACTTCGTAAGGGAATGGGGAGAGGAGTTGGCCTAACGGCTAGGGCGCTCGACCTCGGACCTGGGGATCTGGGTTCGAGTCTCGGTAACGACGCCAAAACCTCCTGTGATTCTGGGCAAATCACTTAATCTCCTGTGCCTAAAATGAAAGTGTGTCCTCATGTAACGTAACTACAAAATATGTAAAGCGCTCTGATACCTGATTCAGTTCGGGTCTAGTTCGCGCTATATAAAACTCGGCAAAAAAAAAATTGCCCGGCTAAGCCAAAGAGCAATCGCTTTCGGACCAATAGGATGGTGACAGCAGTGGTGGACACTAAGGCGGAAAACTGATGGACTCCCTGAATAGTGAAGGGGATTCTCGGTGTCACAATTGTATCCCTTCCTTGCTTCGCATGGATCGTGTGCGTCACCAACATCTGTTCATTACCATTCACATTGGGGATCGGGCGGATTGGATTCCTGTAGTCGCCATGGTTGATTCAGGGGCCACTGGTCAGTTCATGGATACGGAGGAGGCACATCGACTAGGCATTACTCTTTTAACCAAGGAGTGTCCTGAGGACGTGTATGCTGTGGATGGGCGTAAGCTGGTCACGGGACCTATCGGTCACCATACAGGAGAGGTTCCCATCAGGTATGGGGCACATCACAAGTAGGAGATCGACTTCAGCATCATACGAGCTCCCCAGTACGGGATCATATTGGGATTGCCCTGGCTCTGGAAGCATAACCCCTCTATCAACTGGGAAACTCGTGAGGTACGCATGAACTCCCCAAATTGCCTCCAGCAGTGCGGTATGGCACAGGACCTCCCCATTCATGATCAGGTCCCAGTACAGACGGTAGCCACAGCGGCTGAGAAGGCGGTGGTCCTTCCCGTTGAATACCAGGACTATACGGACGTATTTGACGACATCCAAGCCGAGGTGCTCCCTCCGCATAGACTATACGACTGCCAAATCGATCTAGTTCCTGGGGCATGTGTACCCAGTGGAAGATTGTATGCGCTAACGGAACCCGAAAATCTCCATTTACGCTCTTATTTGGACAAAATTCTTGGTCTTGGTTTTATCAGGCCTTCTAAATCCCCTGCGGCATCGCCTCTATTTTTCATCCCTAAGGCCAATGGAGAGCAAGGGGCCTGGGTGGACTTCAGGGCTCTCAACGCCATCACTGTCAAGAACAGGTACCCCTTGCCTCTCATCAACGAGCTGTTGGAACAGGTGAAAAAGGCCAAGATTTATACCAAGCTCGATCTTAAAGGGGCTTACCATCTTGTGCGCATGAGGGGCGGAGACGAATGGAAAACGACATTCAAGACCAGGTTCGGGCTAGTCGAATACCTTGTGATGCCGTTTGGGCACTGCAACGCCCCTGCAGCCTTTCAGTACTTCCTGAACGATGTACTACGCAAAATATTGGATGTATACGTGGTAGTTTACATTGATGACATACTCATCTACTCCGACACCGTTGAGGACCATGTACAACACGTGGTAACTGTACTACGGATACTTCGAGAGAACAGGCTGTTCTGCAAGCTCAGCAAGTGCGATTTTCATGTCTTATCCGTGGAATTCCTAGGAGTGATGCTGAGTCCTGATGGATAGGAGATGGCAGAACGTAAGGTCAAGGCTGTACAAGAGTGGCCTACCCCTCAATGTGTCAAGGATGTGCAATGCTTCATCGGTTTTGCCAACTTCTACAGGAGGTTCATCGACGGTTTTTCAGGGCTTGTGGCCCCAATTACTCAGTTGCTGAGAAAGTCTCAGCTGTTCATTTGGACCCATAAAGCGCAGGAGGCATTTGTTGCCTTGAAAAGAGCGTTTGTTTCGGCTCCTGTTCTTGCCCATCCAGACCCCGAGCAACCTTACATAGTGGAAGCAGACGCGTCAGAAGTTGCCGTAGGGGCCATACTTTCACAGAGGCATACAACCACTGGTCTGCTGCATCCGGTGGCCTTCATGTCCCGAAAGCTGAACGAGGCTGAGAGGAATTACCACATCGCAGAGAAGGAACTGTTGGCTATAAAGGACGCCTTCACAGAGTGGAGATATCTATTGATGGGAGCCAGACACGTGGTTACCGTGTTCACCGACCATCGGAATCTCCAATTCATGATGGCAGCGAGGCACCTCTCTCCCCGTCAGCTGAGGTGGATGCTTTTCTTCTCCGGCTTTCATTTTCATATCACGTATAAACCCGGCGTGAACAACAGGAAAGCTGACGCCCTTTCTCGCCAGTCGACCGTATCAATGTCGTTTCCCACACCTGTCCATTCAATACTCCAGTCGGCTGCGGTATTGGGGGTGATACAGCCTGAGGCGTTCCTTAGAGGGGTCCAGCGTGGTGTTCGTTCCTTTGCTTAGAAGACCTGGCTTCACCATCACAAAGAGTGGCAGGTAAAGGACAGAATTCCCGTTAAAGACCGTCGCCTGTTTCTACCTACGCCGCAGCTTTGAAAGCAAGCGTTTCGTTGGTGTCACGAGTCGCCCAGCGCGGGTCATCTCGGGGTCGAGAAGACAGTTGAGTGCATTAGCAGGCAGTTCTGGTGGCCTTCCCTGAGAGCGGAAGTCCAGACGTGGGTCACAGCATGCGGTACCTGCGCCGCCATGAAATCGGACCATCGTCGTCCGCAGGGGTTGTTGAGGCCCCTTCCGACGCCCTCCAGGCCCTGGGAAAACATATCTTTGGACTTCATCGTGGGGTTGCCGGTGGACCAGGGGTGCACGACGATCCTGGTTGTCGTTGACTACCTTACAAAGATGGGACACTTTATAGCCTGCAAGCAGGTGCCCTCTGCAGGACATCTGGCTATGCTGTTGTTGAAGCATGTGGTACGATTGCACGCATTGCTAAGTATAATCGTGTCCGATAGGGGTTCCCAATTCACGGCCCAGTTTTGGAAGACCTGGTGCTCTGCCCTACACGTCACATCTGCTTTGTCCACTAGCTATCACGCGCAGACAGACGGACAAACCGAACGTCTCAACCAGACCCTGAAGCAATATCTGCGTTGTTTCATTGATCAAGGCAAGGAGGAGTGGGTGGATTATTTGTGGCTTGCGGAAATCGCCTATAACAACGCCACACATGGCTCTACGAAGGCATCCCCTTTCTACTGCAACTATGGTCAACACCCCCGGTTTCTCCCTTTTGTGCACTCAGTCAGGGACCGACGTATGCCGGAAACATCCAGGAGGGTGGCACACATCAAGGAGACTTTGATGCTCTCTCGGAAATGCTTGGAAGCCGCTAAGGTGACATACAAAGCTTCTGCGGATAAACACCGGAGGCCAGGACCTTTGTACAGAGAGGGGTGTCTAAGTTTGGGTGTCGACCAAGAACTTGTGTTTCCGCAAGCACAGTGTGTTTCATCCATGATACATAGGACCTTATCGCATCGCAAAGTGTGTCAGCCCTGTTAACATGAAACTGACCCTGCCGACACAGATGCGCATCCATCCTGTGTTTCACATTTCGCTGCTGAAGCCCTCTGCCTCTCTGCGTAAAACGCCGCCCTTGCCTGTGCTGGTGGATGCGGAACAGGAATATGAGATTGAGGGCATTTGTGAATCTAAATGGCAAAGGGGCAGGCTGTGGTACCTTGTGGCGTGGAAGGGGTACGGCCCAGAAGAGCAGTCGTGGGAACCTGCATCTGGAGTCCACACGCCCAGGCTAGTGGCTTCTTTCCACAAGATGTATCCCATGAAGGTGGGCCCCGTGCAGCAACTTTGAGGGGAGGAGGATGTACTGTCAGGATTCTCCCCTTCCCCATACATGCCCGCAGGGTGGTATGCTTAGTGAAAACATGAAAC
This sequence comes from Lissotriton helveticus, assembly GCF_964261635.1. Lineage (NCBI taxonomy): Eukaryota > Metazoa > Chordata > Amphibia > Caudata > Salamandridae > Lissotriton > Lissotriton helveticus. The sequence continues at coordinate 1,183,550,225 of NC_136067.1, forward strand.
CGGCAGCCGGGTGAACTACAAGGTCCAGCAGGCTTAGCGTGGAGCATGAGTAGAACACACCCGTACATAAAAAGCGCCCGCGACGGAGACTGGGTGTCGGATATTGAGCCGATCGCCGGTGAGCACCTTGTTCTAGGAGCAGCAGAGACGCGAGACCCTGGAGCATTTTGCTGTGTTCTCTGCTTGCCCCCTACGCATCCATGGACGGTAGGTTGAGCGGCTGCTCCCTAGGAAACATTGTTTCGTTCCCAGCGCAGTCGAGTGCCAGGCTTGGCATTCCCGCATTAGATTCAGAAACGCTACCACGGAGGTACAGCCAGCGTTCTCTGATACTCTTGCTACAGCTGCTGGTCTTCAAGGTAGAGCGGCTGCTCTCTTTAGGATTCACTAGAGTTAACAGCGCGGTCGAGTGCCAGGCTTGGCATTCTCGCATAGGAGCCAGAAAAGCTATCACGGAGGTAACGCCAGCGTTCTCTGATACTCTTTCTACAGCTGTTGGACTTTAAGGTAGAGCGGTTGCTCCCTTAAGGTCATAATTGTGGCGCAAACGCGGTCGAGTACCAGGCTTGGCATTCCCACGTAGGAAGCTTGTGGCAGGGCTCTGCTCAAGCTAGGCATAGTTTACTTCGTTGTCTGCTGTGCCTCAGGCTGCACCCTAAGGCGAGATTCGAGCGGCATTGTCGGCCGCTTCTTAGCACAGTGCCCTCCGTTGGGGAGTATCAGGACTGGTACTCATGCGGAGGACGGTTGGTCCTTGGGGTTCGCTCAACATTGTCGGATGAGAGGGTTTGTGCCTAACAAAGACATATGGCTATTGGTATCGTTCTTCCATCTTTATTTCGTTATCCCAGGAGGGTGCTATTTAACCCTGTCAGCGCTTTCCTTTCTTAGACTTCCTATTAGCAAAGCTGTGTTCTCTTGGTATCTATCCTGGTCTACCGATCCTTGTGTTCATTGCTTTTTGCTTTAGTGCTCCGCACTTCTTTAATAAAGATACGATAACCTTGCAAACTGTTTTCTTTGTGAGAGGGTTCAGAGTGGTGTCACACCGATCCTGAGGATCGAAGAAGATTACAGATGACATCATCCAAGTGAAAATCTGATGCACCTTCTCACACTCTAATATGTGATAACTGCCACAATAGTAGCTTATCGCAACTCACCACATCGCAGTCCATCACGGGAAAATAACTCTGTGTCAACATGGTATTCTCAAGCCGGCGGCAACATGCGATAGTTCCACGTCAACGCATGAAACCAACATTAAAAACCAACGCAACGCCGCAGAAATGCGAAACACCAATGCCAAAAAAGTGGCGATGACGCCTATCGCGATACTAAAGTCAGCGAGAACCAGCCACAAGCCTGCAATCCCCACGCGGCATGCAGGAAAATGGACTACTGTGATCCAGTCCCGCTTTCACCCCCGCCAGGACTAAAAACCCCTAGAAACTCACCGGTATCAGGGGCGCCAAACACAAGCCCTTTCGTTCAACCACCCGTGACTCGCACCATTGCCGGAGCGGTATCCATGACGCGAAGTACCCCGCCCCTCTCTCTGTTACAGGAACCAACCAGCGGCCGCCGCCAACAGGAAGCACTCTGTATCGACCCCGGAAGTCCCACCCCTAAGGCAGCGGCAGCACCAGTGAAAAAGGAACCCATCGACCAGAACGCCGTCGGAGCATCGTGGCAGGATACCCAGACTGGCGGAGAAGACGGAGAAGAAGAGAAACCCGAAGAAGACGTATGGTCGGAGGATTGGTGGAGTCCCTGAGGAGGTGGCTGAAGAGCGGCCGTGGCTCACTGGAGAGCTACGGCGGACCGCGTGAGTACTTAGAACCCATTTCAGAGCACGCTAGGCGCTCAGTGTATATAGTGTATGATTCTCTCCCTTACCTAGTCACGGAGCACGTAGAGATATCACTGTGTAATTTGTAAAGCACCCTCACGGTATTGCCTCTGTTCCCCACACTCCCCCTTCGGACACCCTTGCTGTTCTTCCCCCCCTTCTTCGCCCTTCCTCCCTTCCGTTCTCGGGAGCTCCCTTTTCCTCACGACTCCCTCATCTATCTTTCCCCCACAACCCGGTGTCGGTGACAGGATACTTGCCAACTCCAAGGCCAGAACTAACGGTCCCTTCTTTCTCTTGTTGCCCTCCGAGGTGTCTCCCCGAGGACAGACCCAACCTGAAAAACACCCAGATCGGACCCTGACCCAAAGCGAAGGACCCCGAACCAAGATCGACCCGACGGAAGGAAAAGACCCGGACCTCCCCACGGATCCATAGTTCTCTTGTTGTTGGACGTTTGTGTTTAAATAAAAACCGGCATAGCCCACTACATCCGGCCTCCTTGCCTGATATTTCAGCCCGCGACACTCCCACCATCACATCTGGTGTCAGAAGTGGGATCAGCTGAAAGCATGGAGGCCGTTATGAAACGTATGGCCGAGACCCAGGAGCAACTGGGGAAACTGATGGAACAATTCATGAAGACCGCGGAGAATGACAGGGGTCAGCTGCATGACGTTCTCAAGGGCCAAGGGACCGTGCATGAACAGGCCATGGGCAAGCTAACCGACGCCATTGGACAACCGAGACCCATGGCCTCCCTTCCTTCCGTGGTTCTCCAGAAGTACGTCCAGGGGGAAGACCCGGACTACTTCTTTACCAACTTCGAGAGGTTGGCACAGGCCGCGAACTGGCCTGTAGAGCGATGGGGCCAATACCTAGGCCCCCTTCTGACAGGGGACTTACAGGCCGCCCACCAACAGGCCAATATCCAGGGCAATAACCCCTATGCTGACATCAAAAGGTGTATCCTGGAACGTCTTGGAGTGGATGACGACACGTACCGAATAAAGCTAAGACAGGCAAAAGAAGGGCCCCAAGAAAACCCCCGGGCTCTCTCCTTTCGGATCAAGGATCTCACCAACAGGTGGCTCAGACCAGACACCTCCACCAAAGAAGACATCCTTGAGAAGATCTATCTGGAGCAGTTACTGAACTCCCTACATCCAGCTACCCAGAGATGGGTACGCCAACACACCAGGCTCAACCTGGAGACGGCCGTAGAAATAGCCTGTGCTTATGGCCGTGCCCATGACCTGCAACGCTACAAGGAGGAACCCATCCACAGGCCTCATCACAGTACCGCCAATCGTCCTCCCCGCCCTCTGCTGCCCCGGAGACCGGAACCTGCTCCCCTCCTACCCTCTCCGATCCTGTACCGGCCCCCCAATCCTGGACCTCAGTGCTACAACTGCGGTGCCTTTGGACATATAGCCCGCGTATGCCCCCAGAAGGAGGTGCCGATGGAAATAGGCCTGGTTCGGAACTACGTCTGTAATACGCCGGGGGCTGCACCTGATCCAGCGGCCTATAGAAAATATATCATAAACAACGCTACCCAACTTCATAACCTATAAACAAAATTCTACACTAACTTATGGACCCATTTATAAACATGACATATTTGGGCCTACTGAATCAGGTGGTCAGATTAAATCTATATACACATTATCTACAAACTATATACAATTTTATACATCTGTGGAAAGAATATTGTCATTAGAATAAATCCTGACCATTTAAACGACCACCATTGGCGATGGGATCTAACTAATGGTAACCTGCACTTCTGAATAACCAAGACCAGCTTGTTTGTCAAAAGTAAGATTTTATTTACTAAATTATGGTATTTCAAAATGTAATTTTATAAATGCATTTTTATTAGCATTAAAGTAAGCATGTTTGATAGGTTTCATAAGAAAATTATAGTTTAAGTAAGAAATTCAAAGTTTAAGTAAGAATTTAGCAGTTTAGCGTTTCTAAAACCTAAGTCCCTAGCTAAGCTAAATAAATGGAAATTAAAGTAAAGTTCTTTGAGGATTCTTACGTGCTCCACGCAAAGTCCAGCAGCACTTCACCCTCATCGGAAAGTCAGAAAGTAGCAGCCAGCCCATCCCTAAGGGCATGACTTTTTATACCTCTCTATGCTAGCTAAACTGAGCAAAGGAAAGTTTTCAAAAATCCTCGAAGTCCCATTGGTTGAGAGTGACAAGTGACATGTCACCCACTTTTCAAAAGTTCCATTAGGTCACGTTTCTTAAAGACCATTGTCTTTTCCGAATGCAACCAGGAGCTTCCTTGGTTTGCAACAATTGTAAATCAATATTCTCACAGTGTTCATTTCGTTTCCGCGGGTGCCAAGTTAGAGCTGACAAAATTGTCCTTTATCACATATTCGTCCTTGGCCACGTCCGACAGAATGATGACAGCACATCAGTTTTTGCTTTGTGAATGCAGCTTTGACGAACACTTTTTTCAGAATGGGCTTCTCGTGACTTGTGCAGAAGTAAAATTCAGCTTTTAGCAAACTCGAGTAAACTAGGACCAAAAGCAGTCAACTTATGCTTTCTAGTAATAAACAAAAACAAGAAAAGTATTAATTAAAGAAATAATGTTGGTTCTGTATCCACCCTAGGTTTACTAATTAATTAACCCTCCCGATTAAACTAATGTTACCTAGCAAATGCAAACAAATAAAGCAGCGTTTATATCTACCAGTCTTCATTAATCCATGAGACTTATATGCACCTAGAATAGTAGAAATGACATCACATAGACAAGGAAAAGCAAAATAAGCACATGCTTCTTTTAAGTTTGCTGCAGTTAGTAATGACAAAAACGAAAACGACAAATTATTTTTATTATTTTGCACGAACAAAAAGATGCAACATTTATGCACGTTTATGAGCACACATGTTAGTCCCCCCATGTGTAAAGTTTAATCTAAGTTGTATTAATACAATACATCACAAATCATTAATATTATTATACATGTTATGGAAATGTGACTTTGCGAGTTTAAACAAAATTTTGTTTTCTATCTCGCTCCATCAACTCCCTCATCTGGTGATTAACAAATCACCACACCAACACCCAAAATTTTGGTAATTTAAATTTCCGAGAAATCGATTCAAATTCATTTGTATCAGTAATCCTAAAAGTCTGTTTCTGCATAATCTTTGGAATTAGCATAACGCTCTCTATGTAACTCCTGTAATTCGATCTCCCTTTCTTCTTCTTTTCTAAGTTTATAGATTCTTTTCTTTTCTTTCAACTGCTTCTTTCTCTTATGCAACAAACAACCTATTTTTGTCAAAATAAAATGAATATTATTATAATCAAAGGTGCCAAAATCTTGCCAAGAATTGAACTACCAATATCATGAAACCAATTTTTAATAGCTTGGAATCTTTTTGAAAGTTTCCCTGTAAAATCATCTTCTTCTAAAGGAATTATCTCTGAATGCATTTGTGTAATGTTTTTAATGTACATCTCTATATTCTTACTTTCATCAGGTATATATGTGCAACAATGTTGTACATGTAAAATGCCACAGACTCCTCCCTCTTTTGCTAGGAGTATGTCTAAAGCAAGACGATCTTGAATTACCATAGATCTGATTGCAACTACTTCAACATTCACTAATTGGAATCCATCAGCAGTGTCTGTTGACAATCTGTCAACAATTGTGGACAATTTTCTAATTCTCCCTGCATTTAGGGTTATACCAACAAAAGGTATCACTGCTTGAAAAATATCTCCCAGAACTTCTGTAAAAGTTTCTCTTTTGACTCTATTTACATAATTATGAATTTTGAACAATCCTTCTGAATCTCTATCAACATGAAACACTTTAGGAAAAACAATTCCCACATAACAAGTTCCATACCAATGGTCTGGAAGGTTGTAGTAGGCTTTGTCACCACAAACAAAATAAATCCCAGGGAAGATTGGATCTTTTCCACCTTTGAATCCCCAACCTCCCAAAATCTGATAAGTATCTTCACAGTTACTTGCACCTACAAAATAATTATCAAAAAGTGTATTATCTCTTCTAATGCAAAGCTTTCCACTAACTGGTTTATCTATGTGTATTGCAACATTTTCAAGCATTTTGCCATTTAATTTCTCATCCTCTTTTTGCCAGAAACTTGACTTAGTCTGCTTGACTAATTCATTTCTTTTGTAAATTGTTCTTCTCTCTTCAACCATATTCAAAAATTTCTTTCCCTCAGCACTTAATTTGCATGTTAGATTATTCTTGTAAGCATACTCATAAGTGAGTTCATTAGTAACAAGGAAAAATTCTCTCATTTGTTTTGCTTTCTTGTGCTTATTTAAAGCACCATCAATTTTTATATTCGCAAAAATCTCGTCAAAATCTGAATAGTAATATTCTAAGCGTCCAGTTTGATAAAATAAGCTAGTTAACACACTACATGTTACACCATATGTGAGAGGAAGCATATTATATGTCACTCCCTCAGAAACAGAAGCAGGTAACTTGACGCAGACATAGCAGTCTTTTGCATCCATTACCTTGACATATTCACTCAAAAGCTTTGTGAATGTATTACTTGAAAAATCACTAATAGATTTATCTTGATGAATGTTAGGTTGATGATCAATAACTTTAGCAGATGCACTATGTTTAGTTTGACTAACTAAAGCTTTGCTTGTCACGTTAACTTTGTGTAATTCTCTATTCATCTCTAATGGGATGATCACAGCTAAAACTAACCAGAGCAGAATTAAAATGAGCAGACACACCAGAGTCATCTTACAGCATCTCTTAAAAACAGAACACTTTGAAGTGCTCTCCTTAACATAAGGCATTTTTGGTTAGTTTTAGTTTTGCCACAAAATTAAAAAGAAAATTAATTTTAAAATTGACTTAAACTATTTATACCCCCCTTTTAAAATAATTTTATTTTTAAAACCCTATACAAGTTTTCTTCGACCTTATGTCATACATAAGATTTCTTCCACTAAACAGTTTTTCTTCGACCTTATGTCAGCTAACAAAATTTCTTCAGCCTTTTGCCAAATTAAAATTTCTGTACTTCAATCATTGTCACTAATTTCCTCTATTTCGTTTTCTTCTTCACTACTACCATAAATGTCAATAACGGGTGGAATTACTAAATAAGTCCACTCAGGAGACTTGTATTTCTGGTTTGGTCTCACTATTCTTTTTCCTTTTCTCGACACCACTTCAATTTTCCTTCCAACTCCCACTTCCTTTCCAGGACTCTTTTGACTACTGATTTCTTCAACTTGCTCTTTAGGTTTCTTGATCAACCTGACTCTCAATCTTCCACCAGGCCAGTAGTCTGCTTTTCTCACGTATTTCTTCTTTGGTTCAGAAGCATTTGATTCTGACTTCCAAGCCCTTTTCTTTCTGTTTTCACTTGCACCATCCACGTCACTTTCTTCAGATTCGTTGTCTGAAATTTCAATTGACTCAGGAACTTCTCTATTCGGCAGTTTTACTCCTTCAGGAACACTTCTCTGATTTCCAATACTGGTACTTGGTAATTCGTCTTCTTCTTCTTCTTCAATTACCTCCAACTTCCCAGACTTTGGATTTCTGTTCCTTACTTCAGAGCTTGTCTTCTGCTTTTCGATACTCTCCTGGTCTGAAACTTCTTTTTGTTTCGCTTCTCTGTCTTCAATAGTAATAACTGAATCCTCAGTTATCTTTCCTTTTAACAGATTCTCTTCACCTTCAGAATCTATTTCAATAATTTCCAAGTCTTTTCTTGTTGAATTTTCATTCACAGATACAGGTTCCAGATGTCGACCTTCTTGTCGATCTTCAAGATCTGGATTTATTTCACCTTCTGCTTCAGAATCAGAGTCATCTGTAGTATCACTTTCAACATCAGAACTTTCAGGAGTCGGTACTGGAATAGTATGACTAGGATGAATCCAACGTTTCAATCCTTTGCATTTTACAGCATTAGTAGTGATCAAAATTATTTGCCTAGGCTTCTGCCATCTAGGAGCCAGACAATTTCTTCTCCGATGTACTTTTGTTCTGACCCAGTCACCAGGTCTCAGGTCATGTGTCAAAACTCATTTGATTGTGCTTCAGTTCCCACCTGATTAGACACAGAAGTCACTATATCAGATAACCTTTTACAGTAATCCAAAATAGCACTGTCATTTATGCTCAACAATTTACCTACAGGTACAAAAGCTTGTCTCATAACTCTTCCCATTAAAATTTCATGAGGACTCAAACCTGTCTTTTTATCTGGTGTACTTCTTAATGACATCAAAACAAGTGGAAGAGCATCTGTCCACTTTACACCTGTTTCAAGACACATTTTTCCAATTCTGTTTTTAATTGTTCCATTAATCTGTTCAACTACCCCTGATGCCTCTGGTCTGTATGCACAGTGTATTTTCTGCTCAATGTTCAAAGCTTCGCAAATTAACTTCATCAGTTTGTTATCGAAATGGCTTCCTCCATCACTCTCAATAGTGACTGGAAAACCGTACCTTGGGATAATTTCTCTGAGCAATAGTTTCGCTACTGTAATTGAATCACAATGTCTTGTAGGAAATGCTTCTACCCATCTTGAAAATAAACAAACGATTACAAGAACATATTTTAAGCAATTGTGTAAGGGCATTTCAATGAAATCCATCTGTAACCTGGTAAAAGGACCACCCTCTCGACCAATTATTCCTGTCCCCACCAATGATTTTCTGTTTGGATTCATTTGTTGGCAAGACAAACACCTTTGACAAAAAGATTCTGCAATTGTTCTGAATTTAGTATTGAACCAAGTTTCTCTGAAAAGTCTAATCATAGAATCTCTTCCAAGATGTGCTGGACCATGATATAATCTGGCCATATCTGCAATTAAACAATTTGGTAAGACTATTCTGCCATCTTTGTAAACCCACACTCCATCTTCTTCACGTGGTCTACAATCTGATCTTAACCACAGATCCTTTTCCTCATCATCTGCTTCATTTTGTAATTCTCTAATCTCATTCCATGTTTCTACAACTGTTGTTAGCATTAATGAATTTGAATCAGTTTCTTTACTCCTTTCCCGATTGTAAGAATAACCTTTTCTTGCACAGAATTTTGCCGTTTCATCTGCAAATGCATTGCCTTTTGAGATATAATCAACTCCTTTAGTGTGCGCTGCACACTTGACAATTGCGATTTCTTTCGGCAATTGTATTGCTTCAATTAATCTCCTTATGAAAACTGCATTTTTAATCGGAGATCCTGCTGATGTCATATATCCTCTCTGAGACCAGAGTTGTCCATAATCATGTACAACTCCATACCCATACTGACTATCAGTAATGATGGTAACTCTTATATCCTTTGATACTTCACAAGCACGAATTAAAGCAATCAATTCAGCCACTTGTGCTGATCGAACTCCTTCAAGACATGATGCTTCTTCAATCTCTTTAACTGTACAGACTGAATATGAGGCTTTCAAGACACCTCCTTCTGATCTTAAACAAGAGCCATCCACAAAGTAGACAAAATCTGAATCAGGTAGAGGTCTATCTTTGATATCATGTCTTGGTTTCGTGCAGAATTCCATAACATCTAAACATTCATGTTCTGTTTCGATGTTATCAATGATCTCAGAATCAGGCAGTAATGTAGAAGGATTCAGATTCAAACATCTTGAAATTGAGACATTATCTGCTCCTAGTATGACTTTCTCATACTTTGTCAATCTACTGCTTGTCAGATGCTGAGTTTTACCTCTTGTCAGTAATATTTCAACTGAATGAGGCACAAAAACTTTCACAGGAAATCCCATAATGATTCCTTCACTTTGCTCAAGACTAACACTTGTAGCTGCAACTGCTTTCAAGCAGCCTGGTAATGCTTTTGCAATGGGATCAAGAACTGCAGAGAAGTATGCAATAGGCTTCTTTAAATTCCCATGTCTCTGAATCAATACAGACAATGCACATCCTTCTCTCTCACTGCAATACAGTTCAAAATCTTTCTCATAATTTGGCATACCTAAAGCAGGAGCTTGGCATAAGCTCTTTTTCAGGTTCTCAAAAGATTCCATCTCAGCATCATTGAGAATAATTGGATCTTTTACATCTGATTTTGTCAGTCTTTGTAGTGGTTTTGCAATTACTGAGAATCCACTTATCCATTGTCGACAGTAACCAACCATTCCTAAGAACATTCTGACCTGTCTCTGTGTTCTTGGAGGTAACATTGCTTGTATCATTTTTATTCTCTCAATTGTTACTTGTCTTTTTCCCTTTGCAATTCTGTGACCAAGATATTTTACTTCTTGTTTGCAAAATTGTAATTTTGCTGGAGACACTTTATGTCCCTCTTCTGCTAGGCGATTTAACAGTATTATTGTGTCTGTCACACAATTTTCTCTTGTCTTTGCAGCTATCAACAAGTCGTCAATATACTGCACTAACGTAGACCTACCTGGTAAGTCCAAGTTTTCCAAAGATCTTTTTAACAATTCGTTAAAGATTGAAGGACTTTCTGTATAGCCCTGTGGGATTCTTGACCATCCGAGGGTCTTACCTTGGAATCTGAAAGCAAAGATTTCATAACTGTCTGGATGTAAGGGAACAGTAAAGAATGCATTGCAAAGATCAATGACAGTATACCATTCAGCATCATGTGGAATCTGGTACAGAATTACTGCTGGATTTGGAACCACAGGACAACATGGAACAACTATTTGATTAACCTTTCTCAAATCTTGTACGATTCTAAATGTTCCATTTGACTTTTTAACTCCCATAATTGGTGAATTACAAGGACTACTCTCCATTTCTTTTAATACACCTTGTTTGATTAATTTTTCAATTATAGGTGTAATACCTTCAATTGTTTCTGCTTTCATTTTATACTGTGGAATATTAGGAAATTCTATTCCCTGTTTCAATGTAATTTTTACTGGATCTACGTTTTTCATCAGACCCATCTCGTTCCCGGTAAAATCCCATATATTAGATTTCACTGTTTCCTTGAGCTCTTCAGGCAAATCTTTCTCTTCAAATGCAGGAAACAATTTTGTTTCTTCTGCTTCCATCATCATCATTGTCATTCTGTACAAACCATCTTCCTCCATTGTTTGTAACTCAACTCCATCAGGAGAACAATATATTCTGCAATTCATTTTACACAGAATATCTCTGCCTAATAAATTTACTGGACTACTATTACAAACCACAAATCTGTGTTTGTCTCTATAATTTCCAATTTCAACTGGAACTGGATCAGTTAGATCAGTTTTAATTTGTTGATTGCTTACTCCAACAACTTGGATGGTATCCCCAGAGAGAGGTAGGTTTTCAATTTCCACTGATCTAACAGTAGAACGGGTAGCACCAGTGTCCACTAGAAAAGTGATGTCTACATCGTTAACTTTCCCATTTACAAATGGACCGGACTGGTCAACCTCAAGAGTGGCTCCAACAACACACTCTTCCTCCTCTCTCGGGCACCGTCAGCAATAATCATCGGAATCACTGTCTTGGCTTTCTGTTAACAAATTGTTGTGAAGCATTTTGCATTTGCACTCTTTGTTGCTTTTGCTGTTTTTGTGGTCTTATTACTTGCTCATTTCCCTGAAATCCCACGTTTGGATTATATTTTTGAACTCCCCCACAATTCGGAAATGGTGGTTGTGGCAATTGATCCTGGCAGTTATTCACCTGTTGTTGTTGCTGTCGCTGAATGTTTAACTCGTTTAACTCCTGTTGCATCTGAAGCTGTTGCTGCAGGTCAACACCATTCTGCATCTGTGGATTTAATAAGGGATTCTTTAAGTTTCTAGGAGGTTTAGGACACTCGTCTCTCCAATGTCCAATTTCGCCACAATTAAAACAAGGTAATCTTTGTTTCAATTCCTGAATCTTTGGGCTAAATTTTCTTGGAAAAATATTACCTTTAAGCTTTCCTTGTATCTGGTTCGTATTTCCAGTTTGAACAAAATTTGTGTTCTTATTTCCCATGCTGGCAATTTGTTGCTCAGCTACCTTTACCTGAGCCCACATGGCTTTCTCCTTGAGCTTCTTTTGTCTCACTTCTAACTCATCACTGCAATACTTAGCTTTTCTCAGAATATCATCCACAGAAAGTGATTGCCATCCTACAATGCTATTCCTAATCATATCTGCAATTTCAGGTTTTAGTCCATAAACGAATCTATAGATAAAATGACTCATGTCCTTTTCATCTAATTTTTCATAGCCACTGTATTGTTTAAAAATTAACAGTAACCTCTCATAAAAGGAATGAACTGATTCTTTAGTTTCCTGATTTGTTCTTTCTATTTTAACCCAATCAACTTCTTTGGGTGGAATTTTGTTTTTCATCCAAACGATCACTTTTTCGTAAAAATCCATTACAAGAGGATTTGGGGCACCAGTTTCTTTGATTCGTTCAGGTTCTGTTTTTGGCCAACTTATTGATATTTTACATTCTGTCCAAAGATCTGATGGTACGACAATGTCGAAAAATCCATCTAAATCAATCCACAGAACTTTTGACACTTTGATAAATCTATCCACTTGCCTATACCACTCTACCGGTTTCTCCCTCAATTTTGGAAAGTCATTTGTGAATAGCAGTATGTCCTGTCTCGACCAAGGGACATGAACATATCCTCCACCTGCAATCTCTCTCATTGGAAATTGTTTTGACAATTTTTCCAATCTTTCATCTTCCTTCTTTTTCGTCCATTTTACTCTCCACTTATTGAGTTCTCCCAGCTTTTTGATGTAAACAATCAAATCTTTTATATGTACTATTCTTCCCATTGAGTTCAAACTCTCAATGTCACTTTCTGAAAAGTCTAGTCTGTAATGTTTTGCAAAATTCTTTTGTTTACTCACATCGATTTCAAGTTCGGCTGCTAAATCTTCTAATTGATCATATTTATTTTTAGTTTTCCACTGAATACTTTTACAAATGAACAGTAGTTCATCATCTCGATAATAGTTTAAACTATCTGGACCAATTGTTCCAATTATTAATTCTTCGATATTTGCTTTTAATTTAGCCACATCAAGTTTTGGAGTAGTTACCCTAACTTCAGGACTCCCTACGTCTGAAATAGCACCCATTGGTGTTTTTGGAGATAAATCTTCATTAAAAGTTAAATCTGGCATTCTCGATCTCGAAGAGTTTATTTCGGATATGTCTGAGTAAAATTTTTCAGCAGCCTTTTGAATTTCTGCATTTAAAGGAATAGTTAACCCTGTTTTGTTTGATTCTCTTTGATCGAATACAGGCTGAACAGGACCAATCGTTACTGGAACTGTCACAGCTTCCATGCTTTTTGTCATTCGTTTAATTAATTCTTCTTTAGATTTAAAATATTCAGCAGAATCAACAGCCTCAACATTTCTTGTTTCTCTTGCATAATCTTTTGGAGCTTCCCTTGCTCTTGGAGTCATTGCAAAATGTCTACCTTCATTTCGAACATTATCAAATTCTGGTCTTCTTGGAGTTTCAATAATTTCACAATTATTTGGATAAAGTTTTGGAGCTTCACTAATTGGAGGTGCACTCGGTGAAGTTTCAGTAGAAACCACCGGAGTAGACCATGATCTAGGAGGTCTCAAAGGTTGATTCTTTCTAGCTGTAGTGTATATTTCTTCCATAACTGCATCTTCAGATTCACTTTCCATAGATTTCCCAGCAGGAGTACCCATGACCATTTCCTGAATTAAATATAATCCTTCACTCATGTTTCCCTGTCTCCACATTCGCAATCTGTCTTCGTGAGTTTCTCTTCTCCAAGGTGGAGTTTTAGTAGGTCTTTTAATTCCACTAGCTTCTCTTTGTAACTGATACATCTCATCTTCCCACTCAACTAAAGCTTCAAATTGAGTTGGTCTCGGTTTTGGAATAAGAGCATTCATTTTCTCTCGTAAATTTCTCAAGACTTTTACGTTAAATGAACCATCATCAGGCCAAGTTAGAACACCGTCGTTCTTTGTATAGCGTTTCCAGCTATCAAACCATAAAACGGTATGATATCCATATTCACCTTCCATGTACGCTGCAGGTGTTTTATACTTATGAAGTAATTTACCACCTCGCGTTTCGATTTTCTTGTCAGGTGAGAATAAATTTTTAAGTTTCTGAAATAATGTTGGCTTTTTCTCAACATGTTTAAAATGATAACTCATTTTTAAAAGTTAAATTAAATTCGCAAAATTGTTCGTAAAATATTTCCGGGATGTTCCGCAAAGCAACCGATCCGTGCGCGAAACACACCAACAAGCCAATAACAGTTGAGCTACGTCAGTTTCCTGCTCAACGAATAAAAATGGAGTTTTTCTGAAGGACCAATCAGCTTACAGGTCGTCAGAGACTCAAGAGCCAATCAGAATATAGCTTGTGACGTAGGTCACCCAATCCCAGCGCGGCTCTGTGACGTACACAGCAGCTGCGGTTTCTCGCTTCTCACTCCTAGCGCTTACCCCTCCTTCACAAAATCTTTTCACAGCGCCATTTTAAGGGCACTTTTCAGTGTAAATTAATTCTTTAACAATGACAATAAGGACTCATCTGTTCGTTTCACTATTTAGGATAGTTTACATACATTCAAGTATCCACACTTCGGAATAGTCGGCGCTATTCACACTAAGGATAATTTTTAATTGTCAGTAGAGTAACTCTTACCCCACCCTTCTAACGCGTAAAATTATGAACTCGTTTTCCTCTGAACGCACCGCGAAGTGACAGTTCTAAGAGTTCCACTTGAACATAAATTACAAATCAATTTTGCACTTTCACACGGAAAATTCCCTAATTTCAAACACACATGAAATCCGTACAGGACTCTCACCTGTTTGTAGAAATCATGCACCGTTAGCAAAATAACAACGTTATCCGTACAGGACTCTAACCTGTTTATAGATATAAAACATGTACCCCTACAGGACTCTAACCTGTTTATAGATAATCATGCACCGACGTTATCCTACCCTTCACTCAAGTTCGAATATAACTAATACTCTTATCACAGTGAGTTTTATGGAAGGCGCTTTGTCCCTATTCTCATGCTGCTCTAATTTCTTAGAAAACCCTCACTTTACAAGATTCAGACCTAGCCCTAACACTGTGCTGCTCGGCGACAACACTATGGTACACGGCGGTACCTCTTGTGATACTCGGCGATATCACTGCAAACAGAACAGATGGCTTGCGTGACTAATTTCTCGCCACACAATCTATACCGGTATAGCTTACAGATAGCACGAAAAACAAACTCAACATGTGTTAAAACATCGATCCTATTTCCATACCATAACGCTTTAGTAACCCTTAGCAACCAACATATTACCTTGGTTACCCTTAGCAACCATCAATTTCTGCTACCAGAGAATTGATCCAGCGGCCTATAGAAAATATATCATAAACAACGCTACCCAACTTCATAACCTATAAACAAAATTCTACACTAACTTATGGACCCATTTATAAACATGACATATTTGGGCCTACTGAATCAGGTGGTCAGATTAAATCTATATACACATTATCTACAAACTATATACAATGTTATACATCTGTGGAAAGAATATTGTCATTAGAATAAATCCTGACCATTTAAACGACCACCATTGGCGATGGGATCTAACTAATGGTAACCTGCACTTCTGAATAACCAAGACCAGCTTGTTTGTCAAAAGTAAGATTTTATTTACTAAATTATGGTATTTCAAAATGTAATTTTATAAATGCATTTTTATTAGCATTAAAGTAAGCATGTTTGATAGGTTTCATAAGAAAATTATAGTTTAAGTAAGAAATTCAAAGTTTAAGTAAGAATTTAGCAGTTTAGCGTTTCTAAAACCTAAGTCCCTAGCTAAGCTAAATAAATGGAAATTAAAGTAAAGTTCTTTGAGGATTCTTACGTGCTCCACGCAAAGTCCAGCAGCACTTCACCCTCATCGGAAAGTCAGAAAGTAGCAGCCAGCCCATCCCTAAGGGCATGACTTTTTATACCTCTCTATGCTAGCTAAACTGAGCAAAGGAAAGTTTTCAAAAATCCTCGAAGTCCCATTGGTTGAGAGTGACAAGTGACATGTCACCCACTTTTCAAAAGTTCCATTAGGTCACGTTTCTTAAAGACCATTGTCTTTTCCGAATGCAACCAGGAGCTTCCTTGGTTTGCAACAATTGTAAATCAATATTCTCACAGTGTTCATTTCGTTTCCGCGGGTGCCAAGTTAGAGCTGACAAAATTGTCCTTTATCACATATTCGTCCTTGGCCACGTCCGACAGAATGATGACAGCACATCAGTTTTTGCTTTGTGAATGCAGCTTTGACGAACACTTTTTTCAGAATGGGCTTCTCGTGACTTGTGCAGAAGTAAAATTCAGCTTTTAGCAAACTCGAGTAAACTAGGCCCAAAAGCAGTCAACTTATGCTTTCTAGTAATAAACAAAAACAAGAAAAGTATTAATTAAAGAAATAATGTTGGTTCTGTATCCACCCTAGGTTTACTAATTAATTAACCCTCCCGATTAAACTAATGTTACCTAGCAAATGCAAACAAATAAAGCAGCGTTTATATCTACCAGTCTTCATTAATCCATGAGACTTATATGCACCTAGAATAGTAGAAATGACATCACATAGACAAGGAAAAGCAAAATAAGCACATGCTTCTTTTAAGTTTGCTGCAGTTAGTAATGACAAAAACGAAAACGACAAATTATTTTTATTATTTTGCACGAACAAAAAGATGCAACATTAATGCACGTTTATGAGCACACATGTTAGTCCCCCCATGTGTAAAGTTTAATCTAAGTTGTATTAATACAATACATCACAAATCATTAATATTATTATACATGTTATGGAAATGTGACTTTGCGAGTTTAAACAAAATTTTGTTTTCTATCTCGCTCCATCACACCCCCTCCGTTTCATTGTCCCGTGTCCATCGAAGGACAGGAGGTCCTCGCCCTCGCTGATACCGGGTGCCGTCAAAGTGTCCTCCGTCCTCAAGACCTGGCTCTCCCTCCGAGTGCCCCTACAGGAGTGGTAGCCATCCGGTGCATCCATGGGGACACTAAACGGTACCCCACCACTCAAGTATGGGTACAACACCCCGGCGATCCAGGTACTAACCTCACGGTCGGTCTTGTGCCGGCCCTACCCGAACAAGCCATCCTGGGGAGTGATTACCCTGGACTACCTCACCTCCTTCAGGACACTACTGATTCTCTAGTCCAGTGGTGGAAAGAGGCCCCCTATTCCCAGGGTCTGTCTTCCGCCCCCACTGAAACCAAACCACGTAAAACAAAAAAACAGAAGAGAAAGGAGAAGAACAACCCTACATATGCCTACCCTACGAACATTGATGAGCATCCCTGGCAAACCGACCAAGAGTTCAGAGCCGCACAACAGGAGGATCCGCTCCTTCAAGAAGCATGGGGAAGGGCCTTAGACCATGAGGACCCCATACAAGTAGGTCCATACTTCTTCAAACAAAAGGGGTTGTTGTATCGAAAGGGAGGGCCACTCCAGAATCCGCAGCTACTGATCCCGGGCCCCTTCCAAGACAAGGTCCTTTTCTTAGCACACAGCCATCTGTTAGGGGGACATTTCGGGGATGAAAAGACCAGTCAGGCGGTCCTGGACAAGTTCTATTGGCCCAGCGTCCATCAACGCATAAAAACCTACTGCCGCGAATGTGCCGTCTGCCAAAAACACAGTCGGTATCGACCACCAAGGGTACCACTACAACCTCTCCCTCTTATAGACATCCCGTTCAGCAGGATAGGGATGGACATTATAGGACCCCTACTGCCCTCCCGAAGTGGGTGTCGCTACGCGTTGGTCGTAGTAGACTACGCCACTCGCTTCCCTGAAGCCTTCCCTTTACGCCAACCCACAGCACAGAACATAGCCAAAGCCCTAATAACAATGTTTTCCCGGGTTGGGTTTCCCCGAGAGATCCTTACCGACCAGGGCACGCCTTTCGTCTCGTCTCTTCTGAAACAGGTCTGTGCTCAATTAGGCATAAAACAAATCAGGACGTCTGCATACCACCCGCAAACTGACGGACTAGTCGAGCGTTACAACGCCACCCTAAAACAGACCCTAAAAAAGTTGCTAGGGTTAGAAGCCAGGCGGTGGGAAGAGATGTTACCGCTGGCCCTTTTTGCCATACGCTGTAAGACACAGAGCAGTACAGGCTACTCCCCCTATGAATTGCTGTATGGGCGGCCCCCTCGTACCCTACTGGACATGGCACAAGAAGCCTGGGAAGCCGAACCTGATCGCACACGTCCTTTACCCGAGTATGTGGACAACCTGAAGACCCATCTAGCCTAGATACGGGAAATAGTGAAACAGAACCTAGAAAGAGCTCAAGACGCACAAAAAAGACAGTATGATAAAGGTACAAGGGCCGTGTCTTCGCCATCGGGGACTTACAGCCTGATTCATGTACGGGCCGTTTTGCGTGTCCCTAATAGCGATCAATAGCGACTCGCTATTGAGGAAACGCAAAACGGCATTCATGTACTTTTCGGAGAAAAAATAGCGACTCGCATGCGGGCGCTAAAGCCGTTAGCGACCCACAAAAAACGCAGAATAATCGCTATTTCCGGCTACCTGCGATCGGGATTGCGACTCGCAATCCCGATCGCACGAGATTGCGCTCGCAATCTCGATTGCACGGGATTGCGAGTCGCATTCTCGCGGGATCTGGAAAACGGGAAGACGCATTCCGAGCACCGTGATGACATCACAACCAGGAAGCAGCCAAATCCCACCCCCAAACACCACAGTGACGCTATCAGTCGACTGTCCACGACGGAAAGCTGCCACCAACCCGCCGTTTGCGCATCCCGACCCCGCCGAAATAGCGACCGCTATGTCAGACGACCCGCAGCCCGGACCCAGCAACAGCGCTGGCCGAAAGCGCAAATTGAAATTTTCAGAACAGGAGCTGGAGAACCTCATAGAGGGTGTGGTGGCCAACCACGACCAGCTGTTTGGTGCAAACTCCCGGAGGGTCCCAGAGCAGGAGAAGAGGAGGATCTGGGTGGGGATTGCCGCAAGCGTGAACTCTGTGGGAGTTGCGGACAGGTCCCTGGAGGAATTAAAAAAGCGGTGGTACGACCTCCGAGGGCGTGCCAAGGAGAGGGTTGCGGAGCGCCTTGGTGAGGCATCAGGCACCGGAGGTGGTGGCCCGACTGTCCCACCCAACACCCCCCTGGAGGACCGGGTAGAGGACACGTTGGAGAGGGAGGCGTGTGTTGGTGTCACCCCTCTGGACTCCTCCCGCCCCACCCAAGACACCCAAGGTAAGTGGCATGCGACTGCGACCCTGTCCCCTATGACCGCCCATGACCAAATAGGCTCACTCATTGGCCCTTAGTCATGCCGTGCATCAGGAAATGCCCTGAAGCATTGTGGGAGACGTAGTATGTCCACAATGTAGTACTACCACAATGCGGCCCGAAAGGTTCCAAAGTGCGCAAATACACAGCCACCCAGGGAATGACACCCAGCATGCATGTAACATCTGCACGTCTGACAGTCACATGCACCTAATGAGTATCCACTTACCCTCACAGGTGCAGGAGATAGCAGCGACAGTGAGAGGCTGCTGATCGACGAGGAGGCCCAGGAGGAGGAATCCCTACCTGCTACCCAGCCACCAGCCCCTGCGCCAGCGCCAACACCAGCAGCCAGGCCACCCACCTTGCCTGCTGCATCCGCCTCAGGCCCACCGATTGCCAAGGCCAGGCCACCCACCTTGCCTGCTGCATCCGCCTCAGGCCCACCGGCTGCCAAGGCCAGGCCACCCACCTTGCCTGCTGCATCCGCCTCAGGCCCACCGGCTGCCAAGGCCAGGCCACCCACCTTGCCTGCTGCATCCGCCTCAGGCCCACCGGCTGCCAAGGCCAGGCCACCCACCACACCTGCCGCACCTGCAACACCAGCTGCTGCAAGACCTGCAGCTCGTCCACCACCATCTGGGCCAGCCACATCCGCTACACAGCGGCCGACCACCAGGAGGGGCAATGGCCACTTCCACGCATGCATGAGTGTGGAGCGGCGCATGCTGCGTTTACACCAGCGCCAGTCGCAGCAGCAAGGAGCCATCCAGCTCCAGCTGCAGAAGATCGGCCGCAATGTGGCGGGAGTGGGCGAGAGGGTGGACCGCATGACGGCGGCCATTGACCGCATGACGACGGCTATGGAACACAACACTGCAGCGCTGGTGAAGCACCGAAGTGTTGCTAGCAGGCGCCACCACCAGTTGCTGAGCCGGCTGTCCACCTACAGCCGCTCCAATTATGCCTCGGCAAATGTCACCACCCTGCTTGCGCGCCGCTCCTTAACCCAGCAGCACCAACTCGTCCAGTGCTGCGAGGATATTACCCGCGTGCTGGAGCATTTGACAACCGCGGTCACCGCACTGCACGCACCTGTGATTCCGGCAATTGTGGGGGGTGATGATGCTAGTGAGGGTGCCTCTAGTGTCAGCAGCCACTCTGCCACGCAGGCCCCCCCACCTAGGCGCAGCGCAAGGGCTGCCCCACCTCCAGCTGCCCAGGAAGAGGAAGAGGCTCCCAGGCGCCTGGGAATTGTGCGCCGGAGGCGCCAATGACATTGTGTCAGGGACACAGGCGCAGGCTGAACTTAAGCCTGCCATGGAGCGTCTCATGCAGTATGCATGAATACTGCTTTTTGTATATAGTTGTTACGAAGACCCATTTATTTTTTTGTGATTCAAACAAATACATTTATTTTGGTGCACACATACGCCTTGTGTAATCATTACAGTTTGCATGCAATTGTGATATGTGGGGTGGGGGAAGGGGGTGGGCTAGAAATTGTTAGCTGTGATGTGGTTGCGACGTCTGTGGCCTTCAGCTGGGTTCTCCCCGCGTGCATGGTGCGCATGTGCTGGTGGCCGGTCGTCCCCCTCAGATTCACTGCCTGAGATGTCAACTGGTATCCGGCGCTTGGTTGCAATGTTATGAAGCATTGCACAGACAGCCACAATGCGGCAGCACGCTGCAGGACTGTAATACATGGCCCCACCTGTCTTGTGCAGTATACGGAACCTGCTCTTGAGCAGGCCAAATGTCCTTTCAATACAGTTCCTTGTCCGGATGTGCGCAACATTGTAGCGGCGTTGCTGAGGTGTGGCAGGGTTGAGGTAAGGGGTCAGGAGGTATTCCCGTAGGGCGTAGCCACTGTCACCTGAATGAGAGGAGCAGATGTTGATTGCCTGTGCAGCGCAGTTACTTCATAGCAATGTGACATTGTCGACAAAGTGTACTTACCAAGTAGGTGTCCTTCCCCAAACTCTCCCCTGATCAGTCGTGTGTGGAGTCCGCTGTGCCTGAAGATAAAGGAGTCATGGGTACTCCCTGGGTACTGGGCCACAATGTCAGTGATGATGGTCTTGGCATTGCAGACCATCTGTATGTTGAGGGAGTGGTACGACTTCCTGTTGCGGTACATATACTCCATGGCAGCTGGTGGGCAGATGGCGACGTGGGTACAGTCTATGCAGCCAAGGACATGGGGAAAATGGGCAACATTATAAAATTGTAGTTTTGTGAGGTCCAAATCCTGTTGGCTCGTGGGAAATGTGATGTGCCGGTGGAGCTGGGTGAGCATGGCGTCAACAAAAGTGTGGAGGCAGCGTGACATGGTGGGCTGGGAAATCCCCCCAGCAGCGGCTACTATGCCCTGGAAACTGCCGGATGCCAGGAGGTGCAGGCTGCACAATACCTGCACATGTGTGGGCACAGAATTGTTTCGCCTTGTTGGGTGCTGCATGATGGGGTCGAGTTCTTGTATCAGCCAGGTGATCATTTCCCCATTCAGCCTGTATTTAGCATAAATCTGTTCTCTGGTTTGCCCCAGCAAGGTGACCCGCTGCCGGTAAATCCGTGCCTGCCTCATGCGTCTCCTCCGTGCTGCTCGCTGTAGCCTTCGCCGCCTCACCACCATGTACATCCCAGGCATTGTGGAACGCCTATTGCTGCTGCTGAATGTCCTTATGTGTGATTGGTCAGGCCTGGACCTGTTGGTGATTGGCTAACAGTTTTTCAAATTTTGGTTAATCATGGCTTTTATGGTTACCACCTGCTTTGAGTTGTCCTTAAATAGCGCCGCGCTAATGTGCGATTTAGCGATTTTTCGCTAATGTATTTCTTTCATGAATGCCGATTGAGACAATATTGCGTTTCGCTATTCAATTCGCAGATTCCGTGGTTGGTCGCTATTTCATTATCGCTAATGCTCGACTTCCCGGAGTCTGCGACTTTTACAGCGTAATCGCTATTCCGGTCGCTATTATTTTTTAGCGATTTCGCTATTTCGTATTTGAATGCCGATTCCGTGTTTTGCACCCGCAATTGCGTTTTCGCAGCCATTGCGGGCGCTATTTCGCTTCATGAATCAGGCTGTTAGTCCTTTTAATGATGCCCTCCTCCGACCAAAAACTTCTGGGACAGTGGCAAGGTCCCTATGTCATCCGGCGCCAGGTGACACCAGTCACATATGAGGTAGAACTAGACCCCACAAGAGGCACGTCCCAAATATACCACGTGAACCTCCTGAAAAAATGGGAAGGACTCCGTCCTGTCCTCACCGGGTCCAGGCTTCCGGCTTCCTTCCCTTTTGACCCCTGCCTAGATCCCGCTTTGACCACTGTCCAAACCCGGGAACTCCGAGAAGCCCTGTCGCCCGTCATGGAGGTCTTCTCCTCCTATCCAGGACGGACCACGGTCACCACACACACCATCAACACAGAACCAGGGAAAGTGGTTCGATTGAGACCATATCGAGTCCCTGAGGCACGCAGAGCAGTCATTCGAAGGGAGATCTAGGACATGCTTAAGATGGGGATCATCGAACCTTCGGTCAGCGATTGGAATTCCCCTATTGTCCTTGTGCCAAAACCTGACGAGTCTGTCAGGTTTTGCATAGACCTTCGAGAGGTCAACAAGGTATCCACATTCGATACTTATCCCTTACCGAGGGTGGATGAAATGGTCGAAAAAATAGGGAAGGCCAAATACATATCCACCCTCGACCTCTGCAAGGGCTACTGGCAGATACCCCTCAGAGGCCAAGATAAAAAAAAACGCCTTCTCTACCCCTGAGGGGCTATTTCAGTTCATCGTTATGCCTTTTGGGCTTCACGGGGCCCCCGCTACCTTTCAGCGAGCCATGAACCAGGTCTTGCGTCCACACTCTCTGTATGCCGGAGCCTATCTGGACGACATTGTTATCTTCAGCGATAGCTGGGAACAACACCTAAGGCATTTATACGAGGTAGTGTCTTCCCTAGGTTCTTTTGGTTTTTCCATCAACCCCGCCAAAACCACCCTTGCTGCGCAAACCGTCCAGTACCTCTGCTTTCTTCTGGGTGAAGGGTTGATCAGACCCCAGAAAACCAAAACCGAGGCTATCCAGACCCTACCCTTTCCATGGACAAAGAAAGACCTCCGAGCATTCCTCGGACTCCTGGGTTATTATAGGAGATTCGTTCCCAACTTCTCCCAGAGAGCAGCCCCTCTTACGGATCTCCTGAAGAAAGCCACTCACACCGACCTCGCCCTGAAAGAACCCACACCCCTCCAGTCCTGTCCTGATAAGCCCTGACTATTCTCTGCCGTTTATACTACAGACGGATGCCTCTGACCAGGGATTAGGGGCAGTCCTATCCCAGAAGGAAAAACTAGGGAACGAAAGGCCCATCCTCTTCCTCAGCCGAAAATTGTTCCCCAGAGAAAAGAACTATGCCGTTGTAGAGAAAGAAGCCCTCGCAATCAAATGGGCCATTGAGAGCCTTAGATACTATCTGGAGGGTAGGGACTTTACCATCTATACCGACCACGCCCCCTTGGAGTGGATGGCCCGGAACAAAGGACATAACGACCGGGTCCTCCGCTGGTTCCTATCTCTCCAGCCCTACCACTTCAGTACTCGACACCGGAAAGGAACAGAACAGGGCAACGCTGACTTCTTATCCCGATACCCCTCCTCTCCAACCCGTACAGGAAGGATAGCTAGGGGAAGGGATGTGATCCAGTCCCGCTTTCACCCCCGCCAGGACTAAAACCCCCTAGAAACTCACCGGTATCAGGGGCGCCAAACACAAGCCCTTTCGATCAACCACCCGTGACTCGCACCATTGCCAGAGCGGTATCCATGACGCGAAGTACCCCGCCCCTCTCTCTGTTACAGGAACCAACCAGCGGCCGCCACCAACAGGAAGCACTCTGTATCGACCCCGGAAGTCCCACCCCTAAGGCAGCGGCAGCACCAGTGAAAAAGGAACCCATCGACCAGAACGCCGTCGGAGCATCGTGGCGGATACCCAGACTGGCGGAGAAGACGGAGAAGAAGAGAAACCCGAAGAAGACGTATGGTCGGAGGATTGGTGGAGTCCCTGAGGAGGTGGCTGAAGAGCGGCCGTGGCTCACTGGAGAGCTACGGCGGACCGCGTGAGTACTTAGAACACATTTCAGAGCACGCTAGGCGCTCAGTGTATATAGTGTATGATTCTCTCCCTTACCTAGTCACGGAGCACGTAGAGATATCAATGTGTAATTTGTAAAGCACCCTCACGGTATTGCCTCTGTTCCCCACACTCACCCTTCGGACACCCTTGCTGTTCTTCCCCCCCTTCTTCGCCCTTCCTCCCTTCCGTTCTCGGGAGCTTCCTTTTCCTCACGACTCCCTCATCTATCTTTCCCCCACAACCCGGTGTCGGTGACAGGATACTTGCCAACTCCAAGGCCAGAACTAACGGTCCCTTCTTTCTCTTGTTGCCCTCCGAGGTGTCTCCCCGAGGACAGACCCGACCTGAAGAACACCCAGATCGGACCCTGACCCAAAGCGAAGGACCCCAAACCAAGACCGACCCGACGGAAGGAAAAGACCCGGACCTCCCCACGGATCCATAGTTCTCTTGTTGTTGGACGTTTGTGTTTGAATAAAAACCGGCATAGCCCACTACATACGGCCTCCTTGCCTGATATTTCAGCCCGCGACACTCCCACCATCACAACTACAAAAGGTGAAAAAAACACATACAAAAGCCAAACAACAGAGAAGCACCATGGAGTCAGCCGGAGCAAGTGCAGAGGACAAACAGAACCCCATAAGCCACCCGGAGGACCAGCCAGGGACTTCGGGGTCAGGGAAGGGCAAGGAGAAGAGGAGTAGGAAGAAAAGGTTCAGTCCGCAGGAAAACAAGATCCTGATAACGGAGGTGATAAACACCATCAACTACTGTTCGTCACCTCCACTGTGTCACTGGCAACTAAAAATGGAAAATGGCAGCCCATCATGGACAAGGTGAATGCAGTCTGAGTGCTGAAGAGGACAATGGACGAGGTCAAGAGGCGCTGGAATGATGTCAAGCGCAAAACCAAGCAGACGCTCGCAAACAACCGGAAGGCAGGAATGCAGACTGGAGGTGGCAGTCCAGCGCCACAGGAGGAGCTGGACGAGATGGAGGAAATGGTGTCCACAGTCATCAGTGGGGAGATGGTGGCAGGAGTTGGGGGCCCGGACACTGCTCAACAGTACCGGACAGAACAGCAACAGGGTGAGTAACGACCAGGGACTGGGGACGGGGGGAGATGGGCACAATGGCACACATGCACAAGCACAGAAGAAATCTCCAACTTGACCTTTAGTGCTTGCAGGCCTGAGACACACACAACAAGGGGACCGGATGGCCAGTGAAAAATAACTAACTGGCATCAACATGCCAACTAAATAGAAGGTAAATTGTATCATAAATTGGAAAAAAGGTTTAAAAACAGCATCGGAAACACGAAAAACAAGTATATAAGCAGAGAGAAGTTGAAATATTTTGCCATGTTCTCAGAAGATGTGCAAATAAAGAAAACCCTTACCCATAAACACGGAGGCTAAGCTTTTTAGCATAAAAACGGGGATTAAAATCTCTTTCCCCTTTTAAAACATACCATAGTTTTGATGGAAGTGGCAGTGTAATGACAATACGCCCGGACAAATAACTATGAGGGCAAGAAATATCTAACCAGTTGTATTGGATTCCCCATCGCACCTCTGCAATGGAGAATGAGATTTAAATATCAAATGCCCTGAGGAAGGCGGACATACATTTATAAAATCCACTGAAACGTACGTTAGCTTCATATCTTCCCGGCTGGCAGCAATACCATGGATAGCAGAAAAGGACTTCTACCATGTGAATCATGAGCATGAGTATCTAGGCCGGGCACTCCATGTGGTTTGGAATGTGAGTTTGTGTTCCTGGTTGTGGTGAGAATGAGATGGAATAAGAGGTGCGGTGAGATGAGACATTGTTTCTTCCTTTTGATGGGGATATGACACGTTATTATTAATTTGTGGAAAGTTTATTTGTATGTACTGTATTGCACATTATAGAAGTAGTGTCTTCATGTTTGTTATACCTTAAAAATGTTGGTTACAATTTTTTTTTCTCTTCTTAAAAAAAGTATTTGTAATCTATTTAAAGAAGATGTCATGTTTTATCTTTATAAACAAACAATGAAGAATAACCTTTTTACATCTTAGAAAAAAGAGTATTCTGAATAAAATGAAGGAATGAAATTTGGCAGCATGTTTTGATTTGAATAGGATGAGATGCCCATTAGAGCTGTGTTAAGCCAAAGTTAAAACACTATAGGTCGAGTGGGAGATTTCTTCTGTACCTTTTGTGGCCTTTCCCCCTTCTCCCAGACCTGAAAAGTAAAAAATAGGGGGTACCTTTCTCTAATAGAACACATGCACAAGCAAGCACAGCACAGCACATCATCACACAAACCATGCCCCAGACCCCCAACTCCCACCAAGATACTAATGAACCCACGCACCCACGAATGCCACATCCCAGCACAGTATAAGCACAGAAGGCAGAGGCACACCGCATGTAAGGGATCAGGGGGGACTATCCCAAATTGTGGCACACATATCACATTCAGAGCACAACAATATCAACAATGATGTGGCACAATCTGCAACATGTCCACAACAGGACAGGGAAAACAACTGGTCCCGCTTGTGTGCAGTAACTGGCCAATCACATATGGCATTGCAGGGAAATGTGAGCTGACAATGTACAAGTACAAACACATATCTGTGAAGTGGTCGAAATCTCCACTGTCCCACATCACATAGGCAGCTCCCCACAAACAGTCACAATGTACACTGTCATTCAGTCTGCATGCAAACATGTTCAATGAGTCAACATACATGTGAACACAATGTTAACCTGCATCTTCCCTTCACATTGCAGAGAGAAATACAACACCTCCTGCAGAGCAGTATCAACCTCTCTTCTCTGATGACAAAGAGGACAACCAGACCTTCAACTCGAAGCCCTCTAATAGCTCGTGGACAGCCTCCAGAGCCCACTTCCAGGATCACGCAGCCCCGCTGCTACGAGGAGAACCCACCCCCTGCACAGTACACACAGGAGGCAGCACCCACCACCATGGCTGACTCCCAGGACCCCCACAACCAACAGTTGTCCTTTCAACTCTGTGTGTTGGGGTGCCAGGAGAAGCAGTCTGAACATGTGCAGGTGGGGTTCAACCGCATGGCAGAAAAACTAGACGCCATACGTGGGTGCCTAAGTCCCATAAGGGATCACTCACAGTCCCTAATAGACACCGACAGTCCAATCCATGCCCTCCAACGAACCATGGATGAAATCGCCAGAGTCCTGACTCAGAGGCAAGAATGACTGTCCAGTCATAGTGGCTCCAGCGAGCTCGCGCACGAGTTGGGGCTCATGTGGAGGCACATGGAGGACAGGGAGCGTAACTGTGTGGAAACAGCGGCTGACACGGCTGCACACCAGTGAGAGTGGGCTAGGTCCCTTAATGCCATAAAGACCATCCTTATTGCATTGCTGCCACAAGGCCTGGCGCCGATGCATGCTGCTGCTACCACTCCATGCACATCTCCGGCCACTGATGTGTCAGTGCCACGCAGTGTGGCAGACATTCTACCTCTGGCCCCTGCGGAGTCACTGCCACACAGTGCTGGAGACAGAACACCACCACCCACATGTGAGGCACCTGCAACAGCAGAGGACGAATATGAGGAGGAATTTGGCCTCATGGTCATAAGGAAGCGGTAGCATCCGTGTCCGCCATATGGCCTGTTAAAGCATGGTTCTGCCCTCCGCATCATCTCCTTCCAGTGTACCCCGATGCATTCTGCGACACTCACCTCGGACCTTGACATGGACTGCCATATTCTGTGTGGTCACCCATGACCCTCAGTATTCAAGGGGAATTAATTCACCAACTTACAACGCGCCAAGGGGGCGCGTTTGCAGAGTGCTGCAGGGAGGGGTCGGGGCTCCGCCAAAATGCCTGCTCTTTTTTTTTACTTTAAAAAAAAAATGGAAAGAGGCCACGCGGCTCCCCTCCCGAGGCCAATTTCAGCCCCATGAACCCCTTCCCCTGGGGCATGGCCACATTTAAATTTTTTATATTTTTATTTTTAAAGGAGGGGGCTGCATGCCCCCCCTCCTTAGGCCTCTATTGGCCAGGGGGACCCCATCCCCCGGGGCTGTGCCTCTTTGTTTATTTATTTTTTCTCTTAATTTTAATATTGAAGGGGCAACTCTGGGCAACTTCTGGCCCCAGGGACCCCATCCCCCGGGGCCAATTCCTCCATGGTTCCGCCGGGTCCCCGCCTCCTGCAGGAGCTGGCATTGCTTTTCCACACAGGGAGTTGCTGACATGCAGCTCCCCTTGTGGAAAAGCAATCTGCTTTGGATTTTGGAAGCGAGAGCAGGAAACCTGCTCTCGCTTCCAAATTCCAAAGCAGTGTTTGCAATGACGGGGTGGGAGCCGCATGGCTCCGGCCATGTCATTGCAAACAGCAGTGTCCCGGGGTGGGCACCCCGGGACACAACAGGAGCAGGCCCCCAGGGACCTCAATGGCTCCAGGAGGGGGCCTGCAGGGAGGTGGTGGTCCCAGGGGCTTGGGGGGGCCCTGCGATGCACCCCTTTGTTATTTATAAGAAGCCCCGGGTGGTGCTAGTCCTCGGAGGAGCGTGGGGGTTGGGCCCCCATGTATTCTTTATTAAATAAGCCCCAGGGAGGTGGCGGTCCCCAGGGAGGTGGCGGTCCCCAGGGCTGCAGGGGGACGGGTGCCCCCCCATAATGAGCATAGCCCCTGGGAGGTGGCGGTTCCCGGGGCCCCCGCTATTATTTTTGGGCAATCCTCCGGGACCTGGTCCACCCGGGGGCCTCATTTAAGCTCCCGCGCTTCATTTTTTAAAATAATTTCTGCGGGATTCTAAATTATATTAAAAAATATATTTTTTTTGGCCCTGGGGGTCAGGGTGTTTCTACCCTGCCCCCTTTTCTTGTTTTTCATCTTTTTTTCATTGTTTTCTTGTGACTCGGGTCTACCGAGTCACAAGATGGCTGCCAACACTTCCTGGTTTGGAGTGTTGGTAGCCAATCACGGTGAAGCTTGTGTTCGGGAGGGTTTGCGAACCCACCACTGCCCTAGATATCGAAACTTTTTTCTTTTTCCAATTTCTCAGGAACTAATGAACGGATTTACACCATTTAACAAAAAGGATTTGTTCTGAACCAAGGGCTATGTTTTTGTCAAATTTGGTGCAAGTCCGTTCAGTAGTTCGGGCTGTACCTTTGTCTAAAGTTTCCTACGGATAATAATATGGGGCAAACGCATTTTGGGACCTCCCATTTTTCTTGGCCCCCACTTTGCGAATCAGCCCGAAACTTTCAAGACAGATTCGTCAACCGGCGCCAGTTATTGGGAAAATAAAAAACACTTTTCCTATGGAAACTAGGTCCTAAGTATAACTACCTACTGGCAACCGCCAGTAGGAGATATATATATATATATATCATACTATCTATACACACTGAGAGAAGGCACACATACTCTGTTTCTTCCATGTTGCAGTATCTTGGGTTTCTTATACACAGATTCTCTTTTTCTTTCTCTCTCTCTTTCTTATGAGAGCTAGCGTTATGTGTCTGTCCGGTTTCTGTTGGTATCCTTTACCACCTGTACCTCTGGGCATACTTGGTCAGGATGCTTACCAGCTGATGGGTCAGCAGAATGACACAGAATGTGAGTGTTCTGTCGAGGCTACGTTTCATGAGCTTTTGCATTTGTGTGGGTGGCTCCCACGGTTCACACTGTCTTCTTATGTGTATCCCTATCATCTACATACTTGTCTCTCCTTGTAGTCATGGTTCTGTATATCTCTACAGGGGTGACATCTGTCTCTACACCTGTCATTCCTGGCATTCACTGTGGTGCATACTCATTTGTACATTCTGGCTCTGTTATGCTCTGTTATGCTGTTTTGGCCTTCTCTGTGGCTTTCTCCGTTCTTGCAGATCCATGGCATCCTGCGCACAGTTTGGCTTTTAATCCTCATTACAGAGGTGTATGGATTTTCTTCCATGGTGCACTGACCATTCTGGTTTCTGTGATTTCCCTTTGCCCATTCCTGGATGAGGGATGTCTTGTACTGTCCTCTGACAGGCTGTGTTACTACTGCCTTCCTTGTTACTGCTCCTCTACAGGGCTTCACGGGTCTAGGGTCAGCCACGCTTGCACTTGCTGTCCCCACCTGTTTTAGTCAATCTTATTGATGGATTAGTTCTCTTTTGGAACTTGGTGGGTTTCAGTCGCAGACCCTCCTCCAATGGCGTATAGCTTTGGTATCTGTTCTAAGTTAGGGAATCTGCGGCTAGATGTCTCCATCAAATGAACAAGTTACCTTCGGGAACTATTTATCTGGTGGAGACAGTCTAGCCGCAGATTCCTTAACGCCCACCCCTCCTCCCCGCTCTGTGAGGACCTTTACAAGTTGGGTTCTTACCCACTGATTTTTCTACCAGTGGTCTCTGCCTTCATGCGTGTTAGTCTACTTCACATCCTTCCAAGGTCTAGGTGTCTTACTCTGTTTTACCTGTTGCTTCTCCAGCCATTCTCGCAATTGGGTGGTGGGCTCATTTATCCATCCACACTCTTACACCCTGGTTCTTTTCCAGTGTGGAGATTGGTTATGTCCTTCTTCCCTCCCTCCCTCATATTTTTTCTCCAATAGTTTGGGGTCTATTTAACTGTGCTACAGTCAATTGGTCATATATAGTGTGTATGATTGTACATACTCTGTGCTGAAGTGTTATCAATTGCCAAAACAGTCATGTAGTTACAGTATTGTTATCCATTACCATAAGATTCATGCGGTTTCAGACTGCTTGTTGTTTACCATAATATTCATTTCCATTGCTGTTTTGCCTCACGGGACGCACCTCTCCAGGAGAATCAACACCTCTAAAGGACTAAAACAAGGGTGCATCCTAGCCCCTACTTTGTTTAATCTTTTCCTGGCAGACCTACCAGGGGAACTGGACAGCATTAAATCGCACGCCCCACGGTTGGGGGACATCACACTGTCCAACCTCCTCTACGCTGACGACCTGGTTCTAATTAGTCGAACCCCAATTGGCCTTCAGCAACTTCTAAACACTACCAGCACATTTTCACAGCGTAACGGGTTAAAAATCAACCTAAAGAAAACAAAAACCATGGCTGTGAATTATAAGAAGGCCAGGAAAAACTGCTGGTATTTGGACGGACACAAATTGGACCATGTAGTATGCTACAAATATCTGGGAGTCCTAGTAGACAGAAGAGGCTTGTCTAAACCGCAATTAGAGACGTTGCATCGAAAAGGCACCATGAGCTGCTTTGCGATGATCCCCTTGAAGAAAATACTGCCAGATTACACGCTTGACCCGCTTCTACAAGTATTGGGAGCTCCCCTTCAACCGATGCTAACATATGGGAGCGAATCAACTCTCGGAAAAGATGCTCTTACCCTCGATAGAGTGATCAGCAAAACCTTCAGAACCATCTTTCGGCTACCCAGTTATGTATCCCCTGCCCAAATCCGTCTGGAGTTCGGGATTCAAAAACAGACAGTGGAAAGAAGGGGCAGCTTCATAAAATGCTGGCATAAGATTAGAAATGCAGAGCAAGGCACCCTAAACGCCCACCTTTGGATTGAGCTGCAGCGACGAGAATCTTCATACGCAAGGAAGTATCTGATGGAATCGTTAGAAGTACTCGAACTGTCTGACCTCTGGAACACCTCAGTAGATCACAAAAGCTTTAAAAAGCTAGTAACAAAGATTACAAAAATAACATCGCTATTAGAGGACAAGGAAACTCTAGCAAAAAGGGCACATGGATGAACAGTCTTAAACGACTATAAAACACTAAAGACTCAAGCGTATATGGATCACGGATTCAATCAGAAGACTAAAGAGAAATTTTTAAAACTACGATTCGGTATACTACCAATTCTCCCTCACCTGGCCCCATGGAAAAGGAACCAGGAAGACAAAACTTGCCGCCTCTGCAGTGCAGGACCTGAAGTTCTAATCCACATAATATGTATCTGTCCAATCTTAACGGACAAAAGGAGATCCTTATTACGCGCAATATGGAACCAGAAGGCATTAGAACCTGCAGACAAGCAGTCAAATTATGTTTTAATCCCCAGGAGACCCAATTAAATTGTAGACTTACAAAATACTTTGATGCAGTGACGGAGAGAAGGAGACACAAAATGAGGAAACAGAGTAACATTTAGTCACTGCCTCCGAGCATAACTTTGGGACCGCAGCTCAAACGAACAATAATAAAAATGTAAACTGTTAATATGAACTTCATAATTTTAATTCCTGCTAATAAATTTTTACCTTTGACATGTATCTCTTTTAAAGTTGTGTACTTTAAATTGTGAATTTTAATTAACTGTGCAATAAACTTATCTTATCTTATCTTATCTCATGGGAGGGTATGGTTCTTCGCTTATTCGAGACTGTTTCTAGGGGCGCGCACTCTGCTCTCTCCTTTCAGTCCTTTGCACTCTGAAGTGTTTTTCTCTATCATGCATTGTAATGTTTCTCATCATTTTTGTTTTGTAAGTCAGCCTTTCCTGTTGGGTCCCGATGGTCATGGCTGTGACTTAGGGACAAGTTATAAAATAAACGGGCTGGGGCATGACCTCATGGTCATAAAACATGAAGGTGGGGAGTGTGCATTACTAGCTGCATGATGTGGTGCAGTGTGGAGTATGTAACCAGGCCGCTGTGCAAAAATGGTACGCAGTACCCTTTTATCAGTCTTAGAGCTTAAAACATTCTGTATACATTTAAAAAATGCATAATAATCGTTGCCCAAACCAAAACATTCATCATACAGGTCCTTTCAGGCAGGGATACACTATAATGTTCTACAAAGGTAAGAAAAAGCATTTCTCTTTCAGACCAGCAGAATGGCCGAGTTGACTGAAAAGTGGTTGATGAGTACATTTCAAGCTATTATCCCGCCTTCTATCCAATCACGCTTGGCAAATGTATTACAATGAAATTGGGTAATAGTTACACCTGTTGTTTGCAGCAGGTAAGACATAATAATCATTGACAAAGCCAGGACGTCTGGATTTAATAAACCAATGTATGGAAAGTCAAGCAACACAAATGTGGATTTGTGAATGCATTCAAAACGAGGAGATCAGAGAAGGACAGATAGGGAGGGAAGTTTGTCATGTGTTGAAAGTATGCACTCCATTGGAGGTGAAAGGATACGCCCAAACAAAAGCATTAGGTGACAGGGAAAATGCCTCTGGGATAAGCCCACACGTTATTGGCAGTGTCTCCAGAAAGCGTGTTTTTTTAATGCAGTTTTCTTTATACTGCGAACTCTGCGCAAGGGCAGTGGAGGCCTTTACATAAACACTAGTTACATTACTCTAGGCCAGATTTTTTTTGTGGGATTGGAAGATTAAGTGACAAGACTCGAACATAGTTCCCCGGTTCCAAAGTATGCAGCTCTGGCCGTAACGCCATATCTAGAGGGTAGGTAGTACTAGACAGGAATCCCCCTGTATATACATAGAAAACATCAACTTGCACTGTTAAACCCAGAGCTCAAAAAGGGCTTACTTTTACAAATCAAACGCACATAAAGAATACGGGCTTTGTGTTCGTGACTCACTCCCAACCACCTTTAGAAGTGCACCTCACAGCGCTTAGTCTACAAAATTTGGAGCAACGTCGGGGATTAAGTGAAATATTCTGAATGAGCATTTCCTCACCTGCTCCTTTAGCTTGTTCTAGTTCACCTGTCTATACAAGCAGTTTCTTACAGTCTAAAAAGGCATTACGGTTTAACAGCGGTACCTGCAGCCTAAATATCTGTAAAACAGGCGTGGGTGGTGTGGCAGATGTGAGAACAGGCATAAATCACAAATCTTCTCAAGATTGATATACACGGACAGGAATCTACATGGAAAACATTTTCTTGATAGATAAATATGAAACAGACGGTGGAATGATGCAACCAGACGCTTGGAGGGAGTAGCTGAACATCAAACAAGGCGCGATTCTGGACAACACTTACTTTCAGGGAAAAAATAATACACACTGTATTCTGTCTCTCACAATCCAAGGTGTGTTAAAAAGGAGATGAGCATGCAGAAGGTGCACATACTAGCGGGTTAAGCTTTACGCACGCTACACAGGGGCAAAGGTTAAGAACTTTAAGACATGAACTCTGTTGTGTGTCATGATTCGACACATAAACTGTCAAGTCGGGGCAGGATTGCAGACAGGAGTCTATCAGCAGGCTGCAGAAGTATCATAAATAAATAAATGTGAAGTCAAACGCACTCTGATTTATTCCAAAGTTTAGCCTTTCCGATTGAGGTGGGTGGTGCTGGTGGGTTAATCCTCCTGAGAGAAAGGATGTATGAATAAAAAGATAGCGCTATCCTCCATAGAGGGGCGTCCCCCATTCGCACTCAAGAGATACTGATATTTCAAGTTTAATCCATGTAAATAACAAAATAAAGTACTTTCTTGTCATCCAAATTAACTTTATTGACTTTCATCTTTTTCCAAAAAGATTTATATCCGTATTTGTATTATCAATACGATATGTAGATATGTCCAAAAACATTGAGGTGTGTCATTTATACACAAATCGTCATGTCTCAAATTGCCCAATGCATTTCAGGCTGAAGCCCTCCCTCAGGGGCCAATTTTCTGTAAATATTCAAAAACCTACCATTCAATCGAAGCACAAGGTCAATATCTAACAAATCAGTAAATAACATAAACTGATGATGAAAGTAACCAAGTGAAGTAAAAAAAAGATGTGACTATTAAAAGATAGCAACAATCTGATCTATTAAAATGTGCAAGTACCGAGAATCAATAAAGTTAATTTGGATGACAAGAACGTACTTTATTTAGTTATTTACATGAATTAAACTTGAAATCACAGTATCTCCTGAGTGCGACTGGGGGACGCCTCTCTATGCAGTAGTATCATAAACACTAATCACACAGTACCTGCAAGCAGATTGTCCAAAGTCAAGCTAACAATAATCGTATTGCAGGGGAGGAGCGAAGCGGAATGAGCTTTGTGAGTACACTGGTAACGGGGCAGGCGCTGTCAGTTTAAAGTGAAATTG
This sequence comes from Lissotriton helveticus, assembly GCF_964261635.1. Lineage (NCBI taxonomy): Eukaryota > Metazoa > Chordata > Amphibia > Caudata > Salamandridae > Lissotriton > Lissotriton helveticus. The sequence continues at coordinate 1,183,585,648 of NC_136067.1, forward strand.
ATGAGCATTGCCAAAGCGTGCTGCTGGTGTTGCGTTTTCCGGGGGAGCGGGGGTGGTGGTGTGGTCATCGTGGAGTTTGCCTTGTGGTCGTGTTCAGGCCATGAGGGGATAAAGCGGCTGCATTATGTCTTCTCCTGGCATGGGGGGCTGAATGGGGGTTTGCTGCGCCAAGGCATCTGCTATAAGAGGTACGGGATTGAACTTCTCGGAAAAGGTGGGAAATGCACCCACCAGTAGCCATATGCAGGCTATGATTTTTAACTGACTTGCACAAAAACCAATCCACAGCGTGGGAGAAGTCAGACACCAAAAAGTACAGATAACAGATCGCCTAACAGCTCAAATGCCGTCTAGGCTCGACCTAAAAAACATGCATAAAGCCTAGACTTGGTGCTATAGTGTACTGTGCCATGGAAATCGAGACATTGTGATATCTTAAAGTCTAAATGCTACTGTTAAGCGTTTTTTTTGATTAGGAATGAACGCTGCAGTGCATATTACAAGCAACTTTGATGCCAGAGGTATTGCATCGCAACACCTTTCATATCATAAACAAAGTGAATGAATTGAAGAGAGGAAAATAACTTAAATCTAAACTTTCTGATGGAGACATCTGCCTGTGGATTTCTCACCAATTGCATTACCCCAATGCCCAGCATTCCAAAGGAACTTTTCTCCTCAGCTCTCCCAAGTCAATGAGGAAGTCACAATGGAACGCTCAGCACGCGACTCCACGTGATGTCATCAGAGCCATAAGAAGACCTCGCCGGCTAGCTGACGTCAGTTCCCTTTGTTCCGAACCGTCGACGCATACCGTTTTTTTTCTCAGGCTCTCCATTTCTTGGCATTTCTTTGTTGCTATTGTCGCGACTTTGTAGCAGTTGAGGATGACTACTCCAAGGAAGTCGGGTTTCGAACCATGCAGAGAGTGTGGGGGCTAGATGTCCATCGCTGACCTCCATGAAGACTGTTTATGGTGCATTTCGTTGGATCATGTCGTTGGGACATGCACTTTGTGCAAGCGCATGAATCCAAAGGTGCTGAAGGAGAGGGAGGCCAAATTAATCATGGCTAAGGCCAAAAAGCAAGAGGGGTCACAGAAGATCTCGGACTCGCTCGAAGTTGCCGACTCCACATACTTTGATGTCTTCTAAGAAGCACAAAAAAGCAGCGCTATGGTTCTCTGCGTTTCTCTTCAAAAGGATGCGACTTCGGCCCCGTCTCCGGCTCCGAGGGCTGTGACTGCACCGGCTCAGAAAGATGCAATGCCTCCACTGTTGCCAAAGTCAACTACACCAGCTCTGGCCTCGGGATCACCGGCGCCACAACCAGAGCCACACTTGGTTCCTCCAGAGCCTGTGTTAACAGACCAGACATATCCCACTTTCCCAGTCCCAGGATTGGAATCATCAAATTTTTTAAATGCTATGTTTGGCTTATTCGCCAGAGCTGCAAACCCTACCGGTGTGACTCTTGGCTCCATGGGTCCGTTCTCATATTCCCAGGGAGGTTTCCTCCCTCACTTTCCCCAAGCACCGCTTACGCCTTTGATGCCTATGGCTCCAGGAGTTGGCTTCTTCTAACGCCAAGGTTATCAACGTCATTCCAGTCTTTGAAGGGTCGAGCTTCATCCCTGTGCAGTCTGGTTCCGGACCAGTGTTCACTTATCCCCAGCCGACTTCGACTCCTATTACTTGGACCTCCCCTCGACAATGATCCCGAAGTCACCGGTGTTGTGTCTGGCACCACCGATTCAGAGGATGAGATCTCGGATAGAGGCTTAAGGGCTGTTGGAGGAAGAGGAGTAATAGGAAAAACATGGAGGGGCTGAGGAAGGAGAGATTGTTGATCCTGATCTTCATTTTGAGGGTTTGCAAGAGGCTAGGGGCCTGGATTCCTCTCCTGAGTGGGAGCTTACATCATGAAAGGGCCTATTAACGCCAGAGGTGACCACATATCACACTGTAATTAGAAAGCCTGCAGACCTCTTGAAATTGTCTCTTCCTACATCGGAATTAAGATTGAATATTCTTACAGAGGTTCTTCATTCCTCTGTCTCTGAAAGGAAGCAAAGGTTCTGACACAATGAAGAGTTGACAGAGCCTATTCAGGATGTCTGGCAGAAGCCAATGTCCACTCAATCGGTTTCTAGGACCGTGGCAAGGAGGTACAAGGTGGCTCCTGGGGATCCTGCTTTTCTGCCCACCCATCCTTGGTAAGAAAGCTTGGTGGTCCAAGCTTTGTGCTGTTCAAGTGTGTCAGCAGGTTCATTCCCATCTACGCCTGCTGATAGGGAGTCAAAGCGCATGGAGCTATCAGCGTAGTAGGTTTTCTCATCTGGGAGTATGGCCCTCAAGTCCACCAATGCCACATGTTTTTTGGGTCGTTACATCCATGCCCTCATGGACTTAGCCACGGTTCTCCCAAAGATGCCTGAGGAGGGATTCCGGGTGGTTGTGCAAAAATGAGTTTGAGTTCTTGAATAGTGATCAAAGAAAAATTCCCAATATGTATGTATTGCCAAAAGTCCATAAGTCTCTTACTAATCCTCCAGGGAGACCCATTGTGGCAGCATGTGGCTCCTTGTTGAAACCACTCGCACAATATGTGGATGTATTTTTATTTCCACTGGTTAAAGAAATACCTGCGTATATTAGGGATACCATGGATTTGATATCGAAGGTGGAGGGGTTACATTTTGACCCAGATAAACAACTACTCTCCACCTTCGATATCGAATCCCTTTACACCAACATACCTCAGGACGATGCCTTGAGTGTGTTGGAGTTTGTATTGGAATCTAGGGCCCGCCCACATCAAGTACCTACTAAATTTATTGTCAAACTAGCCCGAATTTTCTTAAAAAATAAAATTTTCAATTTTAAAGAAAAATTGTACCTCCAAATCTCTGGGGTGGCAATGGGCTGTAGTTTTTCTCCGGAAAGCGCCAATTTGGTGATGGGCCAATTTGAGCAGAGATGGATATATAGCGACACCAACCCATTTCAACATCAGGTTGAGTTTTGGTGTAGCTATATAGACGATATTTTTATGATCTGGAACGGAGACGTGACACAACTTACTGAGTTCCACGATTGGTTGAAACACAGAACCCAAGAATTTAACATTACGGTGTCGAGTGACCCCCACAAAATCAATTTTTGGGATGTCTATATCGAGCATGAGGACGGGAAACTGTGTGTCAGTTTATATACTAAGCCCAAAGATCGCAATACCTTGCTACACTTCAGCAGTAATCACCCCCGGACCTTAAAAGAAAATTTACCATATGGCCAATTCCTCCGTATAAGGAGGAATTGTAGCAATAAACAACAATACTTTTTCCATGCTAATAATTTGAAGGTAAAATTGATGACACGAGGTTATCCTAAGAGATTAATTAAAGTTGCGCTCAAAAGAGCTTGGTACACCCCAAGAGAGACCCTGTTGGTACCTAAAGACAAGGATAAAACCAATACTCCACTCACATGTGTACTAACTTTTGATCCACAAGCTAATAAAGTTAAAAAAGTGATTCAAAGCAATTGGAAACTGTTGGGCGATCTGGATATACCCAAACCGTTGTTTGCGTTCAAGAAAGGTCAGAATATTCGTAGCCAGCTAGTAAGAGCCAATAGTAATACTGGAAAGGTAATGCCGAAAGACACTAGAGATCTTCTGGGTTTGCCTCCCGTGATTGGTCATTTCAAGTGCCATAATTGTGTGGCATGTGACCTGACGAGGGACTCTAAAGAAATTAATATCAATGGCAGTACACACATTCAAAAAACATTCTCTAACTGCAATTCGAAAAATCTGATTTATTGCATCAAGTGTCCATGCGAAAAATTTTATATTGGACAAACTATTCAGGCAGTGAAAACCCGGGTTCTACAACATAAATCCAGGATCAAGTGTCAGACCATAGGGGCCCCTTTGGTCAATCATTATCTCACGCAGAACCATTCGGTCAAGGACATGTACTGGTCAGTACTGTGTTGTGTGACGAACCATAGTAAAGGAGAAACAGTAATTAAACTTAACCACCTGGAAGCGAGACTGATTGAAAAATATCAAACATTTAAAACAGGGCTCAACGATAAAGACGAGGTTTGGTCATTACTTAGTTGAATATTGTATGTGACTTTTTGCGTTTAAATAATTCTTCTGAAGTATGTATAGAGACTCTTCTCTATATATATGAAACTGTTTGAACTGTACTTGTTGATAGTGTTACTGTGTATTTGTATATAGAATTCTCCAGTTGTACATACTGTAATTTATAGGAAACTGCCTTAGATTGTAAGAGGCTCTGGCAACTCACTGGGATATAAGGTCTCTTAGTATCCTTTGTTGATATACATTAGAATAGTATGCTTGAGTTTTTTAGTGACCCTATTTTTTGTAATTAGAGTTATATGTTTGTAATCGCTAAACCTATACTAGTATTACAGCTTTTTGTGAATACTGGCATTGATGGTAGAATGTTGTTCAGGCACAATTATTTGCCGCCATTTTGGATCAGGCACTGATTTGTATCCCGAGCGTGGAGTCCTTTTTCCTTTTCCAGTAACTGAATGGGAGAAAGTCGGAACAGTCTGTTGTTTGTTTCTCCGTGACTATGTGTGGCATGATATAGATAGCCGGAGATGCAGATGCCTTCCGGCGGCGTGAGTGAAGGCGCGTTGTAACGGCCTTACAATAGAGTTGGTTACGGCGAGTGAAAGGGGCGGTAATTTGTGTGGAGCGACCCCGCAGAATTGGAGTGATTGAGGCCATTTCTTTCTTCCAACTGTATGACCTGACTTGTAAGTACTTTGGCCCGTTTCAGATCCATTTGCCATTACCTTGCTGAGGCAATGTATATATGCGGTTGAAGTAACAGTAGTTTATTTTATTTTTCTTGATTTCTGCATTTAGTAGATTGGGTAGCAGAGTCTTGCCATGGAATAATTTAGCACTACCCTTGTTGGTAGGTGCAAGAGACCGGTTGACCTCAATTTTATGAGGTGGAGGACGATACTGGTACCTCTATACTAAGAGGTGGAACACAGCTCATTGCTGGTACGTTTTTGGAATTGTGGAATTGTTTAGTTCACCTTGTTTTTGGGTGCAATGTTAGGTATTAGGTGTATTTTACACTCTGTGGGTATTGGTTTGTGGGTCTGTCACGCTTTTGTCAGATTGATAGAGAGATTCCCTGTGCACATTAGGTGGTGTTATTTTCTTTTCTTCTTCTTTTTTTAAAAAGAATGTTGCCAAGACCTCGAGGATCTTCTCTTCCTCTGTAGCTCTAGGGGCACCTTTGGGTGTTGGTGTCCGTGACGTTAATAGTCGTATATGTATATAGATATGTATTTATTTTGTATTTATTTTTGTAGGTAACGTTGTACTTGTTGCCCAAAGTCCTGAGGAGGCTTTAAACTGTTTGATAGGCCGAAACGCGTCGACAGTTATTATAATCCGACACCATACAAATGTGGAATTGATTTTGAAAAATCCTACGAGAGCTTTTCAAAAAAAGAAGCATAAAGACATTTTAGCTTCTGAGGCTCTATGACTATATGGTGATTGTGAGAAAGGAATTAAGGCTATAAAAGATAATGCCATAAATTTCCTTATGTAAAAGATTGGGCTTCAGTTAAACCCGTGGAAATAGGGTTTTACAAAGGTTTGGTTGCTTTGCGTCATGCTTATGTTTTGTTGCACATTGTAAATATTGTGTATAGATATATGACGTCTGTATATAAATTAACCCTGGGCGAAGCACTACGCTACGCTCGCGGAGTTTGCGAAGTTTTTGCAACTTCGCACTACGCGAGCTGCACGTAGCACAGTGCGAACATGCGTAGTGCAGCGTAGCGTAGTGCAGCGGTCATTTCTTGCTTGTTCGCGGTCCTGAACGTCATGTTCGCGACCGCGAGCAAGCAAAATGACATCCCGACGAGATTCTCAACGCGAACAGGTCAGGTTTCTCATTGTGAGTGGTTGCGCATGCTCGCGACCGCTCTCAATGAGAAACTACCTGTTCGCTTTGAGAAAGCTGCTGCTCGAGTAATAATCTACTCGAGCAACAGAAAACTACAGCTTGCACTGTGCAAGATGCCGTTTTCAATGCTTGCACAGTGCCGGATGCTTGTCTTCACTGCGCAATCATTGAAAACGCATCTTGCACAGTGCGAACATGCTACTACGCAGCTCGCGTAGTGCTACGTGAAGTTCGCGTAGTGCGAAGTGCACTTCGCGTAGCTTCGCGTAGCGCTACTTCACGAACTACGCCCACCCTTAATATAAATGTGTATAAAATGAAAAAAATGGAAAGAACTGATAATAATATTCAGTGAAAAGAAGAATTGGTTGACTAAAACTAGTAATTTAAACCAACTTTTTGTGTTTGTGTATAATTTTGTTGGTATAAAGTTTCTGATAGCGACTAGATGAACAAAAAATACTATGTGGTAGATTTATTCTGTGTGGAAATTAAAAACCATGGACAGATAATTTATAGTGTCTGTCCTCGACTAGAAGGTTTCTAAAAAGAAATACCAGAGGCATCATTGTATTTATTTTGAGGAGGGACAAGGGCATTTGTCTGAGGTGATAATCGGATGCCCAAGTGATCCAATCTGGTCCGGGCACGGCTGACTCTGTAGCCAGAGAAATGGGATGCAAAAGACACAATTGATGGACGGAATGCAAAACAAATTAAAACATTAACCCCAGTCAAGAGATCTGGGTTAAAGCCATCATCATTTTGCTCACCATGCCACCCCAGTTTAGACCTGGCCATATGCAAATAAGTCTTGACCCTGTGCCTCATGGGAACAGTCCAGCCCGAACTGCCAGGCCAGTTTCTCCCTGGACCGCAAACAAGCATCCTAGGACCTGTTTCAAGGTTTCACCCCTCTTCAGCAAGGATAGCTTGATTCCAGTGGCACAGTGAGCCCAGGACCCACATTCGGGCATACCTGGCACACTTAGGGCGAGAAAGCAATAGACCCAATTGATGGACGGAATGCAGAACAAATCAAAACATTCACCCCCAGTCAAGAGATCTGGGTTTAATCCATTATTTAATGGGATGGCCTGTGTCAACAAGGAGGCACGCTTGTTGCATGGTTCAGGATTCTCACCTGATGTCCAGGCTACATTGCTGGATTTGCCCTTTGATGGGTCCCGTCTGCTCAAGGCTAAATCGGATTTGGAGCTGAGGTGCTTTAAGGACAGCAAAGCTGCGGCAAGGTCTTTGGTGCTTCTGACTCAACCCAGAAGTTTTGCACAGTTTTGCAAGGGTTGTGGCTTTGCAAGAAATTTGTACGTTTGTGCCAAGCAACAACTGCAGTAGGCAAATCCCTTGTTCAGGTCATACAGGGGAAAGGGCAGAGGTAGTCTGCGGGATGATGCACAAAAACAAGTCTCATCCTCCTCCTCTTCTGCCTCTCCAGATGTTGTTGCAGGGAAGCAGCTCTAGATCCGACATCCTAGAGCATGCTTGTCCCGTGGGAGGATGGGTATCCCCTTTTCTACAGCTCTAGAGGTCTGTTACTACAGATTGAAGGGTGTTAAACATCATATAGAGTGGGTATGCCCAACCCTTCTGGAAGTGTTCCTCTCTTTTCCCTCCACATCACGGCTTTCGCTCAGAAGAGCACTTTCTGCTTCTCCAGCAGAAGGTCCTGTCATTGCTGCAAAAGGGTACAATTGAGGTGGTTCCGGAGCAGGAAAGGCATCAGGGGTGCTACTCTCGCTACTTCATTATACCCAAAAGGACGGTCGTTTACGGCCGATCATTGACCTCAGGGTTTTTAATTTTTACCTCAAACAGGAGAAGTTCAAAATGTTGACCCTGGCTCAGGTACTTGTTCTGCTGCAGAAGGAAGACTGGATGGTGCTGATCAATTTACAGGTTGCGTATTTTCACATTCCCATCCTGAAGTCATATCAGAAGTATCTCAGTTTTACGATGGGGTCTCACCATTACCAGTTTGCAGTCCTTCTATTTGGCCTTACGTCCACTCCTTGGGTCTTAACGAAGGTGATGGCGGTGGTGGTAGCTCATTTCAGAAGGTCTGGGGTTCTTGTATTTTCCTATCTAGATGACGGCTCTCAAAGCGAAGTCGTCAGAGATGGTGCGGTATCATTTGCAGGTAACAATGCAACTGTTATTCAGGTTGGGGTTTTTAATAAATGTACCCAAATCTTGCCTGGTGCCCTCTCAGCACAACCTGTTTATAGGGGCAGAGCTGGACACAACTGTGAGTTGTGCCTTCCCGCCTCCACAGAGAATTCAAGACATCCAGGCTATGATCCCACTTTTTCAGAATGGAGTAGCTGTACCAGTCCTGACGGTCTTTCCCCTCCTCGGTCTGTTTGCTTCTTGCATACCGTTGGTCAACCATGCACGCTGGCATATGATTATGAGGGCCCTCCAGTGGTGCCTCCGCAAGCAGTGATTTAGACACAAAGGAGATCTCGAGGAGGTGGTCAGAATCTCCAGAGATACTGCAGGGGATCTGCTATGGTGGAGTGTTCCAGGCAACCTGTCTCCTTTTCTGGTGACCACAGTGGCAACAGATGACTCCACTCTAGGGTGGGGAGCTCATCTGGGGGATCTGGAGGTCAAGGGTCTTTGATGTGAAACTTTCTTTCCTCTGGAGACCAATCTTGTGGAATTGTGGGCAATACGTTTGGCTGTCATGGCCTTCCTTCCTCCACTTTACGGTCAGTTGGTTCAGGTCCTAACGGACAACACTACCGCAATGTGGTACATCAGCAAACGGGGAGGAGTAGGGTCGTATTTTCTCTGCAGAGAGGCTCTGCGACTGGTCCTGGAACCATGACCATCAGATTTGCACATAAATCATTTGTCAGGAGACCTGAATGTGCGTGAAGACAGTCTCAGTCAGCAGTATTCGGCCAATCACAAGTGGCGTCTCCATCCGGAGGTGGTCGTTCATGTTTTCAGGATGTGGGGTTTCCCTCGGTTGGACTGAAGAGAATGCGCACTGCCCGTCATTCTGCAGTCTCCAGTATTCAATGTGGGGAGCGTTGGGGTGATGCATTTTTGTTAGATTGGAGCTCATGGCTTCTTTACACATTCCCCCATACCCTTAATGCACGAGAAAGATTTGGAAAGACTGGGCCCAAGTCATATTGATTGCCTCGGATTGGGTGCGAAGGGTGTGGTACACAGACCTCCTTTGCCTCTCATTGCACCCTCCCCTCAGTCTCCCTCTCAGGGCTGACCTCCTCTTGCAGTTTCAGGTTCTACACCCCCACCTTCAGAGCCGGCACCTTCATGCCTGAAGATAGAATGGGGCAACAGAGTTCTTTCTCTCTCCCACCAGATGTGGGGGACGGTATTTTATAGGCCAGAAGAAACTCCCCAAATCTGTCTATTCTGGTAGGTCGGACAAATTTGTTTAATGGTGTGGAGAGAAATCGATTGATCCCTAAAGGCCCATTTATCTGATGTTTTGAGATTCTCGCTTTCCCTGGCACAACAGTGTTGCGCAGTAGTTACTGTCAAGGGCTACTTATCTCCTTTGTCTGCCTTTCTCTGTTTACCAGACCAACCCTCATTTTTTAAATTTCCCCTAGTTATGAGATTCATGAAGGGTTTAACAAATAGGTTTCCTTCCACTCCTTTTATTATGTCTCAGTGGTATTTAAATATGCTGCTCACGTTTTTGATGGGTTCACCCTTTGAACCTTTGCATAGTTGTCCCTCAAGGTTCCTAGAGTTTGCCACTAAGAATATAGTTTTAATCACTTCCACTAGGAGGGTAAGTGAACTGCAGGCTCTTAGTTCTAAGCCTCATTTTACATCATTCCATGCAGATAGGATGGTTCTTAGGACCAGAGCTGCTTTCCTGCCTAAGGTGGTCACTCCTCTTCACTTGGGGCAGCCCATTACCTTATCCTCTTTCTATCCCCCCTCACCCTTCTAAGGATGAGGAGAGACTTCATCGTCGGGACCCCAAGAGGGGTCTACCTGGACATAACCAAGGACTTCAGGTTGGACAATCAACTCTGGCCACTCTGAGGTTATATAGGCAAGGTGAAGGGCAAGGCTGTCCACTAAAGAACGCTATGCAGGTGGATCATCCTGTGCGAAGAAGGAGACACCTGAAGGTATTTGTGGTCATTCTACCAGAGCTACATCTTGTTCTTCTGCTTTGGCTAGAGGTTTCCCTGTGGTAGACATCTGTGTCATGTCCTTTAGGATAGTGTCATAATGTACATACCAAATCACATACGGTTTTTCCCATTCATACAACATAACGGTTCTACTCAGGTGATCTTTTACCCAGTAGCTTACTTCTGTCTTTTCGACAACAGACTCCTGGTACCCTATCTTAATCCCTGTGCTCGACGTACATAAACATGTCCTCAGGCACAGGAGATGTATTCTGTATAATGGTCACCTCTCTTTTTTTCATCCATGGCCAACAGTCAGCTATGAAGAAGTGTTTTTATTTAGAAAAGGATTTGCAAGGAATTAGTGAATGTTTTAAAAACATATCTATTCTAGAAGAAACCCCGGAGTGACCACTTTAGTGAAAAAGACCCTCACTCTCCCTTACAGAAAGAGAGGAGAATTCCTTCCAGGCTGGATCGAGACTCTGCAGGCTGATCCTTCATCCAGCAGAGACCTGACATCCCTTGCGGGGAGCCATCCTTGACGCAGAGACGGGGTCCTTCATTCAGAACCACCAGGTGAGGGGTTAGTACTTCCCCGGGGGTGCCTTAGCTCCAGTAGGATCTATCCTGACATTTACATACACAGGCTACACCCACATACAGACTACCGAGGCTAGGTACATTTATGTAGGCTACGCATCGTAGGATTACGCCAATGCTATTGTCTTATATGATCTGCTTTTATTTATCTCATTAGCACTACGGTAGAAATGTATCTACTTTTTATGATATTGGTAGTAGTAATTACATTTGTCTGCTCCTGTGTTTTGATTGGAATGGTTTCTGGATTGCAGGGGGCAAGATGGCGGACACGTCCGTGTCCGGCTGAGACAGGCAACGCGGCTCTCCTCCTCCAACCTCCCTTCCCTCGCTGGTTGTTGCGGTTTTGTGAAAAATAAGGGCCCATTGTTCCACAATATCTAACTACCTACCTCACCATGCTGCTGGGATATGCTGAATGATTTTCTGCGGTGTCGTTGGTGCCTGCGCTCTCGTCTTCTGCTGGGGAGAGGTCAGCGTCTCCTCCGGCGGTCTGCTGGAGCTCTCGTGCTCTCTGCACCTGGGTCTCCGCATACTCCGCTGTGCTCGGGCAGTTTGCTTTCCCCGTGGAGGCTGCACGGGTCGCTGGGCTGCTACAAAGACCCGGCTAGGATCCTCAATCCTGTTACTATGGCGCCCAAGAACCCGAGCAGCAATATAATAAAGGGACCGAGGACACGAGCAGCTTCTGCCGCTACAGGGGCCACAGCTGCAATTAGTGGGGGAGCGTCTGCTACGACTGATGTCATTGGGGTGGTCACCGGCCCCCCTGAAACTGTGCTGACCCCAGTAAGGAGCAATATTGCTACTGCTGCAGTGGAAGATATGAATCTGGCGCAAGCGGATCAAGGCGATTCAGTGCCTTGGGTTTGAACGGAAGGGGAAACCGGGGGGGCCCAAGGCAAAAATACCCGGCATGTTCAAAAAGAAGACCCAGAAGCCTAAAGGTAAGATTATTACCGGGGACGAGATGAGCATTAAAGAAGGTACCATCCCGTCTCCTAAGGATAACGACAATGTCCATTGTGACCCAGCATAAGATAAAAATGGATTGCCTTTAGAGTTTTCTTCAACTGTCGCGCCTCGGGCTGGAAGCTGGAATGGTAATGCTAGTAACAATGCTAGCGAGGTGTCATCAAGGACTGCCTTAATTCTTATACCCCAGCCCGGAAGCTGCCATGCTAATGTCAATATCGATAATGATACTGCAATAGAGGGGTACATGGGAATCCGCTCTAGGGAAAATACATCACTTTCTGGCAGATCAGAGGCTGTATCTGAACTTCAGGAGGGGAAACTCACAACAGCGGCAGACTTTAACGGTGATAAAAACCTGCATAGTGTCGGGCCTACGAGCGAAGCAATGATTGAGGTGGACTCTGGAGACTCTGCTGGTCAATTTTATTCAATGTCGATCTTTCTAATACATCAGACGTTGAGAGCACAGAAGGGGATTGGCCAGATGATAAAAGCTTAACAAGCTCCGCTCTTTTGGAGGATGAAGAAAGCAGCATATCGGCAATAGGTGGGGGAAGCACAATACGTTAGGTCAGAGAAGAAGGGGCGGTACCCGGCTCCCTCTCTAGAGGACATCCTGAAAATGAAGGGTCTCCCATATTGGGCCCTTTCTCTATTGAACTTGAGTCAGCTGAACTGGCTACTACCGAATCCGGGAGCAAGCCTTCTGCCGCTTTATTAGAGGAGCATGGGGATACGGAGATCACTCTAGCCACTATTTTCATGCAGTGATGCTTCATCGGGAGAAGACGTTAGCGGAAGCCATGCGAATGCAAGGAGCAGTCCGTAAGCTGCAAAATACTGTACACAGAGTGGTTAAAGCTTCTAATGAGATATCTGCTCGAATTGGCGAGGCGGAAGCCAGAATCTCCTCAGTGGAGGATGAAATGGTCCAACAGAAAGCAGGAGTTTCTTCTTTGAGTGCTCTTAGAGATGACATTAACTGGAAACTCGTTGACCTCGAAAATCATTCAAGAAGGAACAATTTGCGTGTTCTTGGTATCCCTGAAGTAATTGTAGGCAGTGACATTAGACAATTTATTCAGGAGCTGTTTTCAGAAGCCTTCCCTGAGCTGACTCAATGGAAATGGGAGGTTGAGCTACAATGAGTGCATCGATTCCCCTTTCATAAACGAAATAGCACTAGGCAATAAGATGGGAAACCTAGAGCTATATTCATTTGTTTAAACAATTTTCTGGCGCGTGAAGCTCTTTATGATTTAGCCAGGCCAGATCGTAAAAGAAAGGGTGAAGGCATAGATTTCTTTGTATGCCCTGACTACTATCAGGCCACTGTGCAACAGAGGTGGCATTTGAGACAACTTATACCTTTGTTCCAAGCCAAGTGAGCTCAGGCATATTTGCTGAACCCCTTCAAGCTAAAAATTATTTACAAGGAGAAAACAGTGTTTTTTGTCTCTGATATTTCTGCTAAAGATTTTTTAGGAACAATTTAGGATAAATCACATGGTGTGTCATTAAGAGTACAGGAATTGTGTGGCTGTGTTTTCTTTTTTCTTTTCTTTTGATCTTCAGCCAGTGGGGGAGGGGTTGGTCGGGGGAGAGCAATTTAGCCTTTCTCTCCATCACTAATGGGGACTATCCAGTCCCTTTTTCCTCATTTGGGTGGTTTTTTGGGTGGGTGAGGGTGGGTTTCTGGGTAGGAAGGGTGGGGAGGGTTGGGGGGTGTGTGGGGCAAGGAATAGTAGTAAAGTGGTTCTAAATGTAAGATGCAACCAAAATCTATTGAATAAAAACTGTAAAAGTTTATACTTTTGTTTAACAGCTTTAAGTAGCAATATTGTTAAAATATTTGATTTAGCTTTGTCAAGTCACTTTACTTTTGAGAATGGGTAGAATATGTTTTTGCTCTTGGAATATTTGTGGGCTAAATGAGAAAAAAAGAGGAATAATGGCTTAATTACTCAGATCAATGCGAGTTGATTTATTATGTGTACAGGAGAACCATATTCCTTGGAACAATAGAAGTTGGCTTAAAGATCTCAGTATGGAGCTAATCGGATGTACAGGACAAGGAACTAGGACAAGGGGGGGTAGCTGTTCTCAAAAGATTTGGCTGGGGGAAATGTAAGCGTGTAAAAGAAGATGCCTTTGGTCGCTGGGTCATTATAGAGCTGTGTGTGGAAGGTTCCTCATGGACAATATGTACAATCTATGGTCCCAACCTAGATGATTCAGCTATGTTGAACCATCTTAGTATTGATCTGGTGGCCTGGCCCTCACCCTTAATTTTATGTGGGGATTTTAATCTTCATTTGGAAGGGAAGGTGGATATATCTAGTGATTATTTGTATCAAGGGAAGAAAAATAAAGTCTTTAAGGCGACTAGAGAGTTAATGAAAGAGTTTGGTTTATGCGATGTTGGCCATGCAAATGGGATGGGAACCCCAGGAAGTACTTTTGTCTCTATCCCTCACCAAAAACATTTTCGCCTAGACTATTTTTTTATTAACACCGGTCTAGTTAATAACGCCAAGTTTGATATCTTGCCCAAAATAATTGGTGATCATAATCCGATTATTCTAGAGTTAGAAGTCAACTTTACCTCTTCCCCGAGTACCTGGACTTTTGAGCGCGAATTGTTACTTGATTTACAATATATTGAATATATGGGAAGATGGATTGCCGAATTCTTAAAAATTAACCGTGGCTCTGCCTCTATCCCTATGGTGTGGGATGCTTTTAAGTCCGGGGTACGAGGAGACACTTTAAGCTTTTCAATTAAGAAACAACGAAGAATTCGTGAAACATTTGCCGCTGAGTCGAAAAAACTTCGGGATATAGAAATCCTACTTATGTCGGTGATAGCCAGTGGACAAGATACTGACTCAATTATGAGGGACTTAATTTCTCAGAAGATGAGCCTCTATCAGAATTTTGCTACTAAGTTAGCTGCCAAAAATGCAATTTATAGAGCAGAGATGTATGAGGTGGGTGAGAATTTGGGGCGAATATTGGCAAAAAGGCTATGGCAGAGAGTAGTGATGAATAGGATAGACAGTATACAGGAAAATACAGGACGAATTTATGATAAACCGGTAGAAGTATTGGAGGTCTTCCGCCAATTCTACAGTAAGCTGTATGCTGAGGAGGAGATAAGCGGTGGCAAAGATGTTTTACTAGATTTTAGGGCGGGTATGGAAATTTCCTTACTAACAGCTGATGAGAGGGATGAACTGGATACTGCTATTATATGGGATGAGGATGAAGCTGCCCTGACATCATTGGCTGTTGGTAAGGCTGTAGGCCCTGACGGCATCCCTCTAGAATTGTTTAAGGTTTTCTGGTCTGTATTCAAGGAAGAACTCTTGGCAGTTATTTTGGAAGGCCAAAAGGGGAATGCACCGCCGTCTTGGCGGGACTGTATAGTCACTATTTTTGTAAAAAATTGATAAACCACCTCTGATGCCCTCTTCATACAGGCCTATATCACTTGTAAATGCTGATAGCAAACTATACTCCAAAATTGTAGCGACTCGGCTGTCTGGTATAATCACGCCACTAGTCTCTAAGTACCAGCACTGATTTATTCCTGAGCGAGATACTGCAGATAATGTTCGACGATTGATTGCACTTGTAGACTGGGCGCAAGCTACTAACTCTGCGATGTGGGTAACCCTGTTGGATGCCGATAAGGCTTTCAACAGGGTTTCCTGGCCTTATTGGTGGGACATTTTAGAACTAAAGGGATTTGGGCCTGGAATATTACTTGCTCTGAAGGCTCTTTATCATTCTCCAACAGCCTGCATCTGGGTGGGTGGCTTAAAATCTGCTCAGTTTTCAATTTCTCGTGGGACACGGCAAGGTTGTCCTTGCTTCCCACTTTTATGTGCTTTATATATTGACCTTTTTTTGAATAAGTTAAATGAAGCTGAGAATATTAAATCTATCTGTGTAAGCCATACAAATTACCGGGCCCTCCCCTTTGCTGACGACATTGTTGTTGTTACCAGTGATATAGGTACCGTACTTCCCGTTATAAATGAACAGTTCATTTTCGGGGTACTGGTTGAATATCTCGAAAACCCACATTTTTTTATGTTGGAAATAATCCTCCAGCTAATTTAACCATTGTCCCAGAGGTTACTTACTTAGACATTAAGATCTCACTTCCGGTATGCAATGTTCCTGAAGTAAATATGAATGTGGTCTTGACAAAAGTTAATGCAACATTAGAGAGATTAGACCATCTGCACTTATCTCTGTATGGCAGAGCGAATGTTTTAAAAATGTTGGTATTGCCCAAATTTTTGTACATGTTTCGTACAATTCCTATTACATTTCCCACTATATGTTTTAAGAGACTAGAAAGGATCTCATCCAGATTTCTGTGGAGTTATGAGAGGCAACGAAGAGCGTATAAAAAGCTGGTGCTGCCGAAAGAGCAAGGTGGCTGGGGTATACCGTATTTTTTATATTATTATGTTGCTGCAGCACTGCAATATATAAGTCCGTTAGTAGTGGGAGGCAGAGCTCAAACCTTGCCATGCCCCTTCCATTTTTGAATTCAGTATGGGTGAAACAATCAAGGGCTGCTTGGTTTCAATAATTGAACCTAGCTACTTCAAAAAAACAAGATTTAAAATTCTAAATGCAGCTTACTTGGTATGGATATTGACCAAACGCCTGATGGGGATTCCGAAATTAAATATGTATACTCCTTTTAACGCATCTGCGATATTACCTTACATTTTTTGAGATCAAATCGCTAGTAGGTGGATGCGTAAGGGGATTCTTTGCCTAGGTGATTTGTTGCAAGATGGTCATTTAGCCTCGTTCAGCGAGCTGCAAAAGAAGTATGGTTTAGCAAGGCATGACTTTTTTAAGTTACTTCAGATTCGTAGTTTTTTGCAGTCTTTGGCGCCTGGACTAGAACAGCAATTGAGGAAATGTTCCCTTGTTGAAAGTATGGGGAAAAAGACCTCTATTGGACAATAATATTCTTGTCTTGTTACAGCATTACCAGATGATCTCGAGAGTCGCCAACTTACTTGGGCAACTAAGTTAGTTGTCGAAGAAGTTAATATTGCTGAATCATTAAGGTTAGCAAATCTGGTACTTCTGACAGGGAGGATGCGTGTGCAGCATTATATGGTTATATTTGATTTATACTATACACCGAGAAAAGTATCTAAATGGAGCACTGCTTTGGGATTAAATGTAATAGGTGTGGTCAATACGCTGCTGATGACATACATATGTTTTTTTTGTGCCCTAAGTTATCTGTTTCAATTGTGCAATTTTTAAAACTAATAACGGGAGTACCAGTAACTATAACTGGTGAATTACTTATGATTGGTGTTAGTTCAGAAGTATCCGCCCAACTAAGATCGGATAGTATGAAATATTTTGTATTCATATGTATGGCTGTGATACGTGCATGCATAACAAATGATTGGATCCATCCGGATCCGCCCTCTTTTTTCAGCTGGCGTGCAAGCTTATTAGTAATGTATAATTTAGAAATTGCTATATACAAAACTAAAGGAAGAAGAAAGAGAGCTATGGGAGCGAAGATTTGGACACCTGTTGCTGATTGGATTTAAGTAATATTGTATATGTTTTGATCTCTTTTTTTTCCTCTTTACTGCACGTATCCTCTTGGTTGCTGATTGGGCGTCAATACATGGCTATGTATTTATTTTTGTGTGTTAATGTTTGTTTTGCTTATTTTACATTCCTTGCATAAAAAATTAGGATAAAACCTAATAAAAATATTTTTTTTTAAAAAGGAATGGTTTCAATAATTATTTATTGGTCAAGCATCAGTCTAGTGTGAAAGATTGAATGACGATTGTCGCAGCCATGTGTATACTGGGAAAAGTAAGCACAAGAGACTCAGCGAAAGGTACCGTATTGTTTCCACGATACCTGAGGAATCAGGGTTGTCATGTTCAGTGATTGCCAGAAACTGGACACCCCCACAGGATGAGTCAGCCATTAGACCAGCTAGCTCTACAATGCTACTATCACCCCCCTGTATTCTACAGCAGTGTCGGTAGAGTCTGTCTGCACACCAAGCCCTCTGTTTAGGTCATCCAAAATGCGCAGGTCCTGGCGGATCTTAGGAACTACACGACATGGCGCCGCAAAGGTTGGTTCGGTTTTTATATTATTAGTAAAATATGAGTAGTTCAGTTGTACTTTCTCAGACAATCCCACTCTCATTTTCCAGAGACGTCTGAAGTAGGAAGGTATAGCCACCTCAGCTGAGCAGGCACACCCTTGTATTGGCTGAAGGTTTTAGACAAGCTTGTAAGGATTAAAAGTTCCCATTTTGTGCTAAACCCTACCGCCTAAACCTTTATTTTCATCTCCTTTCAAAATGACTGAAACTGCGAGTAGCAGTGGAAGTACGGAAGGAGATGAATTTCCTAACGCTCTTAACATTACAGAGATCTGCAGACAGGCAGTAACTCTGAAATTGTTAGAACATTAATTACCTGCAACAGGTGGCCATGTTACCTTCGTGAGGTACTTTTTGCGTATGGATCATATTTACAAGGAGGCTTGGATGGGCACATGTGGATATGTTAAGTTCCCAAAAAAAACGCAATTTGGTGAACATGTGGAACAAACGGCAATAATGAAAGGAATTTGATAAATTGTTCAGGCTTAAAACTTGTTTAAACACTCACGAGGACAAACGGACGAAAATATGGAGGATCTTGTATCCTTAAAGAAAAATGCAGTGCATCAGGGTGTGGAGTGTTAATGTTACGCTCCCCACATTCAGGATTTAAATTGCGCGATGGCAAGGCGAAACCCAACGTTGCACGCAAGTGGTCTAGTAAGAAAAATGGATTGCAATTGATTATTTTGATAAAGCATGGTGTGCTCACCACCCCATTCATATTAATAATAAACCGCCACATGTTGGTGATGCACCCGAGATGAAAAGAAAAAGAGAGGAAGAAACTTGCGTTTGAACACAGACCACATATTATAAGAACAGCGAGTTCTCGTCAGCATCAAAGGAGGTTTTTGGAACTGATAAAGACATTAATTCCTAAAGCATTTATTTTTGTAAAACACACAAATATGTTTGTAAAACTTAGGTTTTGTACGCACGCAGTGTACTGAGGGCTAAAGGTGTATTATGGGTATTGAAGTATGTTGGGCACGTTTTTGCGTAATTATCTGTTTTGAGTGCATGCACGTTAGGGGGAGGGGCCAAACTAGTTTACAAATCGAGCCGAGAGCGATGAAACCATTTAGAGTTTGTGAAGAACCCGGACCTGTAATTGGGAGAATAGGAAAGCAGGTACGCACAGCATGCTGGCGGAATTAGAAAGCTTTGGTAATACGTAAAGCAGTCTGAAATGTATATATTTGAATAGTAAAAGCCACAGATAGGCGCGAAGGTTAGATAAGCCGGAATACATCGAACTGACATGCATAGAAAGGAGGAAATGTGCACGGGTAAAACACTAGAAAGCTTGATAGTTGAACACCTTGGTCTTTTTTAATTTTTCATCAGCTACCTTTGAAACATAAAGTGTGGTTATTTTAAGAGTACGCATATTCGTATTTAAATGTTTCTACTATGAAATGTATACAAAATTGAATTTACATATAAGTGTGGTTTCTTTGGGATTAATGGAAATGTCGTTATGTTAAATTTCAGCTACCCCTGACGAAGAGCATATAAGTGCTCGAAATGCATTGGGTCATGAATAAAGGACTGCTGTTGAGAACTACTTTTTGCGTATGGATCATATTTACAAGGAGGCTTGGATGGGCACATGTGGATATGTTAAGTTCCCAAAAAAAACGCAATTTGGTGAACATGTGGAACAAACGGCAATAATGAAAGGAATTTGATAAATTGTTCAGGCTTAAAACTTGTTTAAACACACACGAGGACAAACGGACGAAAATATGGAGGATCTTGTATCCTTAAAGAAAAATGCAGTGCATCAGGGTGTGGAGTGTTAATGTTACGCTCCCCACATTCAGAACCTTCGTGATTGAGGCACACGAGGTGTTCGGATCAGAGGTATTCTCTTCCTGGGTAAAACTCCCACCTGCAGATCCACAGACATGTTTATTCCATGAATACAGTTCCGTTAACTTACCAGCAACATAAAAACTGGTTTAAGGGCACCCTCAGACACACAACTTCAGTCATAAGAGTAGGTCCGCTCAGCATAGGAGGAGCAACATGGCCGGTCTTAGCGACTTACACTCCACATCCTGAGATACACACTCCAAATGGGGGCAGTGCGTACACTTTATAAAGAAGTAGTCAGGCTATACAGACATATTGTCCAATTCTTCATGCGAACACTCACATTACAATCTGTGAGGGCTTCTCCATCTGGAATAGTCCAGACCCAGCCCACACCAATAATTAGTCGAAAAATACTCAAAGCAATAATGGGTGCATTCTCATAAAAAAATATCAAGTACCATTTTGGATTGCTAAAAAAATAGCACAGTTGGAAGCAGTAATTCCCCTTAGAGGTCTGCAGGAAAAACACAAGATGTTAACAATTTGCTTGCCAATGGGGATGGTTCCCTCAATTGAGGATTGTACCACATGGGGAACAATCTTTGCTGCTGTATACATTAGGATACCTGGTACCCCCAACCATATCAGGTATTCTGTATCTGTTTCAATACTTCAGAAATGCGTACAGGGCAGGACCTGCTTTAGATTAGACTTGGGGATGAAACTGATGGGTAATTTTGAGCAAATCTTGGCAAGTATGCTGAGCAACATCAAGGAGGAAGCAGCAGCTGTGGCTATAATCCAACGTCAGAGGGAAACACGTCCTACGAATCAGGAGCGTGCATTACCAAAAATGATCAAAGACACCTATATTTCACTGCGCAGAGATAGTTTGGGTACCAAACCAGGGAAACCACAAGTGGTGAGTAGGTCTGATAAGGATAACTCAAAGCAAGCACCCATTTCTTCTAAAAAGAAATGGGATAATAATCACTCTCAAAAAAATAATAACAGAAACACTTCATGATCAAGGGGTAGGTCTTCCCAAAGGGAGTCTTCTGAAAAGAGGTATAACCTTAGAAATCCTGATAACATTAGGAAACCTGATAGGTATAAGAATACTGATACACGTTCCATTCGTTCCTTTCAGGGTTCATCAAAAAGCTCGGAGAGGCTAGGAAGGTCAAAACAAAAAATTGAAGATCGACCAAAGGGAAAAAGGGAAACACATCGCACTTCAGAGTTCATTATCAAACAGGTAGAGCAACCTAAAGCAAAGACTCAATTAAAAATGAAGAAAGTAGCCAGCTTAAAAATGAGAAATGCCTAGGTTACTGAGGACTAAGCTTCTGAATGGGGAATGGGTTCCGATGATGCTAGACAGCGTGGCAGAAGTAACAATAGCTCGCCAGAACCAGAAGGAATTTCTGGTGACAGCCGTATTGAATGAATACGTCACGGTGGAAACACCTGATACAAGAGTGAGTGTCCCACACCGTCCATACAAAATTATTCTCCAAATAGAGGGGGACATCTCAAGAAAAATTAAAGGTCTCTTTTGGGGATATTAGACATTTGGATATGACATCCTGTTAGCAAAAAAAGATTGGCCACCTGAATTTATAATGGATTGCCCAAAAGGTAAAAGCGTAATTTTGCCTGCTTTTTCCGACCTCGTTCCTGTTTCCTTAAAACACTCATAAGCACAGAAGTGGGCACGGGTGCTAACTCTGGCCTTAGGGTGGGACGTGGAATCCAAACACCACGAAATCCCAATAAAAACTACTTCAACTCCACAGAGACAGAACCCTATTAAAAATGTGGCAAAAAAACAGGTCAAAGAAATCCTAGACCAACCGGAATACCAATGTGTGATTGAAACTTGCACCTCACCAATGAACAACCATTTGTTTCCATTCACGAAACCTGACAACACATTGTTTGGTTTTAGATAACAGACATTTGAACACATGCACAAAAGCATTTGCAGTTCAGAACACACATAGTGCTGCATTAATGAATAACATTGTGCAGAAGAAATACAAAACAACACTAGATATCACAAATGGATTCTTCTGCTGAAAAATAGCTCCTGAAAGCAGATATTTGACCAAATTTTCTGCCCTCTGCACTCAGCGTCAGTTTTGTCTCCTGCTTCAAGCCTATAAGAACAGCCCGGCTATTCTCGTCAAGAGTGTCAGAGCTATTACAAACTTGCAAAGAAGAGGCAGTGTCCGACGTAGATGATATTTATCTGACGGATGATGAATTACTTGAACACTTGTGCAGGCTACAAATTTAACTTAAAAAAAATTTGAAAATTGCCCATCTCAGCGTCCTATTTTTGGGATATGAGCTGTCAAGTGAAGGCTAAAAGCCTGGCCGCAAATTTTCTAGGAAAATGGGCGCGAATACAGCCTCCAAAGACTCTGAAGGGTTTACAATCCATGTTAGGATTTCTAAATTTCGGCAGAACATACATTCAAGACTACGCTGAAAGAATAAAACCTTTCTATGACTTAATCAGACCAGATTTCATAGCAAACAAGTGGACTCAAAAACATACAGACACTACGTTCAGTTCAAGCTGACATTATAGCTTCAAAACACTTGCAGACACGAGTAAACGTCTTCAATCTGGTAATACGAGTCATCCCCAGGTTATCAGGGTATTCCTACACCACGCTCAATGAAGGTGAGACAGTTCCAATCGCGTACAAATCTCATTTGTACACGAATGCTGAGAATAGATACTCAGCAACAGAAAAATCACTGACAGAGTACAGACTGCTGTAGGGAGAGAAAGAGCTCTAGCACAGGGGAAACACATCATTATTGTAACCACTATACCGACTTTAGAAGCGGTAACCAAAGCCAGCATTGCATCCACGATCGACACAATGGGCTAATTCTCTCACTGCAACAGATGTAGAATATAGATATGATCCTAAACTGAAAACACAAGCATTTCTGCAGTACAAACAAGAATGCCCTCTCCCAAATGAAATCTTGCCTCAAGATCAGTATGACTACATAATTTACACTGATGGTTCTGCTCAGCCTGCCATAGGAAGTAAACCGCAATATAGAGATGCATATGCTATAGTGAAAGGTCGCATGCGGAACGGTAAGTTCCATCCCAGCAATCCGACTACCCAATCTCTAGGAGACTGTACAGCGCAGCTGGCAGAACTAAAAGCCCTGATACTAGCACTACAGTATACGGATGGGGAATTCCCCACACTGATTGTGTGTGAATCATTTTACTGTGTGCAATCTTACAATGAATATCTTCACTACTGGGACCAGAAAGGGTTTAAAGACACTAAGGGCGGCAGGATAAAACAAACTGTTATGGAAACAAATGGCAAAGCTGAAAGCATGCCTGCCATGGGCTCAAGTTATTGACATCTTGAGTCATCAGCCTGTTGGCATACACATTGAAGGGAATTCACTGGCTGATGGAGCCACCAAGGTGACAGTGCAAACTGCTGCAGTTGCTGCAATCACTCATTCCCACAACAGAATAAATGGAGATATACTAGTAGCTATCAATGCCACAAAGAACGGCTCTGCTGTCCTGCCAAAAGACTTTCCACTCAAGTACTCCAAGTTAGATGTGCATAACACACCGTATGTTCAAATTCAAGGACTAGGGGATAGAGTATTACCAAACAAAGATCGCAGATTAGGGTTAATGCTAGCTGCACACGAGGGTCTGGGATCCGCAAACGCAGGAATCATTGCAACAATTTCATTATTGAAGCAGCGTTACTGGTGGTCGGGGCTGACAAAACAAACCAAGCACTCTGGCCTGAAGTGCGAAATTTGTCAGCAGATTAAGGGTTCGACTATTCACAGGCAACCACAAACACCGCTACTGATTTCTGAAAGACCTCTCGCATGTGTCTATTTGGACCGCTGTGGCCCCTTAAATTCAGACAGGGGATACAAGTATTTCTTGGTGCCAGTAGATTCATGCTCTAGATTCCTATGGGTTTGGCCCCAGCGTTTGGCTGACGCTCAAACTGTTATAAAGATTTTGTGAGTCTACATCGGGACGTACGCAATTGGAACGTTACATTCCGACTGTGGCCCTGCGTGAATTCTAAGCGTTACAAAGCAACGTGCAAGTCAAACGGTGCGCCACTGGGGAAGTGAAACCAGTTCCGGCAAGACCTGCCAGAGTCCCGAAGATTGGGGAACTGGTCTGGGAAAAGATCGTGGACAGAAGAGAGTTCGGGCCATCTTACAGAACAGCTGTCCTAGCGGTAGTGGGTACAAACACAGTACTTTTTTCGCCTCTTGCGAGCAAAAAAAGAAAAAAAGATTTGTCACCATTAATCTGATCAAACTGCATCATGTGGTCGATTTGCAACAGTAGGCCGCGTGGGGTCCTGAGTAGCTGCGGTCTGCGGCAACAGGAAGTTCATATGGAAAGACTAATAACTTTTCAAGACTCCACTACACAACGTGAAGGAGTAACGAATAATGGAGTACAAATCACACCAGTTGAAATTGAAAAACATCAAGAAGAAACAACAATGCAAGTTGCAATTCAGCCCAACAATGATGTCTACATAAATGTGCCCTTAAATGACACATCTGCCAGTTCTACAAAACCTGCAAAGGTACCAAAGATAGATCGAACTGCGTCTGTCTACTTCATCAACTTCGATGATTTCTCTTCAGATCCAAGTGAACCTAATCATACGCTGTAGGAGAGTAGGGTCTGCTATCCTATGGTCACCCCAATTTTTGCTTTTTGCTTCACTGGTTTTCGACTTAATGTGGCTGTGGGCCTGCTAATCAGACCCACAGCCTGCTGTTCTCTCTCTAAATTCACAGACATGTACTATAGGTACATCACCAATTTGGTACTGGACACCTTGTCAGCCCCTGTACCATGCACTATAGGTGCTCAGGGCATAGGTGCATCCAAGGCCTACCAGGGGCTGCAGCATATCTTTTGCCACCCCTGGCTGGTACTTAAATCGACACAATTGGCTGTTCCCACAGCTGGGGCAAGGTGGTGTAATCACCCCTTGCTTAGATGTAGTATACCTATGTCTAAACCTATATCTGGACACATATACACCTATAAGTCACTCCTATGGCAGGCCTTTACAATCCTGGAGGCAGAGTGCTTGGTTTTATGTGAGATGGTGCTCTAGCATGAGCTGAGCCTGTCTGCAGTGTTCGGAACCATTTCCTTACTGCTGCTCCAGTGATACTGCCATACCATATACTCTTAAGTGCATTATAATCATCGCGGTTAATGCTAACTTTGGTTTGGCTTTATCAAAACATGTCGTGTTTGGTGTCATACACTTTGGAATACTACCCCCTCACCAGTTCTGGCGACGGGGTAGCATTACACCCTTCTAGAGGGAGAAGACATGTTACTTTACTGAAAACGCGGTTAATCCTAACCAGAGCCCCAGCATCACAAAATGGACGCTGCTGCCACAGACACGAGTCTGGCCTGCTGCTGCTGACCGAAACTCGGCAGAGGACGCTTGATCAAAGGATCTCCTGTCACAGGGAGGTGTCACACCACCCCAGACAGGAGATAGTGGATTGTAGCAGGGAGGGTTGAAAGCAACTAGACACTGCCTGGGGCACACAAGGTGTCCCTGGGCAGATTCCAGTCAACCGGTTCTGGGGCCATCCTGCCCCAGTCCTGGCGGCAAACTGGACAAAGGAAAAGGGGTGTAACCACCCCCTTCCCAGGTCCCACCCACAGGAGGGACCTAGCAGGTAATCCAGCCCCCAGATTTGGAATATAGGTGGGAGCAGTGCCAATGCACATCAGATTATCCTGACTGAAACTTATGAAACGAAACTCTGGACCCTTCGACATCCTACTCGACGTAGAAGACTGAAGAATCTCCCTTGTGGTCAAGGAGTGACCACCCTGTGCAAGCAGGCACCATCCAGCACCTCGACATTTGCTTTGTTGCAGTTCCCGCCGGAACTCGAGCAACAGAGATCAACAAGACCCAGCGTGCCTGCCTTCTAACAGCCCGATCCGCAGTCCCTGCAGAGCTGAGACCAATGGAGGCGACCTGAAGCGTGGGAGTAGCCATCTTGGAGAAACTACTAAGCGCTGACCGTGCAGCATCCGAGGATCCCTTGAAGCTGTGCATTGAAGTTTAAGAAGCTCTAGCCCCTAGCAGCTTTTGCACCGAAGCTCACCCCTCCACACTTGACGAGTGCTGCACGGGGCCCTTTTGCATTTTTCTGCTCGACGCGTTGGTCCAGTCGCTTGCCCGTTGGCTAGTGGCCCCAGAACTGATGAACCTAAGAATTTACACAGCTGGTCTGGTTGCTCTAGAATGGCCCTCGCTCCCCTGAAAAGGAGCACCCGCTCTGACCTTGCGGGTCCGAGTATTAAGCAATCTTTGAATCCTGCGTGGGTTGCCTTTGCCAAGGCTTGTTGACTCCGATCTGGAAGCCGACACCGCCGACAGCGAGAACCTTTGTGGGACAGCTCGTGATTGACTCCAGGACATCCTCGGTGCCCCAGAGTCCACGTGGCAGCGGAGACAAGCTTAACAACATCAACCTTATTGCGCCCGACATCGCCTGGTTCCTTCCTGGTTCCTTCCTGGTCACTGGCTAGTGACCCAGACTCTGTCCCCTCTGCTTTCAGGTACCCATCATCTTCGATCCACCCTTGGATCGCACCGGACTCTTCTCTTCTGGACGCCTGCAGCATCTTCATCTCCAGGCACCCTAGATCTTTGTGACGAAACCCGACACATCTTCGCACCTGTGCACCCGCTTCCTGTGGGTGAGGTAACTCTTGAACACCAGTGCTTCTGTAGTGGTTTACACCTCTAGTGTCTAAGTCTAAAGTTTTGTCCTTCTAGTCCAGTCGGAAGACTCCTAAAACTGTAACTCGATAACTTTTACGCACCTTTGACTTTGCATTGGTGCATGCGTGTGCTTTCTGCACTGCACCCGAATCCCGCGGGCTACTCCCGTCTTAACTGCTGTTAGTCCAGTGTAGTCCCAGCAATTCCCAAGGCCCTAGGCCTTACCCCCGATCGATTCGTGATTGTTATACCACTTTATTGATATATGGTTTGAGTGGCCACCGGCCTCATCCATAACTGTGCAACTTGTATAGGTTATATTGTGCTTTTGTTTAAACGCTTGTGCTTCATTGCTCATAAAGAGTAGTGGGGATTATTCTGAGAATAAATACATATATTTTTATAATATATAACTTGTGTGGTGTCCTTTCATTTGATATTACAGGATTGCATATGGTAAAACAGCTGGCTTCACATGTCCTCTTGAGCTAAGCCTTTAGGCTGCTTAGTCCATGCTACCTGTAGGATAGCTTGTCTTTAAGGTTGACTTACAACCACCACAAGGGATTGTTTGGACTGATACAGGGTGCCCACAGAACTGTGGACATCATACATCAGGCCAACTTCTCACATTGGTGAGCAGCGGTACGGATTTGAGCTTGCTGTTGTTTTACCTTTGCAATCTTTTATCAAATTGAATGATCACATTAAGTACCATAGGTACATATAAACAAAGCCTAGCATATTTAAGTTCTACTGAACTTAATAGTAGTAGGTAAAAGGGCTTAGCACACCCTGACTACAACTCACTAGCAAGGTACAGTAGGAAAACACTTAGTGTAGGTAAGTGCATCACTTACACCTCACTAGCAGTCATGTCTGGCACAGGTGAAGCTATAAGCTCTCTACCTGTGGTGGTTGACCCTCCACAGGCAACCTCAGACTATAACAAATTCAGCCATAGAGACTTGAGTGCCTTGTGCACTGCAAGGAAGCTGAAAAAGAGTCACAACCCTACCATTCCTATCCTGATAGCCATCCTGGAGAAGGATGATCTTGAGAAAGGCAGAATAGTCCCCTCAGGGTCAGGAGAAGGAGTGCATCCCCCAGATAATGAGAACACCTCCCCAGAAGTAGAAAATGAGGAGGCAGACCCTGAATCAGAAGATTAAGAGTCAGATCAGGATCAGAGGGGAAACCAGGTCCCAGTGGCAAGGCTTAGCCAAGCCAACTTGGTCCTACATGGGAATGGAGAAGGACACTTCCCCAGACCCAATAGCAGGATTCTCCCAGGCAATAGGAGAGAGGGAACTCCTTCCAGGGATTCTCACATTTCTAGTGCCTCAAGAGAATCTCAGAGGGGAATGACTTCTCCTCAGAAGAAAGAGCATAGAGCCAGGATGAGAGCTGTTAATCTCCAAATAGAGAGGGAAGAATTAGCCCTGGCCCAAGCTAGACTAGGTTTTGCAAGAGAGCAGAAGTTGAGTGGTGAAATACCCACTGGTGGCAGCAATATCCCAAAGGATAAAGACAGGTCCTATGAGCATAGAAACCTGAGTAAGATTGTGCCCCCCTACAGAGATGGGGATGATATCCACAAATGGATAACTGCTCTAGAGAGGGCTTGCATGGTACAGCAGGTCCCTCAAGATCAGTGGGCAGCAATCTTGTGGCTCTCCTTTTCTGAGAAAGGGAGAGATAAGCTCCTCACAGTTAGACCCGAGGATGCTAAAAACTACTCTGTCTTGAAGAGTGCTCTTATTGAAGGGTTTGGCCTAACCACTGAGCAATACAGGTTGTTGTTCAGAGACACCCAAAAAGCACAGACTCAAGACTGGACTGATTTTGTTGATTGTGCCACTAAGGCTCTGGAGGGTTGGTTGCAGGGAAGTAAAGTCTCTCAGACTATACAGGATTGTACAATCTTATAATGAGAGAACAGATCCTTAATAACTGTCAGAACCAGCAATTGCATCAACACCTTATTGACTCAGATCTGACCTCTCCCCAAGAATTGGGAAAGAAGGCAGACAAATGGGTCAGAACAAGGGTTAAGCAGAAACCCCAGAACCAAGGAGGTGATCAGAAGAAAGCAGACCAGAAGGGTGGAGATAAGAAAGAAAAAGACCAGAAGTCTTCAGGCCCCCAAAATAATACTAAAAAGTAGGGTGGTTCCCAGAATGGAAACAAGAAGAAGGTTGATGGCCCAAAGAAACCTTGGTGCAACGTTTGTAAGTTCACTTCTCATTGGGGAAGTGAATGCACTAAGAGAAATCCAGTTCCTACCACTGCAGCCCCTAAGGCACCTGCACCCCCTAGTACAGTTAGCAGTGGTAGTGCACAACCCAAGGCTATAGTGGGGTTAACCCTGGGTACTGAGATTGAGACTGGCTTAGTCAGAATCCCTACTCAGGCAGTTCTGATCTGTGATGGGGACATAGCTATGTCCTCTACTATAAGTCCTAATAACTTGGGCAAGTACAGGCAGGCGCCTTTTATTAATGAGAAACTGGCTCAGGCCTACAGGGACACTTGTGCCAGTGTCACTATGGTGACACCTAACTTTGTGGACCCTGAACAGATGATACTAGGTGAGAACTACCTAGTGACCAACGCTAGCAATGCCACTACTACACATAGTGTGGTTGTTGTTAACTTCTCCCGGGGAGGGGTAACTGGCCTCAAAAGAGTTGTTAGTGCAGACCTCCCAGTTGACTGTTTGTTGGGCAATGATCTTGAGGAATCCTTGTGGTCAGAAGTGGAGTACAGGACTCATGCAGAAATGCTAGGGATTTCAGCACATGTCCTTGCTGTAACCAGGTCCCAGGCCAAGAAGTGCCTACCTGAACCTGTGGTGGATCTTGAAACTATAGACCAACCACAGCCCAAGAGAAAGAGCAAGAGGGTCAAGGCAGTGCCTTCCCACTTGCCCCAGGTTGAGGATCAGACCTCACAGGAGGGTGATTTTGTGATCCAAGAGGAGACTTTCCCTGAAGAGCTTGAACCTGATCAGGTTGAGTTTCTGGGGACAGGGGGACCCTCAAGGGCAGACCTGGGGCAGGCTCAGTTAACTTGCCCCTCTCTTGAACCCCTCAGACAGCAAGCTGCTGCTGAGGCTGCTGGGAATGCTCAAGGTACCCATAAAGTATATTGGGATGATGGGCTCCTTTATTCAGAGGCTAGAGACCCCAAGCCTGGTACAACCAGGAGGTTGGTTATACCTCTGCAATTTAGGGGCTTCCTTCTAACCTTGACCCATGATATTCCCCTTGCAGGACACTTAGGCCAGACCAAGATCTGGGACAGGCTTGTCCCTCACTTTCACTGGCCTCATGTGTCAGAGGATGCCAAGGAGTTTTGTCGCTCCTGTGTCACCTGCCAAGCCAGTGACAAATCAGGTGGCACCACAAAGGCCCCCCCTTATACCTCTACCTGTGGTGGGGGTGCCCTTTGAGAGAGTTGGGATTGAAATTGTTGGACCAATGGATCCCCAAACAGCATCTGGGCACAGATTTATCCTGGTGGTAGTGGATCATGCCACCAGGTACCCAGAGGCAATTCCCCTGAGGACCACAACAGCTCCTGTTGTGGCAAGGGCCCTACTTGGAGTTTTCTCCAGAGTGGGCTTTCCAAAGGAGGTACTTTCAGACAGAGGTACTAACTTTATGTCTGGATACTTAAAGGCAATGTGGAAGGAATGTGGACTGATCTATAAGTTCACCACACCCTATCACCCACAGTGCAATGGGCTTGTTGAGAGATTCAACAAGACCCTAAAGGGAATGATAAAAGGGTTACCAGAAAAGCTTAGACGAAGATGTGACATCCTTTTACCCTGCTTACTCTTTGCTTACAGAGAGGTCCCACAGAAAGGGGTTGGCTACAGCCCTTTTGAACTTTTGTTTGGCCACCCTGTGAGGGGTCCATTGTGTCTTGTGAGGGAAGGATGGGAGTTACCTCTCAAAAAGCCTAAACTTGATATTGTGGACTATGTACTTGGTCTCCGCTCCAGGATGGCTGAGTACATGGAGAAAGCATCCAAAAACCTTGGGGCCAGCCAAGAATTACAGAAAGCTTGGCATGACCAAAAGGCTGTTCTGACTGAGTACCAGACAGGGCAGAAGGTGTGGGTGTTGGAGCCAGTGGCCCCAACAGCCCTCCAAGACAAATAGTCTGGACCCCACACCATCATTGAAAAGAAGGGAGAGGTCACCTACGTGGTGGACCTTGGCACCCCTAGGAGCCCCCACAGGGTGCTCCATGTAAACAGGTTGAAAGCATTTGTTGACAGGGAAAGCATGGGTTTGCTCATGGCTACAGATTGGGAACAGGAGGAAGAGAGTGACCCTCTCCCAGACCTGCTTTCCCAAAACCCTGATGATGGCTCAGTGGATGGAGTAGCCTTGGCAGGCAGCCTCACTGACCAGCAACAGATGGACTGCAGACAGGTTCTGCAAGCCCATAGACACATGTTTTCACTTACACCCAGTCAAACTAACTGGTGAACCCATGTGGTGGATACTGGTGACAGTCTGCCTGTCAAGAATAAAATCTACAGGTAACCTGACCATGTCAGGGATTGTATAAAGGCTGAGGAGCAGAAAATGTTAGAACTTGGAGTGATTGAGCCATCAGAGAGCCCCTGGGCCAGCCCAGTAGTCCTTGTGCCAAAACCTCATACCAAAGATGGAAAGAGAGAAATGAGATTTTGTGTGGACTATAGAGGTCTCAATGCTGTCACTAGGACAGATGCTCATCCCATTCCAAGGGCAGATGAGCTCATTGATAAATTGGCTTCTGCCAAATATCTGAGCACATTTGCCTTGACAGCTGGCTATTAGCAAATCAGGTTAGCTGAGGAGTCTAAGGCCAAGACAGCATTCTCTACCCCCAGTGGACATTATCAGTTTGTGGTGATGCCCTTTGGTTTGAAGAATGCAACTGCCACCTTCCAAAGGTTGGTGAATCAAGTCCTTTCTGGGTTGGATGACTTTTGCACAGCATATCTAGATGATATTGCTGTCTTTAGCGCTACCTGGGAGGATCACCTGATCCACCTGAAGAAGGTTCTGGAGGCCCTGCAAAAAGCAGGCCTGACTATCAAGGTTACCCAGTGCCAGATAGGGCAGAGCAAGGTTGTGTACTTGGGCCACCTAGTAGATGGGGGTCAAGTTCAACCATTGGAGAGCAAGATCCAGGCCATACAGGACTGGGCTCCTTAAACTACCCTGACACAAGTCAGAGCCTTCTTGGGCCTGACTGGGTATACAGGAAATTTGTAAAGAACTATGGGTCCATTGTGACACCATTGAATGATCTGACATCCAAGAAGATGCCCAAAAACGTTCAGTGGACAGTTAGCTGTCAAAGGGCATTTGATGACCTGAAGAAGGCCATGTGCTCTGCACAATCCTTAAGAGTCCTGACTACTCCAAACAGTTCATTGTTCAGACAGATGCTTCTGAGTTGGGGGTGGGAGCTGTGCTTTCACAACTTAATGTAGATGGTCAAGACCAGCCCGTTGCTTTCATTAGCAGAAGGCTGACCCCCAGGGAGAAACGTTGGTCAGCCATTGAGAGGGAGGCCTTTGCTGTGGTTTGGGCCCTGAAGAAGCTGAGGCCATACTTGTTTGGTACTCACTTCCTAATTCAGACAGACCATAAGCCCCTCTTGTGGCTTAATCAGATGAAGGGTGAAAACCCCAAACTACTCAGGTGGTCCATTTCCCTACAGGGGATGGAGTTTACAGTGGAGCACCGCCCAGGGACTGACCATGGTAATGCAGATGGTCTCTCCAGGTACTTCCACTTAGAACATGAAGACTTATCTGGTCAAGGTTAAGTTTAATGTCCCTACGTTTGGGGGGGTTGTGTAGGAGAGTAGGGTCTGCTATCCTATGGTCACCCCAATTTTTGCTTTTTGCTTCACTGGTTTTCAACTTAATGTGGCTGTGGGCCTGCTAATCAGACCCACAGCCTGCTGTTCTCTCTCTAAATTCACAGACATGTACTATAGGTACATCACCAATTTGGTACTGGACACCTTGTCAGCCCCTGTACCATGCACTATAGGTGCTCAGGGCATAGGTGCATCCAAGGCCTACCAGGGGCTGCAGCATATCTTTTGCCACCCCTGGCTGGTACTTAAATTGACACAATGGGCTGTTCCCACAGCTGGGGCAAGGTGGTGTAATCACCCCTTGCTTAGATGTAGTATACCTATGTCTAAACCTATATCTGGACACATATACACCTATAAGTCACTCCTATGGCAGGCCTTTACAATCCTGGAGGCAGAGTGCTTGGTTTTATGTGAGATGGTGCTCTAGCATGAGCTAAGACTGTCTGCAGTGTTCGGAACCATGTCCTTACTGCTGTTCCAGTGATACTGCCATACCATATACTCTTAAGTGCATTATAATCCTCGCGGTTAATGCTAACTTTGGTTTGGCTTTATCAAAACATGTCGTGTTTGGTGTCATACACTTTGGAATACTACCCCCTCGCCAGTTCTGGCGACGGGGGTAGCATTCCACCCTTCTAGAGGGAGAAGACTTGTTACTTTACTGAAAACGCGGTTAATCCTAACCAGAGCCCCAGCATCACAAAATGGACGCTGCTGCCACAGACACGAGTCTGGCCTCCTGCTGCTGACCGAAACTCGGCAGAGGACGCTTGATCAAAGGATCTCCTGTCACAGGGAGGTGTCACACCACCCCAGACAGGAGATAGTGGATCGTAGCAGGGAGGGTTGAAAGAAACTAGACACTGCCGGGGGCACAAAAGGTGTCCCTGGGCAGATTCCAGTCAAACCGGTTCTGGGGCCATCCTGCCCCAGTCCTGGCGGCAAACTGGACAAAGGAAAAGGGGTGTAACCACCTCCTTCCCAGGTCCCACCCATAGGAGGGACCTAGCAGGTAATCCAGCCCCCAGATTTGGAATATAGGTGGGAGCAGTGCCAATGCACATCAGATTATCCTGACTGAAACTTATGAAACGAAACTCTGGACCCTTCGAAATCCTACTCGACGTAGAAGACTGAAAAATCTCCCTTGTGGTCAAGGAGTGACCACCCTGTGCAAACAGGCACCATCCAGCACCTCGACGTTTGCTTTGTTGCAGTTCCCGCCGGAACTCGAGCAACAGAGATCGACAAGACCCAGCGTGCCTGCCTTCTAACAGCTCGATCCAAAGTCCCTGCAGAGCTGAGACCCGTGGAGGCGACCTGAAGCATGGGAGTGGCCATCTTGGAGAAACTATGAAGTGCTGACAGTGCAGCATCCGAGGCTCCCTCGAAGCTGTGCATTGGAGTTTGAGAAGCTCCAGCTCCGAGCAGCTTTTGCACCGAAGCTCACCCCTCCACACTTGACGAGTGCTGCGCGGGGCTCTTCTGCATTTTTCTGCTCGACGCGTTGGTCCGGTCGCTTGCCCGTTGGCTAGTGGCCCCAGAACCGACGAACCTAAGAATTTACACAGCTGGTCTGGTTGCTCCATACTGGCCCTCGCTCCCCTGAAATGGAGCACCCGCTCTGACCTTGCTGGTCAGAGTATTAAGCGATCTTTGAATCCTGCGTGGGTTGCCTTTGCCACGGCTTGTTGACTCCGATCCGGAAGCAGACACCGCCGACAGCGAGAGCCTTTGTGGGACAGCTCGTGATTCACTCCAGGACATCCTCGGTGCCCCAGAGTCCATGTGGCAGCGGAGACAAGCTTCACGACATCAACCTGATTGCGCCCGACATTGCCTGGTTCCTTCCTGGTTCCTTCCTGGTCACTGGCTAGTGACCCAGACTCTGTCCCCTCTGCTTTCAGGTACCCATCATCTTCGATCCACCCTTGGATCGCACCGGACACTTCTCTTCTGGACGCCTGCAGCATCTTCATCTCCAGGCACCCTAGATCTTCGTGACGAAACCCGACACATCTTCGCACCTGTGCACCCGCTTCCTGTGGGTGAGGTAACTCTTGAACACCGGTGCTCCTGTAGTGGTTCACACCTCTAGTGTCCAAGTCTAAAGTTTTGCCCTTCTACTCCAGTCGGAAGACTCTTAAAACTGTAACTCGATAACTTTTACGCACCTTTGACTTTGCATTGGTGCATGCGTGTGCTTTCTGCACTGCACCCGAATCCCGCGGGCTACTCCCGTCCTAACTGCTGTTAGTCCAGTGTAGTCCCAGCGATTCCCAAGGCCCTAGGCCTTTGCCCCGATCGATTAGTGATTGTTATACCACTTTATTGATATATGGTTTGAGTGGCCACCGGCCTCATCCATAACTGTGCAACTTGTACATGTTATATCGTGCTTTTGTTTAAACGCTTGTGCTTCATTGCTCATAAAGAGTAGTGGGGATTATTCTGAGAATAAATACATATATTTTTATAATATATAACTTGTGTGGTGTCCTTTCATTCGATATTATAGGATTGCATAAGGTAAAACAGCTGGCTTCACATGTCCTCTTGAGTTAAGCCTTTAGGCTGCTTAGTCCATGCTACCTCTAGGATAGCTTGTCTTTAAGGTTGACTTACAACCACCACCATAAGGGATTGTTTGGACTGAAATAAGGTGCCCACAGAACTGTGGACATCATACATCAGGCCAACTTCTCACATACGCCACTTATTTCAAAGAAAGAAAAACTTCTACAATTCTATCTTTTGCTCAAAAAGACTTACTAAGTGTCATCATGGTTGCATATTTGATTCCCTCTAGGAGTAGCATACCTGTTAATTTGGATTGGCATAGTGACTATCTTTTTTCTGCTTCTGAACTGTTATTATCTCCCAGAACACTCTACAGTACAATCAGTGAGCTTGGTCCTGAAACCACATACGTCATCGCACCGTGAACAGACAGACATGTCCCTGGTGAACATTACAGCAATTCCAATAACTGGTGGTATAGTTTGGGATGAAATTCATATGATGTATATGAACATTTGAAAATTCCACATTTGTTTAAGAATTCTTTAAATGATGTCATTACCCCCAGTACAGTCTCTGATGATTGGGGCATTGTTATAAACCTGAAAGCATAGTGTTTACAGTTTCAGTCTGCTGCATTTTCTTACATAGAATTGTATGATACAACCGACTACGATTCCATGTTTTGTTACCAGCATTATAGTCATCATTTTTTGCAGAGAGCAAGTGTACCACACATTGCTAATGCGTACTATCAATGGGAACATTGCCCGACACCACCAAAAGGTAGTTCTGCCACATTCGCAAGGAAATTTGCATACTTTTCAGGATTCAATACATCAAACCCAGAATCAATTTTTTACAAACTTGCACAGACTAATGCAACTGTGAAGAAGATTATGCTGACTAATTCTAAACTGATATATTCAATACCTTTTATCTCCCAGGGTTTCAACTACTGGAGAGACACCATAGAAATAAAATACAACTGTTGGACAAGAGAGTGGCAGGTTCCGGGAACTGAGGCTTTATTTAGAGTTTGCCTCATACCGTTACAAATGAATTTCCTGAACAGAACAGTGCAACAGACTACCTTTTACGGGTTTCCAAAAGTCAAAGACCTGAAAACACCAAGCACCCCCTCGCCTGCACCTATAAAGGGTATCTCAGATGAAACACTGTACCATGTGTCCCTTCACTTGTTAAACACGTACAATTCATCATCTCCAGATTAGAAGGGTTGGTTGGTTTAGCCTGTAGACACAAATTTGTGTAACTCAAGAGTCAAGGCTCCCACCAAAGGGTTTAGTATCCATTGGCCCAACCCATGCTATAAACACACAGACGACCCAGGGGTAGTAACTTCCTATAGTGTCAGGAAGTTGTGCCTAGATTGGCTAAAGACCTTGACACTATCACAGAAGGGACAAGTAATGTTTTACCTGTCAGACAACATGGATCTTAGGGATTTCTTGTTAGGTCCCACAAAACCACGTAAGAAACGCTTCTTATACACCATCTATAATGAGGTTTGGAAAGTTCCCCAACAGGAAGTTGCAGAGAGACTATGTGAAATCGATAGACTTAACCTAGAAAAGTCCTTAGCTGTGGTAGACAACAGGATGACCACACTCTTGTCTCGTATTTATTCACTGGGCAACATTGTGTCCTTGGCTATCGATATAATTGAACAAGATTTTTCTTTTCTACAACATGGGCAATCTCAGCTACGTACTAATATGCTTCTGAGCAGGATGCTTCAATCATTGCGTTCTGTCCACGTCCGATGGCGATATATTAAAGACACAAATCTGTTCTCACTTACAATCTGACCGAAAGACAATTGACCATGGCACGCAGAGCTGCGAAGTACACTATGCTGCTCATTGAAAAACTAGAGAAATTACCTTTCACTGTAGCAGAGTCACCGAATACGGAATGGTTAATCCATGGCTATATTACACGGCCAATCAAGATATTCCAATTTCAGTACTGCCTGAAGTACTACCCAGTAGGCAGTTATAAAGAATTGGGCGAAGGGTACATATGAGAAACCTGGGAGTTGCCATACACATATAGGTGCAGGAACTAGGCCAAGGAGGTTTTCTTGAGTGGTACAAACTGCCAAAAGGCTTGAGTGGGTCTTTAGTGTGTAAGGAAGCGTCGCTGCACGGAGCGTGTAATGCGTCAATAGCGAAATTGTCCTGCTACCTAAAGGGTTCACCAGCTGTGGTAATTCATCCAGTTTTTGAGCTATTTTCCAATGGGAGTTACTTGAAGCTGAATGACCAAGGCTGCTGTGGTATGACGCCCGGCATTGCTTATCTAATGACCTTGAACTCCAGGTTTATTGTTGTAAGCAAGTATTATTTCCCCCAGCTCGCACAGTTAGGGAGGCACCACTGTGGCCTTCACTGAATGTGTCCAACATAGGGTTTGATTCTCTGAGCAGACTGAAAGCCATGCTGTTTCAGCATAATGTGGCCTTAACTTAAGCCAGAGAGAACTTTTATCTCCAAGTAGCAAGGTCCTCGGCTGAGGTACAGGCTCCGATCCGTACAAACTTCCAGCTCCATTTCGGAGAAATGGTCCATCACATCTTTAACATCTCTAATACGAAGGGGATACTACACTTATTTAAGAGCATTGGATCAGGTCAGTTAACCACCTTTCAAACCATTCATGCACTCCGTACTTGGAAGCGTTTTTCAAGGGCTTCCTCTGGTCCTGCTTTCAGCAGCGGGCATCCTGATTTTAATCTTATTGCTCTACAATGGATGTCAACATCACTTGAGACATGGAAATAACACTGCTGAAGCGACGTTGTCGTGAGAGATTGGTGTTCTTCATGGGTATGCCTCGTCTATGAGAGCTGAGTGAGCATTGGTTCCGGTCTTTCAGACCGGCCTGGCTTGACTGCATCCTGCCAGTAATCCGCGGCTTCTTTTGCGGATTCGGATGCGTGTTGGACCTCTGTCTGACACTTCCATCTGTTGCATCGTGGACACAGACATGATCCCGGCGCATTTGTGGGCCCATGGGCACAGTTGTCCACAGCATATTCCCATGTTGATGATGGCGATCCTATCGCTTCCACGGGACGCTTCAGCTCCTGTTGGAACAGAGAACGGCTCCACCACAGATGTGGCCATTGCTTGAGACTGATGCCTGTACCTCTGCTCACTTGATATCATACTGGAGGTACTAGAAGGACTGTCTCCTGCGGATGAAATGTTCAGTGATGTTGAGTCTTCAGCGCAGGATTCTTAAACAATCTGGCCTCTCCTGTGCTGGGAACCATTTAGAGAATTTTTAAACATGTACCAAATTGAAGGTCAAACTGATTTTGCTTTTCTACTCAGCTCTATCTGAACATAGTGGCTTTCAAGGTGCTAAGAAAAACAATGCCAATATATTCAAATATATAGAGGACCTTTTATGAACACTTTTCTTTTTTAGGGAAGAATGCTTTTGATATAGACCTTGCTTTTATGGACATTTTTAAGGCTTTTTTTAGAATGCTTTGTTATAAATTATTTTTATGTACTTTTTTTTTTGCATTTACTCTGTCTTTACCAAGCTGACCTTGTTGACCTTTTGATGAGGTGCGGCTGTCATGTCCTTTAGGATAGTCCCATAATGTACACATCAAATTACATAAGTTTGGTCCCATCCACATGACATAACGGTTCTACACAGGTAACCTTTTACCCAGTAGATTACTTCTGTCTTTTCGACTACAGGCTCTTGGTACCCTAACTTAATCCCTGTACCTGTCGTACACCTCTCTTTTTTCATCCTTGGCCAACAGCCAGCTATGCAATAGTGTTTTCGTTTAGAAAAGAATTAGGTAGGGATTGGTGAATGTTTTCAAAACATATCAATTCTAGAAGAAACCCAGGAGTGACCACTTTAGTGTAAAAGAACCTCACCCCCCCTTATAGGAAGAGAGGCGAATTCCTTCCAGGCTGGACAGAGACTCTGCAGGCTGATCCTTCGACCGGCAGA
The DNA here is from genome assembly GCF_964261635.1 of Lissotriton helveticus. NCBI lineage: Eukaryota > Metazoa > Chordata > Amphibia > Caudata > Salamandridae > Lissotriton > Lissotriton helveticus. The sequence continues at coordinate 1,183,624,636 of NC_136067.1, forward strand.
GACCAGACATTCCTTGCGGGGTGCCATCCTCAACGCAGAGACGGGTCCTTTATTCAGGACCATCAGAGGAGGGGTTAGTACTTCCCGGGGGTTTCTTGGCTCCATTAGGATCGATCCTGACATTTACATACACAGGCATCACCCACATACCTAGGCTAGGTACATTTATGTAGGCTACGCATCATAGGAGTATGCCAATGCTATTTTTTTTAAATAATCTGCTTTTATTCATCTTATTAGCACTATGGTAGAAATGTATCTCCTTTTTACGATATTGGTACTAGTGACTACATTTGTCTGCTTCTGTCTTTTGATTGTCACAGCTAATATGTTTCACACTAGACTGGCGCTTGACCAACACATAGTTATTGAAACTGTTCCAATCGTCATTCTATGTGTATTCTGAGAAAAGTAAGCATGAGAGACTGAGCGAAAGATACCATATTGTTTCCACGATACCTGCGGAATCAGGGTTGCAATGTTCAGTGGTTGCCAGAAACTACAGACACCGCTGTAGAATACAGGGGGTGATAGACCAGCTAGCTCTACAGTGCCACTAACGGCTGACTCAACTGAAGGCTTGGTGTGCAGACAGACTCTGGACACCCCCACAGGATGAGGTCATCCAAAATGGGCAGGTCCTGGGGGGGTCCTAGGAACTACATGTCAACAACAAGACAGCAACTTGGGCCTCCATCCACACTTTTGCAAAACATTATTGCTTAGATTCGGAAGTGAGGATGGACTTTCATTTCGCTCTTTCTGTGCTGCAGGATTTTTTGGTATAGGCAGGTAGACACCCTCTTCCGGGAGCCGGACTGTGTGGGGATTCTATTCAAAAGGTGAGGAATCCGCAGGCAGATGTATCCATCAGAAGAACAAATTACTTACCTTTGGTAATGCTTATTCTGGTGGATACAGTATCTGACTGTGGATTCCTCACTGGCCCCTCCACCTCCACATTGTCTGTCTGCTTATACCGAAAAGTAAAAAATGTGTATGCTATGTGATTTATTGCTGGGATCATGACATATTTGACTTTGGGAAATGTCTATGATAAAAAATGTACAAGTTTGGGTGTTTTTTGTATACTGTGTATACTTGTGAAAGTGTTGTTGGTAGGGGGGTGTGGCTTGGCCGGCTGCAAGGTGGCCGCACTCTGAGTGGGCTCTGCCAGCCAAGCTTCTTTATCCACCAAAATCCTGCTGCGTCCTCACTGCTTCCCGCACCAAAACTGGATTTTCGGACTGCCTGTGGCACTGGGAGTCGCCCGCCACAGCTCCTGCTCTCCTACCTGGTCTCACGGCGGAGTGGTGGGTCTCCTGGGCGGTGCTGTGCTTTCGCCTCGGCCTCTGGTGGACCGTTCCTGCTGCCGCCGGTGCTGTGTGGCCCTGGGCACCCGCTGGACTTGCTGCCTTGTCCGTCGCTGGAGCTGCTGGTGTCCGGTGAGTGGTGCTCCCTCCGGGTTGGATGCTGGCGGGGTTGGGGGCCGTCTGCTGTGCGGCTGGGCTCTGAGGCGCCGTGGCCTAACTCGGCTCTTGCTCCCTTGCTGTTACCTACGCCCGGGCGTGGTAGGGTGAGTGGCAGACCCCCGATCCCCCCTCATCGGCATCCTTCATTCTCGGGGGTGCCCCCCCTCTGCATCCTGCCCTGCTCCTGCCTGATGGAATCCCCGCTGCCTGCCCGCCTCAACGGACTCGGAGAGGCGCTGCTTGCTGAGCCGGCCCTGCGCCGAGGCCCGCCTGGGGGCCCCTCGTCTCTGGCTCGGCGGCCTGCTGCTGGGTGTGCGGCAGGGCGGGACTCCCCGGACCACCGGCCTGCTGCTGCCCCGGCCTCTACGAACGTTCCTGCTGGATATTGCTGGGCCTGATGAACGGCCTCGTGCTGCGGGGCCCCCGCTTCCCGAGCCTGCTGCATTTCTAATGTGGGGCGGCCTGATTCTGCCTTGGTAGCTTCTGGGGTCTGGGTGTTGGGGCCTGCTCTCCCAGATTCTAACCTCGCCTCAGCCAGTGACTTTCTGGCTGTGATCTCCTCCTGCTGCTCCTTTCCAGGCCTCCTGTCGTATCCTTCCTACATCTGCCTGGTACTTCATGATTGTGCTGCAAGGCTGTTTCTTGGTCAATGGGGAGGCCCCCTTCTTCCTCCTCTGCTCCCTGGTTGGCGGAGGCGTCCATGTACCTTGCAGCTCTTTATGTCTGACCTTCGCTGCTCTCCTGCCATCTTCATCGAGCTGATTGTGCCTTGATCTTACCACATGGTTCTGCCACCGATTTGCGGGCGGCGGCTGGGTTGAAGACTCTGTGCCAGCTTCCATTCTGTATCTCTGGCTGGTGTTCGCCCCCCTCTCTGCCCGCGTAGGGTGCAAATCCTGTCCTGTCGCGCCCGTTCGGCCGCTGTACTCTGGCCTGACTCCCCTCCAGGATTGACTGCTTGCTCTGCTGCCTCCTAGTGGACCCCTATCCTGGTCTGCTCCTCTTTCATTCCGGCGGCCTACGCCCGTCTGGTGCATCTATCGCTATGGGGAAATTTGACCCTAAGCAACCCAAGATCGCCTTCGACCTCCGAAGATCCTCCCGTCAGGACGGTGCGGGTTCAGACTGCGCCGATTCCGCTGGTGCGATGGACCCTCCCCCGAGCCGTGGCGATGATCTCAAGGCGATCATGCTGGAAGTGAAGTTGACCGTCACCGGCATAGCGTCTCAGCTCGGCCAACTCTCTGCGAGTCTCGATTCGGTGAATGCCCGAGTGGACTCTCATTACAACAGACTGCTTCATGTCAAATCCAGGGTGTCTGATGATGAGGATGCGGCTACCCAAACAGGCAGAAGCTGCTTCAGATGGACAAGATCCTAGCCATAAACAGGGAGAAAAATGAGGACTTAGAAGCCCGCTCCAGTCGGAGCAATCTTCGTATTACAGGCCTTCCAGAGTCATCCAACATTGCTATAATGGAGGACTTCGTCAAGCAGCTCATCAGGGAGCTCTTCAGGGACGTTCTATCCCAGTTCTTTGTCGTAGAGCGGGCCCATCACTCTCTGGGCCCGCGCCCTGGTCTACCACCCCGGCCCATTCTGGCAAAGATCCTACATTTCCGTGACTGGGATGCCATCCTCGGAGCTGCACGTGACAAAGGGACTATCACGCACCAGGGCAATACTCTTTCCTTCTACCCGGACTACACTCTCACTGTACAGGCCGCCAGGAGGGAGTTCCTGCCGGCCAAACACATCCTCCAGAAACATGAAGTCAGTTACTCCCTTGCCTACCCGCCGAAATTGAGAGTGCAGGAGAGCTCCAAGACACTTGTATTTCCTGACCCGAGGGAAGCACTGGCGTTTGCCAAGAGGCTGGAGAGGGAAGCCCGATCCTCCCACTCTGAGTCTCCCCTGGAGAAAACTGACAGGTTGAGCGACAACGATTGACTGTGCGGACCATAATAATTTGTTTATTATGATGTCTGGTCTGGATGCTACCTACTACCCAAGCTTCGCCACCCTGCTTTCTTGCAGGGGTGTTCGCAAAGCCTTGCCATGCTGCCACCAGGATGATTCCCTCTGTCAATGCTGTGTTACCCTCTCCGAGTTGTGGGTCCCCTGGGCGGGGTGGGTGGTTTTCTCAGCCTAATTGGGGGGTTGAAGTGGGTGTGGGGGTGTGTTAATGTGGGGGTGTCTTTTTTCTTCACAGTGGTTGTGGCTTTATTTTGCCACTGGATGGTTGTTTGTGCTTATTTCTATATGTCTGTTTTTTGACACTGCACTGTCCTTCCTGTATAGCTTCACTGGTAGTTGATTTCAGACTATGATATGTTCCGTTTTCATTTTTACGCTGCACTGTGTCCCAATCTGCTGTGCTTATACTCACTGGTTATGTCTTACGGGTAAACAGGATTCCTCATTGACCCTTCCGTCCCCTTATATGCTGTGCCCCCCTGTGGACGGGTTTATGGGGCGCTTTCGCCACCTGCCGGTGCGCTCCGCCCACTGGGTCGCGCGGGCCAGTTGGTCGGTCGCTCGCCACTCCCGCATTGCCCGGCTTGTTGACATACTTCGCGATCTGTCTCTACCTGATTGCGCTGCTCCCTGCCCGTGCAGTCCCTTGCTCACCTCTGACTCCCTTGCTCCACATGTGCGCTTTGCTGGTCTGCGTAGCTTGCTGTCTGCGCTGCGCGTGGGTGCTCCCTGTTCCGCCCCTTTATGGCTGACATTGTTTGCTGGACTTGGAATGTCCGGGGATTGAATGATTACCGCAAGGCCCGACTGATACACTCAAACCTGCAGAGGCACAAAGTGGATATCGATCTCTTACAGGAGACGCATCTACTGCCTGAACCCGTCTCCAGACTCCGATATCGCTACCTGGGGGTAATCCCACTCTTCAACATATTCGTCGTATGCCAGGGGTGTCTCTATTCTGCTGCGCCGTGGTCTTCCTTGGCAGACCATTCGGGTTCTTCTTGATACGGGGGGCAGATCCGTGATCCTCCATGGTTTACTACTGGCTCAGCCTGTCACGATTGCCGCGGTATATGGTCCCAACTCAGATGACCTGAAATATTTTACTCACGTATGGTATCTCATCTCCTCATGCGGCCCCGCGGCGGTGGTTTGGGGTGGGGATTTTAATGTCACCCTCTCGGCTGCCCTTGACCACTCGGGCTCCTTCACATCCCATCCGCATGCAGCTTCAGCTCTTACATCTATCTTAACTGACAACGCTTTATATGATACCTGGCGCCACCTACATACTTACGCGCGCGGGGCTGTTGGTCGCGAATCGATCACTGGCTAACCTCGCCAGATGTTGTGACCTGGCTCACTGGTGCGGCACACATGGCTCGCACCTTCTCTGACCATGCGCCGGTCCAGATCCGCCTTAGGCCTACTCATTCCCCGCAACAGGCTTTCAACTGGAGCCTTCCTCCCAATGCTCTCCGCGACACTGCTTTCTGCGCAGACATCCACACTGCGATCCCCAACTATTTCGATTTAAAAATGGGTTCCGTCGATTTCACTTCTACCCTTTGGGAAGGGTTCAAGGCGTAATTCGAGGCGAATGTATTTCGAAACAGGCGGGCATCCTCCGCTCTATTCGCACCTCTCTTGCTAAGCTTGAGAAAGAGATTAAGGTCCTGGATGCCGCTCAGGAGTCGTGCCCTAACCCTGAGACGTTGGCGCAGTTGCGCCAAAAGCATACTGACTTCTCGGATGAAGCTGGCCGTGAACTGTCTTTTTTGGGCAGAGAGGGAAGGGCGCACCGCTTCGTGGAGGGGGACCGCCCGGGGCGTACTCTTGCCAATCTTCTTCGCCCACCGCAAGCTGCCTCCTATATAACGGCCCTAAGCGATGGCGGTCCAGATAGGACCACCTCCCCGGAGGATATAAAATCCTGTTTCCCCGATTTCTACTCACAACTCTACTCCACCGGCACTCCTTTGCCGCAGGAGGAGTTTGATCGATACTTTGAATTTATAGCGCTTGTCTGGCTCGAAGACTACCATTGAAAATTTCTTGATGAACCCTTTTCCAGGGAAGAGATACTGGCAGCCATCAACAGCCTACCTGGCAACAAGGCCCTGGGCCTGGACGGCCTGCCAGCCTCGTTTTACAAAACGTTTGCAAACGTGCTGGAACCACATCTGGCGGCATGTACAATGAGTCCCTCATTTCCGGCTCTTTCCCACCATCTCTGCGTGAGGCAATGATCACCTTGCTTCTCAAGCCTGGTGAGCCTGCCGACCATCACGATTCCTACCGCCCTCTTTCCCTTATCAACATTGATAACAAAATCTTTGCTAAATTGATTGCTTCCCATCTTCTACTACTCATGCCCACTATTGCCCTCCCCGACCAATCCGGTTTCATTCCCGGCAGGGCAACCTCCCATAACAGCCACACCATCTTCTCAGTATTGCATCAAATCAATCCTAATCTGCCGGCAGTGGCTGCCCTACCTGACGCCACCAAGGCGTTCAATACGCTAGAATGGCTTTTCTTATTTTACATCCTGCAGCATATGGGTTTCAGCGACCTCTTTGTGCGTAAGGTTAAACTCCTCTACACCGATCCAACGGCACGTCTCCGCATTAATGGCCAGATCTCCGACCCCATTAGCATTTCCCGTGGAACTCACCAGGGGTGCCCGTTATCGCCTATGCTTTTTGCCATCGCGATGGAGCCCCTGGCTGCCAGGCTCTGACAGCACCATACCCACAGAGGGATTGGATTCTCGTCCCGCTCCCTGCTAGTCTCAATGTACGCAGAAGATGTCACCCTATATGTCCGCCATCCTCAGGATAATCTTAGCCCCTTGGTCCGGGAGGTCATACGGTTTGGCAGGCTCTCGGGCATCCAGGTGAACTGGACCAAGTCTGTCCTGTTCCCCTTGACTGATGCCACTGTGCTGTTCTCACATGATTTCCCGTTTGTGTGGGCTGCTGGTCCCACGCGCTACTTGGGCATCTGGCTCAGCAGGGATTTGGATGAATTGTGGAGGTCAAACTTTGGGTGTGAGGTAGACTGGCTTGAATCCAGGATCTCATTGTGGAACCGACTTCCGGTTTCTTTGGCGGGTCTAATAGCAATAGCCAAAATGGTGGTTCTTCCTAAATTTCTTTATATCTTCCTAAATATCCCCATCCCCTTCACTTCTCATTTCTTTTGTAAACTGCGCTCCCTAGTCATCTCGTTTGTTTGGGCGGGTAAACAACCCAGGGTGGCTTATGACATCTTCACTCTCCCCATGTCTGCAGGTGGGATAAGCACGCCTGATTTCAAGATCGATGCTTTATGTGCCCAGGCCAGTTTCCTGCACTTTTGGATTCACCCTACTCATTATCAGCCCTACGTCGCTGTTTAGACTGATTTGGCATCGCCTTGGCCCCTATCCACAGCCCTGTTTACGTCTGCGATGCGCCCTCGGTCGGAGGTTGACACGGTCGGGACGCTATGTTGGGCCTGGTCAGGCCTGCGGCAGCTTTCTGGCTCCGCCTTTGCTTTCTGCTAACTCTATGCCGATTGTAAACCCCCCAGACTTTCCTTCACTTCAGTTTTCTAGCATGTCCCGGCATGCGGCGCGACTGGGTTCAAGAACAGTGATTGACCTATACCCAGAGAACACCTTTTATTCCCTCCCAGACCCCTCAGGGCCGCAGGACACGCTTTTGTTTTAATCAGCTGCGCACTACTTGCCGGAAGCTACACCCCACATTCCCTCAGCCACCACCCACCATTGCGGCTCTGGACTTAATATACACTTCCCCATCACCGCACAAGCTCGTTACCAAGGTGTACGCCCTCTCCCTAGCGTCCGCCCCCATATCCAGGTATCACGCGCGGGAGGCATGGAGTGCGGACCTCGGTATTCTGATTTCGGAGTCTGATTGGCTCTACTGTTGTAATCAAATAAAAAAGCTGTCACCGAATTACCGGCTCCGATTGATTCACTTCAAGTTTGAACTTTGTACTTGCACAGGTTGTACCGCACCCCGGTACAGCTTCACCGACTCGGGCTAATCCCTGGGGACAATTGTATGCGCTGCGCTGCTCCTGCTGCGGACTTCGCCCATCTAACATGGCTCTGCCCTAAGGTCTCTGAGTTCTGGCGGGCAGTGTGTTCCACTATTTCAGACATCACCGGCGCTGCGGTGCACCCCGATCCACCCCTGTGCCTTCTTTTCTTTGTTACATTTTGCCCTGATGCTTCCCGACGTCTGACCTTGATGCTGTTGGTCCTTGCTAGACGCAGGGTGGCCATGTGTTGGGGCTGGCGGCCTTCTCCTAAAGTCGAGATTTGGCTGGAGGATGCTTCTCTGTGTCAGACTCTCCTATCTGAGTTCTGGGACTTGATGCCTGCCAGGTCTCGACCTGTTGACATTTGGGGCCCCTAGTCGCATATCTCCTCTCCCGTTCACACCCCAACCATGCTGCCTCTCCCGCGTTCCCTGCCGGCACTCTGCCCGTGGTGGCCCCCGGTGCTGGTCATTGACAGTCCTCTCCCCATCTTTAGGCGCCCCCGCTTCTCCAGAATCCATACTGTTGTTGCTATTATATGAGTGCTCCCCATGGGGGATTCTGTTTTTGGTGCAGTGTAGCTGTGTTCCCAACTTTCCTGGCTAACTAAACTGCTGTCAATGTGAGTTACCTGTAACCATGTGACTGTATTGGACTGTATTCTATTGATGAAGACTGCGGAATTGCGCAATGTACTGTGTCTGCCTTGATTTTGTTTGTTAATAAAGGTTTTATGAAAATTAAAAAAAATTAAAAAGTGTTGTTAGTTCATGTGTTTGCCTCAAAGGCAGGGAAAAAATGGGTGGGACTGATGTCAGCACTCTCTGACAAGGACTTTTTATTGCTCCGATGACATCACGCAGAGTTTGCTTGTGGAGCCATTCCATTTGACGTCCTTGTCGATGTGGGAGAGCTGAGGGGAAAAGTTTCCGTGTAATGCTGCACATTGCTTGTGGATTCCTTACCTTTTGAATTACCCCAGATACTGTATCCACCAGAAAAAGCATTACTGAAGATAAGTAACTTGTTCTTTGGGGCCGGACTCATTTTGATTGCCAAACACAAGTTCAATTTGGTGTTAAGTAAAGCACAACTACCATAGGTACTTAACTTTGGTTTATTCCAATAGGAGCACCACAGAGAAACACGTCTTCTCGCCACAACTTTTCACAGTAACTGTCACGGCGCTAACTCAGTATTCCAGGTTGGAACTATGGAGTGGGCGCCGTGAGAGTGGGGACATATATAAAAGTAAACACTACACTCCTGTCTCCTTTAATGAAACAAAAAAAGTTATACAATAAAACTTACATTAAAACCAAACAAGAAAGTGCAGAGCAAATATAGCATACACTATATACATGACCCTAAAAAACCATTGAAATAACAGGATAAGAGGTCAATCTGCAAGCTCGTTATGTCTGTCGATTCCATAAGACATCCACGCAGGGTTCTTTCAAATCCTCTTTTCAAATGAACGCACATCAACCATGTGCTCCTCGATATTCACATCTACAGTACAGCTCTCTCTATATATAGATTCTCCCCTTCCACATTGCTGTGCAATTATTTCATGATGAGGATATTCATCATACTAATAATCATGTTACAACTTAGAAAGATGTATACAGTAAGCGAAATTCCCTCCTCTAAGGATGGCAATCCCACTTAGATTCCATACTTTTCCATCATTTAGTTTCACAGCATGCTTCAAAACATTTGCCATTTCAATTGCCCCCCTAAACTGACTATCGGCTATTTAAAAAAAAAAAAAAAAACGTTCTATGGTTTCTTAACCTTGATCCACATCCCTACTCTGATACTAGGACTATTCACAAATCCCCTTACTGAGTCACACCTTGACCTCTTGTTCTTGTGCCTCTCCTCAATTTTCTGTCCCACCAATTCCATATCCACACTGGAAGCAGTGGATTCCACAAGCCATGAAGGATTCCCTTTTGTTATGGGTAACCTACCTCTCATAATTTCAAATGGAGAACGGCCTGTCATATCATTAGTGGTGGTTTTATACATCCACACTGTCTTATGTACTTGAGCTTCCCAACTATTATTCTCTACACCAGAAATCTGTATGGCACCTTCAAGTACTCTGTTAAATCTTTCTATCATGCCATAAACACTAGAATTATGGAGAGATGTGTTGCAATGTTTAATGCCAACTCTCTGGAAATAATACTTTGCCTTGTTAGATAGAAACTGTACCCCAATGTCCATGATGATCTGTGCAAGAAGCCCTTCATCAGTGAATACCCAATCTAGGAAAGATAACAGTGTCTGTGCCCACCTTGGCAAAAATCCTTCCAACAGCCCACTGTAAAAATATGCCAATGTCTGCAACAATGTATTTAGAATTAGAACCTATCGTCCCATAATGTCCATAATAATAGTCTCCCATGTATTTTCCGGAACAAAATTTTAACTCATGTTGGGCCTTAGCTTCTTTAAAGACTTGTCTGCATTAGCATGTCACACAATTCCTGACTAGTCGCTCAATGTAAATGACTAAAACTGGCAACCAAAATCCTTTCTTTACAGATTGTTTTGTTCTCACGATATCTCTGTGTCCACCTGAATATTATTATTAAGATGGCGCTAATCAAGTCAAAGTCTGATATTAATATTAGCACGAATAGCAACCACAATAGGGGAAACCCATTGGGACAACTCAATTTTCTCAGTTATATCATCCTCCACTAATTTGTGAAGTTATTTTTCTACTTCCCCTCAGTGATGGGAATATTCTTAGCCTTGTATATCTTGGGACGAGTATCTTTTTTTTAATACAATCTCATTTTAAAATCATCTAATTTGCCAATTTCGTCCCTGAATACTTTGCGGAAATTTCTTTAACATGACATCCCCAGTACCATTACCTTCCTCAACAACCACTACTGGTTACGGGCTGTTTGGATTGAGCATCATGTTAAGTTTATTTACCCTGATCAAACCAACCCAAAACTGATGGTCAATTTCTGGCACCTCAAAGCTTACCAACACACTCATGGTTTTTAAACCTGGAAATTAAAGTGTGGTAACCCACCATTTCAATTCTTTCCCCTGAATATTCCTCAGGGTTAATATCAGGTTTCTCCAGAGTGCGAACCCATCTGCCAGAAAATGTGGACAGCCACACACAATTGAATAAGAGAACAGTGAATCTCCATAAATTGTATCTCAAAGATCGTCATATCACACAAAGGTATCTTCTTAATCAGTACATTGTCTTTATTGAGTATTTTACGCTCAAAATCCGGTATGTTCAACACAAATGAACTTTCATCCTGTGCACCAAAGGCTGAAGAATCTTCCTCACTGCCATCACTCTCATTCACACACTTGACTTTGAGATTTCTTTTCTTCTTGCACACTTTTGAAAAATGTCCCATCACACCACAATTAGTGCATTACTGCTTGATAGAAGGACAGAACTTGCTTGTCAATGCAATTCAATAAGCTTTATTAGATTTCATCGTGGAAACCATGAAAGCAAAATACTTATATAAAATACAATTACTGTTTACAGACAAAAAATCCTGTACAAATTAAGTCTATAACGGTCCTATTAAAAAATTAAAAGTCATCAGCAACAGTCATACAATCATATTTTCATCACTGGAGATTCACAGTTTGATGGCCTTTCTGCATCTAATCACCTTCTTTGAAAACATTGCCATGGACTGCATAGTATACTCGTCGGCTAGCAGCTGAAGGGATAAAAAGGGTGGGCAACATTGCCTGAGGCCAAGGGTCCTTAAAATCGGTAAAATCCGGACCTTTCTATGATTTTCATAAAATTTACAGAAGAGCACTGCGTGAATTGTCATCTTATGTGACATACCGACACATGGGCATTTACAAAGTGTGCCTGACCAGTCATTTATTGCAGGAAAGCTTGATAGGCGATGTAAAATGCCTAACCTAAAACGAGTTAGAACAAATCTATCCTGCGTCCTTTCCATGAGTTGTAAATAAGGCTGTATATTACAGGTAGCCAGTATCATTTGGTTGATACATACGATCGGCTTCAATATTGCCAAGGATAGTCTTAAAGACTCCAATCACATCATGCACTCCCTTTTGAGGTCTTTTCGACTAATGTGCTCTATCGATTCAGGCTGTTCATAATATTCCGGGTGCAATGCGATTTACTGTTGCAACAATAGCACCTTAATTCTCTCTATTCCCATCCTGCTGATTCTCCTTACCACTTCCAGAATATTCTTTTTTACATCTGCATTTCTAGAAGCAGTGTTGTTAACAATTTTACCTACAACCTCATCACGTTACACTTTGACATCTGCTTTTACTTCCTTTGCACTCCTACTCGACATTTCAGCTTTCCCAGCAATAGCTAAAATATGTTCTAAATTAGCATCTCCATTCACCCACAACCTCTGGTGTATGGATGAATCATTTACGTGCATGACCACCTGGTACTAATCAAATCTTCTTGCAGGGCTCCAAATTTGCAATCCAACGACCAGGTTCTAAGGGCTGCTACATAACTGTCAATAGATTCTCCTGTTTCCTCTGAAAGAAATTATATCTTACAATACCCACACACATCATGGGAGAAAAATAACTATTAACATTTCTATCACTCTCACATCCATCCCTGGACATCTGAATAAGTGCTTTAAGACCTTCAGGGTCTACAGAATGTAGAAAAAGTCATTTTGCCTATGTGGCAGACATAATTCCTTGTACATAAAGAGTAACAATGTAATTCAGGTTCAGGTTTTAAAGTCTTTATTGCTATTTTTACATCATAAAAGACAGCTTATGGCAGAAAAAAGATAAAACATACATAGGATAATAGGTTTAAGACCATCATAATTACATAGAATATTTCATCGTTAAAAAGAGAATTAAACAGTATTATAAAGACCTCATATATGAAAACCCATTTAAAAATTAGGAATCATGATGCCTGCAAGTGTCTGGCTCTGATAACCCATGCCCACCCCAGGAATTTGGCAACACCTACGACCCCCGCCTCAGAGGTGGTGGTACGTAGCGCCCACAAAGCCTCAGCACTCCCTCGGACTTTAAGATGGCAGCAAATGGGCCTAATCCATTTGTTTCTTGGTGCGTAATAGGCAGGGCATGCAAATAAAAAATGACCAGCACTCTCCTTATGGACAATACACAAAGGGCAAGAATCAGTTAAAAGGGCGGACCACTTCTTAGTAAAAGACCTTAAAGGCAGAGACCCGACTCGGAACTGATGGTACAGTTTTTTATCTAATGTCTTGGTTATAACGTCCCAATAATTCTCAAAAGAGGGATCCAATTTGTGGGACAAGAATCTACCTGTTAAGCTAGTAGCATCTGAACTAATAACAGACTCTTGTCGAACAAAAGCCCAATATAATGCTTTGAAATCTTGCTTGGAGGGAAAGGTAGTGGACCCCGGAGAAACCCACAGCTGGTTACAACCCATGTCTTCCAAGATTATTTTAACTTCGCGCAGCCAGGGTATACTACTGGACCCCCAAACTGATCTTACTTCCTCTAGTTCCCTGGCTTAGAGGCTTAAATCTGGGGACGTCCAAATGCGTCTCCACAGTGCTACCAGCCGATATCGAGCCATCTCATTAATTGGTTTGCAACCCATGTCCAAACAGAGTGGTTTAGTCGGAGCGGATTGGGGAACTCCTACCAGATTTCGCATGAATTTGTTTTGAACTTTTACGAGAGTTGATAGGTCCATATACCCCCAAAGATCTGCCCCGTACAAAATTGCAGAGCTGACCTTGGTATCATAAATCCTAAGAGCGGGTTTAACCCGTTTGGTTAGAGACCTTTTTTGCTCCTGCAGAAGACAACCAGTAAGGCGTGCAAATCTTAGGTGAAGTGTGTCAACCTGTGGTTTCCAGCTAAGGCGGTAATCCAAGGTTACGCCTAAATAGGTCATGACCTCAACTTGTTCGAGGCTTACTCCATTCATGCTCACTGAACTTTTAATGGGGCGACTTTTAGTTAAAACCATAAATTTGGTCTTGCTCACATTAATTTTCATATCATTAACCTCGCAAAACTCCTCAAATCTATTTAGTGCAATTTCCAGGCCGCTACGGGTCTTTGAGAGGAGCAGAGTGTCATCGGCAAAGATGAGCATGGGGAACTTAGTCCCACCCAGTGAAGGAGCATCAGTAGGGGTGTCAGCAAAGAACTTCACCACCTGATCGATAAACAGCAAAAAGAGCGTGGGTGCCAATACACAACCCTGACGGACGCCTCGGGTTACAGGGAAGCAATCCGTCACCTGCCCTTGGCCTCCCCACCTCACCCTAGCAAAGTTGCCCTCGTGTAGTCTTACTACCAGGTCAAGCAGTTCCGGCGGCAGTCCCAAATTTTTTAGGACGGCCCAAAGTTTGACCCTTGGCACGAGATCGAAGGCCGACTTTAGATCTACAAAGGGGACATAGATGGATCCGCCGCCCTTCAGCACCACCTTCAAGAATATCAGGGTGAATCTGAAGACCTGGTCAATGGTGCTGGTGCCTGATCTAAAGCCTGTCTGTAAGGGAGAAAGAATACTTTCCATCTCTATCCAACCCTGGACTCTGGCAAGGACCATCCTGGCAATAATTTTTTGAAGCGAGTCGATTAAGCTTATGGGGCGATAATTGCCCGGGACCAAACGGTCCCCTTTTTTAAAAATGGGAAGAATTTACGCCCCCTTCCAGGACACTGGGATCCGTGCCCCCTTGGCAATAGCATTCGCTACCGAAGTTATGTAGGGAACCCAGAGTTGGAGATTAGTTTTAAATAAATCAGCCGGGATGGAATCCTTCCCTGGCGCTTTCCCACGCTGAACCAAGTGGAGTGCAGACTCGGTTTCTAAAGACGTAAAAATGAGCACTTGGCTATAAGTGAGGAGGGAGGTTTCCCACATGACTTGGCCAGTACGAGATTCCAAGTCAGGATCCATAAACTGACTAGAATAAAATTCGACCCATTCTTCCACAGACACATGATTAGCAGGGATTTGTGAGTTGGGGTTTCTACCCCACTTCACTATTTCCCAGAATTTGACCTGGTTGGAGGAGCTACAAGCCTCTAAAAGATCAGACCAATGGCGTTCATCCCACTCTTTTTTTCGCCTCCCACTGTACTTTTTTGTACCTTAAACGTGCCTCTTTAATATCACTTGTGATCCTGGATTTAACTGCTTTAATTAAATCGCTATGCGCGACCCTACAATTTTTGTTGTACCATTTTTCCTGACAACCCTGTGCCTTTGCCTTTCCTCGTGTTGATGGGAGGGTTAAAAGGGCCTCAAGTTTGTTAAAACACTGTTCGTGAAAGTCACAGATCTGGTCAGTGGCAGCAGCGGTGGGGGGTAGTTTCAAGATGTCGCTCAGAGTCGACGAGACGACCTCGGTTATGCCGTCTAAAAGGGAGGGATCCTCCACAACCCTTGACCATTTAAGCCTTCTTCTATCATTAGTCAGGATAGCATCTCCCGTTAGATATGCAGCAGAGGTAGACCTACCGGGGATACCAGGGAGTCTTAAACTAAGAGACAAAGGGTTGTGGTCGCTTTCGGGGCGAACCATGACTTCCATATCGTCCAGAAAAGACCAATATTCTATTTTGAGCAGAATATAATCTATTCTGCTTTTGCTAACCCCATTGTCAAAAGTGGGTTTGCCGGCCTTGTCAGAGGCCGTACGACCATTAGCAGCTCGCAGACCCCAATCCAGACACAACCCCGCCCAATGTAAGGCCGCCTCTGTGCCCCTTTTAATGTTATTCAGGGACAGCATCGGGATATTCCACACGATGTCATCCTCTAACCCCAGGTCCTCCCTCGCACTCAGCAAGGGCTCAAAGGTGCAGTTAAGGTCCCCTGCTAAAACAAGTAACTTGTCTCTTCCAATCCCTTCAAGGTAAGAATCTAATACATTCAATATAGCAGGACAACGCCCCCCGGTCGGCCTCGGGCATAGATGTTAATGACTACAACGTCCTGGCAGTTTTCCTTACGTAATTTAATTCCCAGGAGATCCGGGTTATCCGCATCAATTTCCACTGGCCTATAGCCAATAGGCTGTTTGACCCAGGTAACTAGGCCCCCTGAAGCTCTACCTTTATGACCCTTCACTGCTGGTTTAAAAAAATTTAAAAACCCTACCCTGTGGATTGGGTCAGGAGCCCAACTCTCTTGAAACAATAAAATATCAAAAGTGTCGATAAAATCTACCCAATCCTCTGAACCCATGCGC
This sequence comes from Lissotriton helveticus, assembly GCF_964261635.1. NCBI lineage: Eukaryota > Metazoa > Chordata > Amphibia > Caudata > Salamandridae > Lissotriton > Lissotriton helveticus. The sequence continues at coordinate 1,183,640,399 of NC_136067.1, forward strand.
CCCTTTAACCCCGCTATATTCCATGAAGCTAGTTTGAGCGGCACAGCCTCACTGGGGGATATAGAGACATTCTGAACACATTGAGCCACTTCCAGATTCTCACACTTGTTGAATTGAGGACCCACCTCCAGATTAGCGGCCGTATTATATATGGGGGCCGTCCCCTTCTCTATCTCCAGGGTACCTCCCCCCAGACTCAATGCCGTGGTACAGGCTACATCAGCCCCGCCAACATAATTGCTGGTGTCTCTCCCACTCCCAGCTACAGGATAAAGTCAATCGATACCCTCCAGGCCAGAAAGGGATTCGAAGCGATTCAACAATATGGGATAGTGCGGGTGGCGGGAGTTCTTTCCACTTGGAATCTCCTAATAGATCTTCTTGGGATCATATGGTTAGGGGGGAACTCACAAAATCGTTTGGGATCAAAATACCCAAGACCCAGTGTCTGCACATCACCCAGTCTACCAAACCTTGCTTCCCTGCGTATGAAGTCCACAACCCAAGGGTCCTTGAAAGATATAATGATACAATCCCCTTCTAAGTCCTTAATACAGTGGCCCACCCAATCAACTCTTCTCACATTCAATATATCTGTGGAAGAGGAGGGAGGGAGGGGGCGATGTTTGTTTAGCCAAAATACAACTAGTAATCAGTTTGGCCCTCCCTAATGGGTGCGACACCTGTTAGGACAATCGTCTATGGGGAGGCTTCAACGGGTAAATCTGTGCAGGGGGTCCCCGTTTTTTGACCTTCGAGGAGAGAATGGAAGGATTGATAGTTCTACTCCCCAATACCCCATTACTTATTTTGGGCTGTGCTGATGTGTTAGAGTCACCCCTCACATGGGCTTGGGCCAACGTAGCCCCAGGGGGCTTGGGGATACTCGGCTGACACAAGAGGTTAGATTTGGAACTAGCCTTCTTTGGGGCCTGGGAAGTCGTGGCCAATATGGGTATGTTATCATTATTCACAATACTGCCCCCTACCCCCATCCCTTCAGGTTTATTTAAAGCATGTCTTATGGGAGCTGGCTTAGCGGATACTATAGATGACAACTTACCTGTAGCCACTGCTCCCTGTGATTTAAAATTACTGGGGAGGATAGGATGCGCCAAGGCACTTTGAGAATTAACTAGTTTTTAAAAAAAAAACAGTATTGGTATTAACAAGGTTCTCAAGAGCATCCAATTTTGAGGTCATCAATCTAGTTCTTTCTAAAACGGGCAGTAAAAGGGTTTTAAATAAAGCTTCCATTTTACCCAGCAAGCCATCTTCACTATTATTACACGTGGGACAAGGATCTGAGGACCCAAAAGGGATGTAGAGAGGACGCAGGGGATCATTTATAGCCAAGGCAGGGGGTAGATTAGAAATAACTTCGGGAGTAGTGGTTGGCTGGAGAGAGCCATTTGTCTTTAGGATTTTAGTGGCGCCTCCCCTCTGACGGGCCTTACATTTCGCGATAGGTTTCTCATGGAGTCCTCATCGAGGGATGAGTCCGGCTGAGATTGACTAGCCAGAAGCACACTACCCTCAGCCCCACTACCATGTGAAATACCAGAGTTTATATCACTATCAGAGGAAATCAGTGACGAGCCCTCCCCCTCCGCCTCACGGTGCACGTCCACCGGTGCTGCGACCAGAAGATGACTAGCACTCGGTGCCGGTGCCTCGGGACTAGGTATTGTAGCAATAGAGCCTAACGAAGAACGTTTCCCACTAACAAGATCAATTGAGAGGTGTTTTTCAGCCATAGCTATCTCTTTTTCCAAAATCCCTGTAGCCCTAGAGATGAAGGCGTCCAAGGGGCCAGAGACCACCCCCTTAGTTGTCTGCAACCGAACAGTTCGTATCTTGCCAGAGCGTAGAGGCATAATTGGGCCAATAGCAAAATAATATATCTAATTGATACAACAGATCAAGGGGGGGTGGCCCAACCCAACTCGCCCGACCACGGACGGCCACAGACGGCCCGCCCTTGTCCCGGGCTTCTCCCGGGACGCTCCCGCGCAGCGGGGAAAGTGCCCTTCTGATATAGGGTAGTTAATTAGTGGGGGTGGGGCAAGCCGGGAGAGCGGCCCAGGTGTCTCGGGTTGAACTCACAGGGACTCCTGGGAGATGGAGTCCCTGGTTCTACCGCTCGCAGCCCTGCTGCGACGCTACACACCCCACAAGCAGCAGTCACCAAATTCCCGGGACCTCCTTCGGTGCAAAGTTCACCAACACCGTGCACACAGGGATGCGGGACCCACGAAGCGGGTTTCGCAAGAAGCAGCGCTGGGAGGGACACACAAACAGCAGCACAGGACCAAGGTTCAACGTCCCGACAGGTCCCCACAGGTAGGCAGGTTCAAAGTCCCATTGGGGTTCTGGAGGCAAGGATATTTATCTTCGTTGGTGGGGGCGGGGCAAGCAGGGAGAGCGGCCCAGGTGTCTCAGGTTGAACTCACAGGGACTCCTGGGAGATGGAGTCCCTGGTTCTACCGCTCGCAGCTCTGCTGCGACGCTACACACCCCACAAGCAGCAGTCACCAAATTCCCGGGACCTCCTTCGGTGCAAAGTTCACCAACACCGTGCACACAGCGATGCGGGACCCGCGAAGCGGGTTCCGCAAGAAGCAGCGCTGGGAGGGACACACAAACAGCAGCACAGGACCAAGGTTCAACGTCCCGACAAGTCCCCACAGGTAGGCAGGTTCAAAGTCCCGTTGCGGTTCTGGAGGCAAGGATATTTATCTTCGTTGGTGGGGGCGGGGCAAGCAGGGAGAGCGGCCCAAGTGTCTCGGGTTGAACTCACAGGGACTCCTGGGAGATGGAGTCCCTGGTTCTACCGCTCGCAGCCCTGCTGCGACGCTACACACCCCACAAGTAGCAGTCACCAAATTCCCGGGACCTCCTTCGGTGCAAAGTTCACCAACACCGTGCACACAGCGATGCGGGACCCGCGAAACGGGTTCCGCAAGATGCAGCGCTGGGAGGGACACACAAACAGCAGCACAGGACCAAGGTTTAACGTCCCGACAGGTCCCCACAGGTAGGCAGGTTCAAAGTCCCCAATTCAAAAAATATGCTTTCCATTCTGTCTACTTCATGCAAGGTGTACTCTGAGCAAGTCAAAATGATGGGGGGGAGGGGGCTAATTAATAATTTTGCACACTCATGTTGATGCAATAACCAATGACAAATACGGACTAGTTCACTTTACTACACTGAACAGTGTCCTCACTTCACCTAGTATAATCCAAAGAAGAAATAACAAGGGATTAGTTTAGTTGTGGCACACACAATGAAGAGGTGGAGGGGTGGGAAGAGGGCGTGCGGGGGAGCATAAGAGGGGTGAACGTGGGGGGGGGAATTAATCTTTTTCAAAAACACTTATAGAAGTTGCCGGCCACATAGCTCCTCGTGCCTTCGTGTTCTGCTGTGCTGCTTCCAGGTCCCAGCAAGCACATATTCCATGCGCAATTCCCATGCTGCTCTCATTCTATGAGAGCAGCGTTGGGATTGGCCTGAGTAGGCTGAACAGGCGCTTCGCTCAGGACAGGGCATCTGTGCTGTTTCTCCAGCCCTGCTGTTCAATACAGCCTGGTTGTAGAAACCTAGGTGCACATACCACTCCTCCGCTCCCCTCCCATGCCCCAACCCCGCCCCTCCCTGCTCAAGATGGCTCATTGCCTTTAAATGAAAAATAAAACTATTATTGTATATCGTTTTATTTTTTGCTTGCTGGCTCTGAGCCAGTGGTCGACACCCTTGCCACTGCGGATGAGCTGCCCCTGGATTAGTTCACTGGTCATTTTCCACAGTTTCCATTCCTCAGCCTTGTGGTAGGAAAAGATACAGCTGGTAAATATAAATATGCTGCGAAATAAATAAAAAAATCCTCACAGTAACCTCACTTGCCGAAAGAACTGAACAAACTGTGAAGGTGAACACAATCACAGAAGAAAACTGGCAACCAAAGATTATACAACAGTCTCAACGTTAAAAACTCAAATCATTGTGTGCACTATAAAATGCATAAAAGACTAGACGCTCGTCATAAAATATGTGCAAGCTCAAAAATACACAATAAAAAATGGCTGAACATAAACCGGAAACGAAGTGAAACAGGTACATTTCCAGACATACTACACCCAAAATGGTGGCACATATGATTGCGGTTAAGTAAAGCACAACTATCAAAAGTACTTAACATGTTGTTTGATGACATTATGGATAGCTCTTGTTGTTTACAACCCATTATCTTTAGGAGAAGCATTCACGTTTTTGATGCAGTGTTGAAAGCTGGAAGTCCAGAGTGGCTGTAAAATCATCAACTTGAGTTTCCTAAGAAAATCATGTGAGAAATTGTACCATTACGGTCAACTTTGCAAAAAAAAGGAAAAATGCTTGCATTGTTCTACATTACCATACCTTTTAAACCATATTTATGATGTATGCGTTTGAAACCTTTGAGAAAAATAAGCATATTAGCTTAATAAATTAATTACATCGAGGGACTTTTGAGCAAAAAAACCCTTCTGACAATGCCAACAAAAGGTAAGATATGTGAAGCCTAAATGACAAATTGCAAAGCTGCCACTGTACAAAACAGTTTAACCCCTTTGCCGCGGGGATAATTCCCCCGCTGTGCTGGTGGGAGGGGGGCGCGCACAGCGCCCCGGTGCTAGTGACGAGCTCAGCTCTTCACAGAGCACGGTGGTGCTGTGCTCATGACGAGCTCAGCTCGTCACGGCCACACCCGTTTCCACAGAACGTTCAGCACAGCAGGGGAATTATCCCTGCTTGCGAGCGTTGCGGCCGTTATGACGAGTTCAGCTTGTCATGAGCACACGGCCACCGTGCCTCATGACGAGCTGAGCTCGTCATGAGCACCCATGAGGTTAAGAGTAGCCAACGGCAATCACTATGTTATAGGAACCTTGTATGTCTAATATAAAAATTGGAAATAGACTTTATATCTCATTGAACATCTGCGTATAGCAATCCTGCCAGTGAGCTTCACCCAAACTATCAATGACTTATCACTAACTACATGCTCCCACCACTTCCATTTGTTCCCTGTATTGCTTGCAACCCAAAATAGTGAATCGCAATTACAGAATCACTAAATGTGATTCACCAACGGTGTGTTGGAGGCTATCGCAAATAGTGACTAGCTGCAAAAAGAGCCATTTGCACATGCAATTTAATACCAATTCAAACCAGGTGGTAACTGGGTGCTAAGTATAAAATCAGGCCCAGAGGGGGGAAAAAGGACTTGAGCAAGTATACACAATATAGAAAATTTACCCGGGCAACACAACAATTATCTTATACAAACAATGTGCACTAATTATAAATATTAAACATGAACAGTATTGATTTTTTGATAGAAAAACTTTTTTTATAACTCTTAGCAAAAGATTATAATAGTGTGATGAATAATTTATATAGTTAAAACCATCAATAGAAAAAGAAACATTGTATCACAGTAGTGTATCCATGAAAGCCAATTCATTTAACATTCATAGGTGTTCTAATAACTTGTTACATTACACAGTATAAACAAATGGCAAGATCCATAATGGTCGTATCGCGTGAGAACGGCTGGCGGTAGGTTGAAACACACTACTTGCAGCTCTCTATTAGGGTACAATAATGCCCATGACTGTCAATGTTACCTGTATTATATGTTAGAATGGTCTTCAATAAACGGAATGTGTTCAATTGCTGTGCAATGGTATCAGGACGATTATAGGAGCAGAGTACTTAAGATTCAAATAAAGTTTTCTTAGTATACTGCCAGAGACAAGAATAGGTGATGTATTTCAGATATCTTGCTTATAACATTGATGTATTGGACAGCTTAATAACGATGTATGTAGGTTGTACATCCCTGTGCATTGTTTGTGGCCCAGAACATCAGGGGTTTCGACAATGGCTGCTCTGTATCTGATTTCAAGGAAGATGCATATTCTGGCTGCTTAGCAGATGAGAAGGGGAAGGCAAGAGAGGTTTTTCAGAGTAAGGCTGACTACTTTTCAACAAATAGAGGACAAAATATATACCAGCTACAGGCTAAATAGCAATGTCATATTGGAGATTATTGTCCTTTTTAAAGCCACATTTAGAAAGCATTACAAGTCTGTCCTCACTCAATTTCAAGTGCTGTGCTTGTTACACCTATTGGCCTCTGGCACTTACCAGGGTCTGATTGCTGTTGCAGGAAGGGTGTCTCAAAGTATGCTTTCACATTTCTTTCTTTCATTGATTCCTAGATGCCATGCTTCTCTATATCTACCACCACATATATCTACTCAGAAATGCTCAGGAAATGCAAAGTACCAAATTAGAATTTTACATGCTTGCCAAATTTCCCCATGTCATAGGGTGTAGAAATGGGACACATGTGTCTGTATGTCCTCCATCCCCTCTTAAATATCTTTTTAGGAATATGTAAAGTACACTTTCCCTCAATATTCAAGTGGTATGCAATGCCCACCATATAACACTGATATTGTGTCACAATATCCAGGGAGCGCCCATGGCTCCTTCATGTTTAGGCACAGTGGAATATACAGACGGCTGGAAAGAGTAAAGTTAGATCATAGATATTTATTAGGTACTGAAAAGAAATGTAAATACAGATATGTTTTTGGTGCATTCATGCAAAATGTTTGTAGGCTTAGGCTCACACTAATGTATATTTTTCAGATGAAGGTGCGTATGCCATATATCCCTGGATTCTCACATCATACCTTTCCCCCACCTCCCAAAATGAATGACGATACAACAATGTTCATCGTTGCACCAGGAATGGGATTGAGCAGACATTTGGCCTACTGATATCTCGTTTCCGGTGCCTATATAAGACTGGAGGTGCCTTACAATATGTACCAGTAATTGCATGTAAGAGAGTAGCAATGTGTGCCATTCTACACAATATTGCCAGCAGTAGAGGCCTAAACATCTCAGTTTCGGATTCAGAGGATGAAGATCCTGTGTCACTAGTTAAGTTCACCAGTCTACAGATGAGAGCAGAGCAGTGGAGAGGAGAAGGCACAAAGACCACATTGCCACACATTACTTCTCAAAGAAAGTCATATATGATTCCACAAAACGTCACTTGCTTGCGGTCTCAAAGTAAAGACACCTTTAATATCAGGTGTTTCACAACCATTCTGAAACAATCCGTAACAGCACCGACATGAAACAAAATGAAAACAAAATTAAGGCACTCCCTAATCTCTGCCCCTCAATGCTTTTTGTGACTGCGTCCAGAATAGGATATGCCACCATGTTGAGGTGCAGGAGAAACGTTACTACTGCGTCGCAGCACAGGTGCATCTGTGGCAGAGATGCTACTGATGCTGGATAATTCCTCACTATCAGAATGCTCTACACCTACCCCGCTTGCAATTTGGGCAGTCTGTACGGCTTCCACTGCAGTGGTAATCGGCCCAAGGCCCCTTGATATAATACCACTGAAGTGGTCCATTTATACCTGTAGTGTCACAGTCCACCTTGATAAGATAGAAGTGGCATGTGCTAACCTTTCAAAAGAACCTTGTTAAATCATGCATACGTGCAGCACTTCTCCTTTCTGTTTGCATTTGATTGCCATTTTCCTCTGTCATCTGTGGATATAATTTCTCTAGGGCACTTGTTTAGTTGTCCCTTTTAGTGTCCATCCTAGACTGCTTTTCAGACAACTGATAGGCCACTGTTTTTAAACATACAGAAATGTTTTTTTGCCTGGTCTGCAATGTTTTATTCACCATTTTCATTTGTTTCTACTTTAGACGGTGATCTTTCCGCATTGAAGCGTCAAGCCCACCAAACAACGCTTGATCTTCTGCAGTTGCCTGAGACCCAGAAGGCTGGTTTCCATGAGAAATATCATGGTGCCTTAGAGCACGCACTGTGCGACACTTCTGTTGGGGCTTAAGAACTGGCTACAGGATTGGAGTAAGAATCCATCTCAACTGATGGTGAATGTTGGGAGAAACATGCAGTGCTGGAGTGGCCATGGGGTGCAGTGGGCTAACCCTCCTACATAATTGGATCCTCCTCCATCATTTGAGCCTGTTCTTCTCCCTCAAAATCTATCTGTACATTCATTGCATTCCTCAGGTGCATCTGTTTGAATAAAAGACATACATTAATGTCATTAAATGGGAACATATTTCTCTTTGGGTGGCATAATCTTTTTATTAAAAGTATGACTACAGTGTGTTTCTTCTTAACTACTAGTCCCACAATGCACTATATAGTTTTCTCTGCTATGGAATCATTCCACACTAATATGTCTGAATTAGTTTAAATTTTACAAGCATGTAGAAGACAGTGTTAAGTTAGGAAATGTTACAATTGCAAACAATGTACACTTACTTTGCTATGAGGCAGGTACGGAATCGTCAATGTTGGCAAAACCAACAACTGCCTCTGACTCCAGGGTTGTTGCTACCATTCAAACAACAACAAGATCCCTATACCTGGGGTGATTAATACATTTCACAGACACGAGTAAACATCACTTCAGATTTTATTTTTAACATACCGAAGTAGACCCCTGCTATCTATCGCAGTGTGGTCAATCCTCTAATGTCTAATTGTCCCCACTTAATCTATTGTTCCAAAAAATTAAATACTAAGGTCTCGATACAACCAGTGTCCAGGGTGATATCCAACGAATGTCTGCCTTCTTTACTGGCAGTACATCTATCCACACTTCACCACATGTGCACAAACCTAAGAAGGAAAAATGTGTGGTGGAGAGGAAGGCACCTCACGGGCGAACAACCCTCGGGGATGCTGGCAGATGTTACCAACTCAAAGCCCCTTTCTCATCATCGGTTGCCTTTCAATCCAAACAGAAAACAAAATGAGTACAACACATAAACTGAAATGCGTGTGCAGGTGCAAAATAAAGAGTATCACAACATTAACTCATAACGGACGGAGTGACATAAAATCGACAGCCACACCCACTCAATTACTTTATTCTTAGATTCAGTGTGAGCTGAAGAGTTAAAAAAGAGGTTGGTAGCTTAATATCGCCTACCAGTACCTGATACCGACATGTTTCACTGCCCCAAACATTTCGGCAGATTCATCAGGGTATTCAACACTCGGTCACTGCACCAATTTTTTGAACATCCTTTCTGGACACTGTTGGATCGAGACACAAATAAAAACCAGAGACATGCCCAAGAGTCAATATGGATTCATAGGTTTCCACGTTAGAGTCATGGTTGCAAATATCCTTATAGTAATGTAATTATACAGTAATCAATGATTACTGTATAATTACATTACTATAAGGATGAATCCATATTGACTCTTGGGCATGTCTCTGGTTTTTATTTGTGTCTCGATCCAACAGTGTCCAGAAAGGATGTTCAAAAAATTGGTGCAGTGACCGAGTGTTGAATACCCTGATGAATCTGCCGAAATGTTTGGGGCAGTGAAACATGTCGGTATCAGGTACTGGTAGGCGATATTAAGCTACCAACCTCTTTTTTAACTCTTCAGCTCACACTGAATCTAAGAATAAAGTAATTGAGTGGGTGTGGCTGTCGATTTTATGTCACTCCGTCCGTTATGAGTTAATGTTGTGATACTCTTTATTTTGCACCTGCACACGCATTTCAGTTTATGTGTTGTACTCATTTTGTTTTCTGTTTGGATTGAAAGGCAACCGATGATGAGAAAGGGGCTTTGAGTTGGTAACATCTGCCAACATCCCCGAGGGTTGTTCGCCCGTGAGGTGCCTTCCTCTCCACCACACATTTTTCCTTCTTAGGTTTGTGCACATGTGGTGAAGTGTGGATAGATGTACTGCCAGTAAAGAAGGCAGACATTCGTTGGATATCACCCTGGACACTGGTTGTATCGAGACCTTAGTATTCAATTTTTTGGAACAATAGATTAAGTGGGGACAATTAGACATTAGAGGATTGACCACACTGCGATAGATAGCAGGGGTCTACTTCGGTATGTTAAAAATAAAATCTGAAGTGATGTTTACTCGTGTCTGTGAAATGTATTAATCACCCCAGGTATAGGGATCTTGTTGTTGTTTGACTGTTTAGAGTGGAGGGCGATCCCTTATATACCTTTCCAGATCCCTCTTGGCTCCTTCGTGTTATTGTAGTTGTTGCTACCATTGCCTGCAGTGTAATGGGTGGGGGTACAGTAGAGGGTTCTCCTACTGGTACCTGGGACCCACTCAGGTGTGTTGCAACCTTTTCTTTAGTGCGGGACTAGAGGTCGTACCAACTCTTCAATATCTCTTCAAAGAAGAGCTGTACCACACCTACATTGCTGCATCTCATTCCAGATTTTGCACTGTAGGGCCTTCGGTACAGTCATAGATCACCACCCAAACAGGAGGTCATGATTGTTGCAGCACTCCTCAGAAAGTATTTCAAGATCTTTTTCTAAGAACTTCAATTTGCTTCCTCCTGCCTTCTTCTCCGGGTCTTGGCTGGCTATTTCGGTTGTAGGGAGTTGTATTTTGATGAACTGGTCACTTTACCAATACAGCAGTTCAACACACTCACTCTGGCTGCTTTCCTGGTTTCAGATGTGCACCACTTCCTGCTTGTAGGGTCATCATGCTGAACCAGGAAGAAATTTTACACGCTTGCTTGTGTTTGCCATTCAGGAAATCGCTATGAGTTATTTCTAAAATAAGGAAATCACTTGTTTGTGAGTTGCTAATTTTTGCCGGACAACTACTTCGTGGTCAAGAGGAACCTCTGCCAAGGAAGAAACAGCTGAAGAGACTGAAGGAAAGGACTGACCCATGCTATGTGTTCTGGGGCTGGCCTGTAGTTTGCAGATTTAACCAGGGAGAGGCTAAGGGACTTTGCTTTGTGATGTATCCCCCTGCTTGAAAGGACTTTGTTGTGTGCTGTGTCCTGAAGTAACTTGTCCCCAAGGGCACAAGGGGAGCTGGCTCCCTGTTGTGGAAACTCAGGAACATAAAAGTTTCCAGGTGTGTCTCAACGACGCAGTGTGCGTGTGCTTTTTGCAGCCTGAGACTTCGTGAAAACGTCCCCATGATCATGGGCACCCGAAGTCCAAGTGAGTCTCAGCGATGCTGTTTGCGTGTGCTTTGTGGAGCCTGAGACCTTCGGGTGCACATGATCATAGGACAATCTTCACGGAGTCCAAGCAAGTCTCAGTGATGCTGTGTGCGTGTGCTTCGACCAGAGTGGCTGTAAAATACATCAACTTGAGTTTCCTAAGAAAATCATGTGAGAAATTGTACCATTACGGTCAACTATGCGAAAAAAAGGAAAAATGCTTGCATTTTTCTACATTACCATACCTTTAAAACCATATTTATGATGTATGCGTTTGAAACCTTTGAGAAAAATAAGCATATTAGCTTAATAAATTAATTACATCGAGGGACTTTTGAGCAAAAAAAACCTTCTGACAATGCCAACAAAAGGTAAGATATGTGAAGCCTAAATGACAAATTGCAAAGCTGCCACTGTACAAAACAGTTTAACCCCTTTGCCGCGGGGATAATTCCCCCGCTGTGCTGGTGGGAGGGGGACGCGCACAGCGCCCCGGTGCTAGTGACGAGCCCAGCTCTTCACGCAGCACGGTGGTGCTGTGCTCATGACGAGCTCAGCTCGTCACGGCCACACCCGTTTCCACAGAACGTTCAGCACAGCAGGGGAATTATCCCCGCTTGCGAGCGTTGCGGCCGTTATGACGAGTTCAGCTTGTCATGAGCACACGGCCACCGTGCCTCATGACGAGCTGAGCTCGTCATGAGCACCCATGAGGTTAAGAGTAGCCGACGACAATCACTATGTTATAGGAACCTTGTGTGTCTAATATAAAAATTGCAAATAGACTTTATATCTCATTGAATATCTGCGTATAGCAATCCTGCCAGTGAGCTTCACCCAAACTATCAATGACTTATCACTAACTACATGCTCCCACCACTTCCATTTGTTCCCGGTATTGCTTGCAACCCAAAATAGTGAATCGCAATTACAGAATCACTAAATGTGATTCACCAACAGTGTGTTGGAGGCTATCGCAAATAGTGACTAGCTGCAAAAAGAGCCATTTGCACATGCAATTTAATACCAATTCAAACCAGGTGGTAACTGGGTGCTAAGTATAAAATCAGGCCCAGAGGGGGGAAAAAGGACTTGAGCAAGTAAACACAATATAGAAAATGTACCCGGGCAACACAACAATTATCTTATACAAACAATGTGCACTAATTATAAATATTAAACATGAACAGTATTGATTTTTTGATAGAAAAACTTTTTTTATAACTCTTAGCAAAAGAGTATTATAGTGTGATGAATAATTTATATAGTTAAAACCATCAATACAAAAAGAAACATTGTATCACAGTAGTGTATCCATGAAAGCCAATTCATTTAACATTCATAGGTGTTCTAATAACTTGTTACATTACACAGTATAAACAAATGGCAAGATCCATAATGGTCGTATCGCGTGAGAACGGCTGGCGGTAGGTTGAAACACACTACTTGCAGCTCTCTATTAGGGTACAATAATGCCCATGACTGTCAATGTTACCTGTATTATATGTTAGAATGGTCTTCAATAAACGGAATGTGTTCAATTGCTGTGCAATGGTATCAGGACGATTATAGGAGCAGAGTACTTAAGATTCAAATAAAGTTTTCTTAGTATACTGCCAGAGACAAGAATAGGTGATGTATTTCAGATATCTTGCTTATAACATTGATGTATTGGACAGCTTAATACCGATGTATGTAGGTTGTACATCCGTGTGCATTGTTTGTGGCCCAGAACATCAGAGGTTTCGACAATGGCTGCTCTGTATCTGATTTCAAGGAAGATGCATATTCTGGCTGCTTAGCAGATGAGAAGGGGAAGGCAAGAGAGGTTTTTCAGAGTAAGGCTGACTACTTTTCAACAAATAGAGGACAAAATATATACCAGCTACAGGCTAAATAGCAATGTCATATTGGAGATTATTGTCCTTTTTAAAGCCACATTTAGAAAGCATTACAAGTCTGTCCTCACTCAATTTCAAGTGCTGTGCTTGTTACACCTATTGGCCTCTGGCACTTACCAGGGTCTGATTGCTGTTGCAGGAAGGGTGTCTCAAAGTATGCTTTCACATTTCTTTCTTTCATTGATTCCTAGATGCCATGCTTCTCTATATCTACCACCACATATATCTACTCAGAAATGCTCAGGAAATGCAAAGTACCAAATTAGAATTTTTCATGCTTGCCAAATTTCCCCATGTCATAGGGTGTAGAAATGGGACACATGTGTCTGTATGTCCTCCATCCCCTCTTAAATATCTTTTTAGGAATATGTAAAGTACACTTTCCCTCAATATTCAAGTGGTATGCAATGCCCACCATATAACACTGATATTGTGTCACAATATCCAGGGAGCGCCCATGGCTCCTTCATGTTTAGGCACAGTGGAATATACAGACGGCTGGAAAGAGTAAAGTTAGATCATAGATATTTATTAGGTACTGAAAAGAAATGTAAATACAGATATGTTTTTGGTGCATTCATGCAAAATGTTTGTAGGCTTAGGCTCACCCTAATGTATATTTTTCAGATGAAGGTGCGTATGCCATATATCCCTGGATTCTCACATCATACCTTTCCCCCACCTCCCAAAATGAATGGCGATACAACAATGTTCATCGTTGCACCAGGAATGGGATTGAGCAGACATTTGGCCTACTGATATCTCGTTTCCGGTGCCTATATAAGACTGGAGGTGCCTTACAATATGTACCAGTAATTGCATGTAAGAGAGTAGCAATGTGTGCCATTCTACACAATATTGCCAGTAGGAGAGGCCTAAACATCTCAATTTTCGGATTCAGAGGATGAAGATCCTGTGTCACTAGTTAAGTTCACCAGTCTACAGATGAGAGCAGAGCAGTGGAGAGGAGAAGGCACAAAGACCACATTGCCACACATTACTTCTCAAAGAAAGTCATATATGATTCCACAAAACGTCACTTGCTTGCGGTATCAAAGTAAAGACACCTTTAATATCAGGTGTTTCACAACCATTCTGAAACAATCCGTAACAGCACCGACATGAAACAAAATGAAAACAAAATTAAGGCACTCCCTAATCTCTGCCCCTCAATGCTTTTTGTGACTGCGTCCAGAATAGGATATGCCACCATGTTGAGGTGCAGGAGAAACGTTACTACTGCGTCGCAGCACAGGTGCATCTGTGGCAGAGATGCTACTGATGCTGGATAACTCCTCACTATCAGAATGCTCTACACCTACCCCGCTTGCAATTTGGGCAGTCTGTACGGCTTCCACTGCAGTGGTAATCGGCCCAAGGCCCCTTGATATAATACCACTGAAGTGGCCCATTTATACCTGTAGTGTCACAGTCCACCTTGATAAGATAGAAGTGGCATGTGCTAACCTTTCAAAAGAACCTTGTTAAATCATGCATACGTGCAGCACTTCTCCTTTCTGTTTGCATTTGATTGCCATTTTCCTCTGTCATCTGTGGATATAATTTCTCTAGGGAACTTGTTAAGTTGTCCCTTTTTAGTGTCCATCCTAGACTGATTTTCAGACAACTGATAGGCCACTGTTTTTAAACATACAGAAATGTTTTTTTGCCTGGTCTGCAATGTTTTATTCACCATTTTCATTTGTTTCTACTTTAGACGGTGATCTTTCCGCATTGAAGCTTCAAGCCCACCAAACAACGCTTGATCTTCTGCAGTTGCCTGAGACCCAGAAGGCTGGTTTCCATGAGAAATATCATGGTGCCTAAGAGCACACACTGTGCGACACTGCTTTTGGGGCTTGAGAACTGGCTGCAGGATTGGAGTAAGAATCCATCTCAACTGATGGTGAATGTTGGGAGAAACATGCAGTGCTGGAGTGGCCATGGGGTGCAGTGGGCTAACCCTCCTACATGATTGGATCTTCCTCCATCATTTGAGTCTGTTCTTCTCCCTCAAAATCTATCTGTACATTCATTACATTCCTCAGGTGCATCTGTTTGAATAAAAGACATACATTAATGTCATTAAATGGGAAACATATTTCTCTTTGGGTGGCATAATCTCTTTATTAAAAGTATGATTACAGTGTGTTTCTTCTTAACTACTAGTCCCACAATGTATGTATAGACGTTCTTGTAAAGCGCTATCACTGTCACCCGCCAGGCATCCTGGCGCTTAGACTGTTATGACACAGAGCGAGATTTTACCAACTTCTGATCTATTTACATTGTTCTGGGGAACAAGTGGGTCTTTAACTCTTTTTTAAAGATGGAGAAGACCTCCAGGCCCCTAAGGCCCAGCGGTAGGGAATTCCACAGCCGTGCTGCGGCAATCCTGAAGGAGCGTCCACCCATCCGGGTCCTCCGAAACTTGGGTACCACAACCAAGCGAGCCGAAGCTGATCGGAGTGATCTTGAGGGGATATACCAAGAGAAAAGATCCTGCAGAGGGGCCGGGCCTTGACCGTGTAAAGCTCTAAAAACAATACACAGAGCCTTGAAGTTCACCCGTTGAGAAATTGGGAGCCAGTGAAGGTCCCTAAGTGCCTTCGTGGAAGAGTCCGAGCGACGTCGCGAGAGTGCCAGTTTAGCGGCACAATTCTGAATCCGCTGGAGTTTTCCTAGCACGGTAGTTGGAGCCCCCAGCAGCAGTGCGTTGCAGTAGTCAAGGCGACTTAGGATTATGCTCCGCACTACTTCTGGTCTTGCCTGCGCCGGAAGCAAGGGTAGAATCTTTCTCAGAGATCCCAGTAAAGCCATACACGTAGCCACCGTTTTATTTACTGAGGTGTCCAACTGTAGATCGGAACTGAACATGACCCCTAGATTCCGAACCAAGTCAGCGGGCAAACTAGTGCCTAGGAAATCGGGAGGCCAAAAACCCTGAGGTAGGGGTCTGGGGATCCGGTCCGAGGAACAGTGTAGTACCTCGGTTTTCGACCTGTTGAATTGGAGGGAGTTTTTCCCTAACCATTCTGCCGTGGCCCCCATGCATTGATGTAAGACCTCCTGTGACACCCCGCCCTTACCCTCAAACGAGAAGATAAGTTGGGTGTCGTCAGCGTAATTGGTAACTGTTATGCCAAACCACTTGATCAGTGTGATCAGGGGACGGAGGTACAGATTAAAAAGGATAGGGCTGATGGCGGAGCCCTGGGGTACTCCCTGTCTCACCCTCTTGATGTTGGATTGGTAGGGCGGTAGTGCAACTACCTGGTGTCTTTGCTCGAGATATGACACCAACCATTCAAGGGCTGAGCCTGACACCCCCGCCTCTGTCAATCTCCTGATCAAAGTAGCATGGTTGACCGTGTCGAACGCGGCCGACATGTCAAGCAGCACTAAAAAGGTTGCCTGACCCAGGTCCGCCCGCGTCCGAAGGTCATCAAGAACAGTCACCAAAGCTGACTCTGTCCCGTGTGCCGGTCGAAACCCAAACTGAGCCACGTCCAAACAATCGTTCATCTCAAGAAAGTTGGAAAGATGTTTTGTGGCCAGTTTCTCTAAGATTTTGATAGGGAATGGCAGGAGGGAGATGGGCCTGAAGTTAGCTGGGCATGTGGGGTCCAGATTTTCCTTTTTGAGGAATGGGGAAACCACCGCCAGTTTCCAGCAGTCTGGCACTCGTGCCGAGGCGAGAGACTGACAGCAGATGGAGAACAATGGGGGAAACAACTCTTCACGACAGAGTTTCCAGAATCTGGGTGGTAGAGGGTCAAAGGGTGAGCCAGAGGACACCCCATCAGCCATAAAGCAAAAGTCCTCAAAAGATGGTAGAGGGAAGTTGCTTAGCTCACCTGCTTTGATGCACTCCTTCCCATTTTCTGGCAAGATGGCGTCGTGTATAATACAATGCACTATATAGTTTTCTCTGCTATGGAATCATTCCACACTAATATGTCTGAATTAGTTTAAATTTTACAAGCATGTAGAAGACAGTGTTAAGTTAGGAAACGTTACAATTGCAAACAATGTACACTTACTTTGCTATGAGGCAGGTGCGGAATCGTCAATGTTGGCAAAACCAACAACTGCCTCTGACTCCAGGGTTGTTGCTACCATTGCCTGCAGTGTAATGGGTGAGGGTACAGTAGAGGGTTCTCCTACTGGTACCTGGGACCCACTCAGGTGTGTTGCAACCTTTTCTTTAGTGCGGGACCAGAGGTCGTACCAACTCTTCAATATCTCTTCAAAGGAGAGCTGTACCACACCTACATTGCTGCATTTGCACTGTAGTGCCTTCGGTACAGTCATAGATCACCGCCCAAACAGGAAGTCATGATTGTTGCAGCACTACTCAGAAAGTATTTCAAGATCTTTTTCTAAGAACTTCAATTTGCTTCCTCCTGCCTTCTTCTCCGGGTCTTGGCTGGCTATTTCGGTTGTAGGGAGTTGTATTTTGATGAACTGGTCACTTTACCAATACAGCAGTTCAACACACTCACTCTGGCTGCTTTCCTGGTTTCAGATGTGCACCCCTTCCTGCTTGTAGGGTCATCATGCTGAACCAGGAAGACATTTTACACGCTTGCTTGTGTTTGCCATTCAGGAAATCGCTATAAGTTATTTCTAAAATAAGGAAATCACTTGTTTGTGAGTTGCTAATTTTTGCTGGACAACTACTTCGTGGTCAAGAGGAACCTCTGCCAAGGAAGAAACAGCTGAAGAGACTGAAGGAAAGGACTGACCCATGCTATGTGTTCTGGGGCTGGCCTGTAGTTTGCAGATTTAACCAAGGAGAGGCTAAGGGACTTTGCTTTGTGATGTGTCCCCCTGCTTGAAAGGACTTTGCTGTGTGCTGTGTCCTGAAGTAACTTGTCCCCAAGGGCACAAGGAGAGCTGGCTCCCTGTTGTGGAAACTCAGGAACATAAAAGTTTCCAGGTGTGTCTCAACGACGCAGTGTGCGTGTGCTTTTTGCATCCTGAGACTTCGTGAAAACGTCCCCATGATCATGTGCACCCGAAGTCCAAGTGAGTCTCAGCGATGCTGTTTGCGTGTGCTTTGTGGAGCCTGAGACCTTCGGGTGCACATGATCATAGGACAATCTTCACGGAGTCCAAGCAAGTCTCAGTGATGCTGTGTGCGTGTGCTTCGACGAGCAGCTTGAGACCTTCGTGAGGATTGCCCTGTGATCGTGTACACCCGAAGCTCAAGTGATTCTCAGCTACACTGGGTGCGTGTGCTTCGTGCAGCCTGAGACCTTCGTGAGGATTGCCCTGTGATTGTGTGCACTCGAAGCTTAAGTGAGTCTCAGCAGCGTGCATGTGTGCCCTGAGACCTTCGTCATTGCCATCGGCCCGGGCCAGCATCCCCAGAGGAGCTGTGCCGCTGTCCCGAGCCTGCCTTTGCCAAGGAGAGACCTCGAACCATCTCCGTCCGGGGGGGGGGGGGACCCGAGTTCCACTGTCCAAGATCAACGAAGTCGTACCGGAGGCCCAAGTCGCGAGGAGAAGAGAGGAGAGTGAGATCGCACCCCCAGGTAAAGCTCAGCAAGCATGTATGTGTCACTGCCTGGGGCGGGGTGCGGGGTGCGGGCTATGAGACAAACGCTCTCGGCCTTTCCCCACTTTGCAGCATGAGCCTCCGCTGATATCCGTATTACGGCCCGTACTTGCCGAAGAGTGGCAGTACCGGGGCCGGAGTGTGGAGCTACACTTTGTTTTGCATCATAGACCGTGTTGGGGGCATATTTTGGCAGTAGCTGACCGCGAGTCAGTATGAGTGGCATAGAGACCGTCCAGAGCACCGTGATCGGTGCTGGAGAACATTATTTGATCCACATTCTGTCCATCATTGTTGTGTTTGCAGTTACCGCTCTAAGTGTACTGGGGATGCTCAGACGTGAGTCCCAGGCACTCCACACCACTGGAATCAAGCTAGCCGGGCTGAAGAGAGGTGTTACCTCGAAACCGGGCCGGTCCTCGGATGCTTGTTTCCGTTCTGGGAAGGACATGGCTTTTGTAGTTCGGACTGGACTGTTCCCATGGGGCACAGGGTCAGCGCTGATTTGCATATTGCCATTGTCTAACCCAGGGTGGTGTGGAGTGGAAAAACGATGGATTTGGGCCCAGATCTTTGGACTGGGGTGAATGTGTGACATTGATCCACATTCTGTCCATCATTGTTGTGTTTGCGGAGAACATTATTTTGGCATTATGAACTGCCTGATTGTTGCATTACGCATTACATTATTTTGGCATTACGAACTGCCTGATTGCATTACGCCTTGCATTATTTTTGCATAACGAACTGCCTGATTTTTGCATTATGAATTGCATTCTTTTTGCATTATGAATTGCATTCTTTTTGCATTAAGGAGTTCCTGATTATTGCATTATTTTTGCATTACGAACTGCCTGATTGTTGCATTACGAATTGCATTATTTTGGTATTACGAACTGCCAGATTCTTGCATTACTAACTGCATAGCATTGCATTAGGATTGCATTGGATCATCGAGAATTGCTCAATAATACTGCAAGAACCTAGAAGGGCCTTCTGGTCTAATATCTGTCCAGGTGAAATATTACAAATATACATATGTTGGATTGTTATTGTGTGATCTCATCGTATATCTTTTTATATAAACATATAATTGTTTTTTATGAAACTTGTGTGGAGTCCATTTGTGGTGTTATCATTGAGTTACTGAGAGCATGGTTGCAAATACTTTACACATTTGCCTTGGAGATCAGCCTGGCTGCGCGTGCCAAGCTACCGAGGGAGTGAGCAGGGTTTGAGAAGGTGTCCTTCCTTTCCCTGACTTAGTAGCAAGGGTCCCTATTTGGCCTAAGGTACCAACCTCAAGCCAACTAGAGACCCCCAGTTTTAACACCTCTCAAACCTCCTAAACAAGATATAGAGATTGGCCGCTCGAAGGAGAAGGAGAGAGGATTTGCTGATTACGGGGACCACAGTAACCAGGAGCCCCTGCAGACCACACACCTGTGCTGCTACGCCCACGCCGCCGCCGTCCACTTAACTCCTCGCGGCCCCCGCTTCGCGGGAGCCACTCGAAGGAGAAGGAGAGAGGATTTGCTGATTATGGGGACCACAGAAAAGGCTATCTGTGGAGCCGATTTTCGACAAGCGGTCTTCACTGGGTAGACTGGCCAAGGTGCAATCTCCAGTTTCTAAAACTGTGGCCCAGGCTCAATCATCTGTAGTCCACATATTGGTTGATACTAGACCTGTTGGACCTGCAGGGGAGGGTAACTATCTGCTAGATAGAGCTGGTAGCCTGCATAGTTCTCCGGCCAGTGTGGCTACTGCACCAATTGGTCCACCTACACTCCCTCAAAGTCCAGGAACCACCAGATCAGGATTGTCTATTCAGTTGGCACTGGGTACCAATTTAGGGGCTACTAACCAGGTGCCAGACCCAGTAGTTAAAAGAAAGCGTGGAGGAACTGCACTAATGAATAGAAAAACGAAATTGCAGAAATGCGCTAATACGGAGAGCAATCAAACTGTAGTTGTCATGGATGGACCACAGCCAGCAGTAAATGAGTCCTCGATTACCCATGCTATTGATGACAGGATCACTCCCGAGAGTAGGGGAGACTTTTGGGCCAAATTGGAGCAGATTTTTACAGAGACCTGCCTACCCATCTATGAAAGACTGAACTCTATCGAGCAAAGACTATCTCATTTGGAATCACTGTGGGTAACTAGATAGGGTGGGGAGGATATGCGGGTCGTGGACTGTGCCAGCAAGGGCCAGGGTCTCCCTGATCCAAATTATGTAGGCCACCAGAGTACACATTTTTTGGCATTAAACGACGAAAGGGATATGTCAGTCCAATTGGTTCCAATGGGTAACTATCCCACCACGTTGGCTGATCCAGTCGAACCTAATGCTGCAGCAAAAGAAAAGACTAGGGAGGGGGGGGGACATGGGGGCCCGAAGCTCAGACCTAACGACACGCAAGGTAAATAGGGCAGGGACTCTGGTACAATACAGGCCCCTGTTATCTTGCCTGGATCTGCCTCCAGAGTCCATACCCTATGTGGTGGTGCTTGCTGGGGTCCCCTCCTTGAGCCAGGGAAAAACGGAGACCTACAGTGAGCTCAAAAATAAATGCATCCACTGGTTGAACCATAATAAACCCCTTCCCAACCAGGGATCTAGTGAAATCTTATTTGGCAGACGTGTAGATTGGGTGGGATCCCGGGCTGAAAACTTACAGGTTGACTGCATCGTGATAGATTTCAGGAACAGTTGGACAGTCAAGCATATATGTAACTTGGGGACAGGTAGCCCAGAAACACTAATAAAATCCCTTCCACTAACTTATATTTAATTAGTAATGTAGATCCTGCACCCAACAGGGGAGGGTCGGTCCGGGTGGGTAATGGAAACCAGGGAGGCTACCCCTTTTTGGGAATGTTAACCGTAACAGTCTCCCGTCACTTGTAATGTACAACCACAATAACAGATACAGTGTCCTGGATTCAGTAGACTGACTGCTGAAGCCCAAGAAGTCCCCATCCTCTGTAGTGGACAGCAAGAGCATATTAGAGGCTAAGGCTGGCCTAGCAGAGATGAAGCGTATTATCACCCGGCATGGGTTAATGGGGAAAGAAGGCTTACCAGGGGCCAAAAGGGGTTTAAACTGTGGAGGTTCATTCAGTGGGTGTAGCGGGTCCCCAATAATATCGACAAAGGAGGTGGGAGGAATACCTGGGATTGGAGGGGTTGGAGTAGGAGTACCTAGGATGAGTTGGGTTAGTAGTGAAACTGGGGGGGTGGGGGAAGTACACAAATGGTTGACCCATTATCAGAGTCAATTAACTGTGGCATCAATGTGAGCACTACGGAGGGGAAGGTAAACAGGAATACTAACATACTTTCCTGGAATGTGGCAGGGATAAAAAATAAACTGATAAGTGAAGATCGGGGCCTGTTCTTGAATAAACACGATATATGCCTTATGCAGGAGACATGGGCCTTGGATAACTACCAGCGGAGTGGTTTTGCCACTTTTAATATTCTTGCAACAAAAGGGGGTAGGGGAAGACCGTCAGGTGGGCTAAGCATTTGGGTAGTGACACACTTGAGAGCCAATGCAAAACAGTTGCAAACAAACTCACTTGACACTCAATGTGTCTTGTTAACCCTGCCAGGGAAAAAACATATTGCCCTAATCAATATATACTCCAGGCCAACACAGAGTGGGCAAGAGTCAAAGGTCATTGAACAATTGAGTGAATATACACTGACTCTTGACCCAGAGTATGTTGTAATAATTGGGGGTGACTTCAACTGCTAGTTTGAACCCCTTAGTAACATGGGTACAGATGACCAAGATGAGGAGAACCAGCATTGGAACATTCCGGAACCTTTGATCCCACTGGTCAAAGCATGGACCCCGCTGGTTTTACAAATCACTTCTCTTACTCTGTCCCTATTCTTGAGGTCTTGTAATGGGAGATTAAAATCGGACAGACCTGGCCTTGTGACTTTCAATAGAGAGGGGCAAACTTCGATCATAGATTATATCATGATCGAATCTAGATCTTGGGACAAGGTTCTGGACTTTCTGGTCCAGCAACGGAAAGAGAGCGACCATAATGCCCTAGTTATGACATTAAAGCCAGGGAGCTGGGGTCTGTCCAATTATCAAATAGAGCCCAATTCTGTTCAACATCCTCTCCTTCTCCATAACAATAGACAGAGAGTAAAATGGCCCCATATATTGGGTTCTCCCAAAAAACTGGCTCAAATATACCAACATGTTGTGCCCTATCTTAGTGAAATGGCTGGGGTGGGGTCATTGGGTTCAATAGTTGGGATGGACACGAGGCCTGTTGATATTCACAATAAGCTAGCCTCCAAAATGCTAGAGGTGTTCTACCCAAAAGGGAGTTTTATGGAAAAACTGGTTCAGACCCACCCATGGTATAATGCAAATTGTCGCAAAAAGAAAAGTGACTTGACCAAAGCGATTAAGGCTAAGGATAAGCTAAGGGTCAAGGTACTCAGGGTGCAGTACAAGCAGGTGATTGAAAGGGAGAAAAAGTGTTGGGAGGCTGATAAGTGGGAAGAGCTGAGAACAGCCCTAAAGGACAAGGATTTAAATGCTAACTTTGGTTTGGCTTTATCAAAACATGCTATGTAAGGTGTCATATGCTTTGGAATACTACCCCCTCGCCAGTTCTGGCGACGGGGGTAGCATTCCACCCTTCTAGAGGGAGAAGACATGTTGTTCCTACTAATCCCAGTTAAAGTTAACCAGAGCATCACAAAATGGATGCTGCTGCCACAGGCACAAGTCTGACCTCCTGCTGCTGGGAGTCCTTCCAGCGAGGGAGGCTTGGACAATAGGTTTCCTGTCTTGGGAGGTGCTAGCACCACCCCAGACTGGCCATAGTGTATTGGGGCAGGGAGGGCTGAATGAAATGAGACACTACCTGGGGCACACAAGGTGTCCCATGCATAGTCCAGTTCAAACCGGTGCTGGGGCACTCCAGCCCTAGCTCTGGCGTGAAACTGGACAAAGGGAAAGGGGTGTAACCACCCCCTTCCTGGGTCCCACCCATAGGAGGGACCTAGCAGGTAATCCAGTCCCTAAATTTGGTATATAGGTAGGAGCTGAGTCCCAAGACTTTAGATTTATCCTGACTGAAATGAAACTCTGGACCTTCGACATTCTACTCGACATAGAAGACTGAAGAATCTCCCTTGTGGTCAAGGAGTTACCACCCTGTGCAAGCAGGTACCATCAAGCGATCAACGGTTTGCTTTGTTGACGCTCCCGCCGGAGCCGGAGCCCGAGCACAGAGCCTGACAAGAACCAGACTTCCAGACTTCCA
This sequence comes from Lissotriton helveticus, assembly GCF_964261635.1. Classification (NCBI taxonomy): domain Eukaryota; kingdom Metazoa; phylum Chordata; class Amphibia; order Caudata; family Salamandridae; genus Lissotriton; species Lissotriton helveticus. The sequence goes on from NC_136067.1 coordinate 1,183,664,257, forward strand.
ACAGCCCGATCCACAGTCACAGCAGAGCTGAGACCCATGGAGGCGACGAGAGACATGGGACCGGCCATCTTGGAAAGCCAGCAAATTGCTTTCCGTGCAACTTCTGAGGCACCCTCGAAGTTGTGCATTGGGATTGAGAAGCCCCAGCCCCGAGCACCAACTGCACCGAAGATCAGCCCTCCACACTTAACGAGTTCTGCGTGGGGCCCTTCTGCATTTTCCTGCTCGACGCGTCTGTCCGGTCACTTGCCCGTTGGTTAGTGGCCTCTGTGATGACGAACCTTTTGATTTGCATCACTGGTCTGGTTGCTCCAGAATGGCCCCTGCTTCCCTGAAAAGGAGAAGCTTATCAGACCTTGCTGGTCTGATCAAGAAACCATCTTCGATTCCTGCGTGGGGTGTCTTTGCCAAGGCTTGTTGACTCCAATCCGGAAGCCGACACCGCCGACAGCGAGAACCTTTGTGGGACAGTCCGTATCCAGCTCCTGGTCATCGTCGACACTTCCTGGTCTACGTGGCTGCAGAGACAAGCTTCATGACATCACCTGATCGCATCCCGACATCGCCTGGTTCCTTCCTGGTCACTGGCTAGTGACCCAGACTCTGTCCCCTCTGCTTTCAGGTACTCTTCATCCTCGATCCGCCCTCGGATCCAACCGGACACTTCCCTCCTGGTCGCCTGCAGCATCTTTCTCCAAGGCTCCATAGGATTCAGCGACGAAACCCGACACACTTTGACACCTATGAACCCGCTTCCTGTGGGTGAGGTAACGCGAGTATTTCGGTACTCCTGTGGGTATTGACTATCCTAGTGTCCTAGTTTCAAGTAGCTTTCTCCTAGTCCATCCGGAAGTGCCCTAAAAGAACTAGTTTCTAATTCTTTCGTTCCCTTTCTAACTCTATGGTAACTCGCGTGTGTGTAAAGACACTGCACACGCATCCCGTGGGTCTCCTGCTTCCTAACCTTTGGTAGTACAGCATAGCCCCAGCGATTCTCCAGGCCCTAGGCCTATCCTTTGTTCGTGACATGGTTCTTATACCACTATTTTAGTATATGGTTCAAAGTGCCCCTAGGGCATTACTGTATTTTGTGCAACTTATTGTATGTTGATTAAGTCTCTTGTTATGTGCTTGTGCCTCTGACCTCATAAAGAGTTCAGAGGATTAATTTAGTAATAAATACATATATATTTTATATATATAACCTGTGTGGTGTCCTTTCATTTGGATTAAAGGGATTGCATATGGTAAAACAGCTGGCTTAACATGCCCTCTTGAGTTTAGCCTAAGACTGCTTTGTCCATGCTACCACTAGGATAGCTGGTCTAGAAGGTTGACTTTACAACCATCACCGAAAGGGTTGTTTGGACTGGTGCAATGTGCTCCCTAGAATAGTGAACATCATATACAAGGCCAACTTCTCACAACCCCCATCCTGGGGAAAACAATATCCAAAAAATGAAATCTCCTTCAGAAGAAAAGCACACTTTTCTCTGTGAAGCATTAATCCCTTTTCTTTGATCGCTTGAAGACTGTTTTTCAACACCTCAAAGTGTTGCTCCAGCGTAAAGGCATGGACTAGAATGTCGTCACTGATGTTAAGGACTCAATTCAATTCAAATAATTTTATTTGATCTTAAGAACAAAAGATCATAAAAGTACAATTCATCATATCCCGGCTTCTAGTAAAAAGGCTTTGCATGAGTTTCAACCCAAATTTGCAGCATACATTAGATGCTATTTTTTATGAATAATGTTTAAATGGTAATACTAAAAAATCAGAGATTGCGAGACGATTAACCCCCGTGCCTTTCATAGTCCAATACAAAGTCATCTGACCCGATCCTTTCTTTTCCATGCAATACAACTTTACAATAATCATTCAAAAGTGATGTGTGCTGGAAGGGGACTCCCTCTAGGCTGGCAAGTACACTCCTGATAGTTTAGGAATCTCTAGTGCAGCTGAGGTTTTTCAGGACACCAAGACACTGATTTCTCCTCAGGCCCACATTGGTAGATAAAGTGGTGATGGCTCTGGATTTAGGGTCCAACAGCAGTTGGTTATAACGAGCTTGTAAGTCCATTTTTGAGAACCATTTTGAGCGACTTACTTCTGGCCCAATATCATCCACAGTGGGCATCAGATGCTGCTCCCGTTTGATAGCCAGATTAGGTAGGCGCATGTCCACACATATTCAAACCTCTCCGGATTGCTTAGGTTTGCTTGCTACAACAATTGGAGACACCCAGGGAGTGGGGCCATCAACTTTCTTGGTGATATCTACCTGTTCCAGTTTGATTAGTTTCTCTTCCACTTTTGGCCTTAGTGGAACATCAAGCGTTGATGCTTCAGAGCTACTGGTTAGATCGAGTCATCAAGATGCAGGTGTATCAAACGGTCTTTTAGGCACCCTATGCCCTTAAAAAGCAAGTCAAACTGAGTCAACAAGTCATCCATGCTTCATTGGTGTATGCTGAGAGCGAAAGCGACTAGTTGAAGGCGCTTTGCTGTCCTCCACCTCACCAACTTCCCGGTGCCTCCTTTGGTGACATAGACCGTGGCATGAGTCAAGCGAGATTCATGGGTAATCTCGGTCGTGAACACTCCTGCTAATGGAAGTGGAGAGATAGACCCGTATGTGAATACTTTTGTAGTGATGGGTCTCAGGGTAGGTGGCACAGGCAGTCTGAGCATCAGGGTCATGGCCACGATTTTGATGGAGGCCCCAGTGTCAATCAGTACCTGCACTGGATTACCACCCAGGAGTATGTTGCAATTCGGGATGTGTTTTCAGGGGAATCCCTCTGGCTGCATGTCCTGTATCACGTGGACCGCCCCCTAAATGTCATCATCGTCCATGTCCTCTTCGTCTGCCAAGATGTCTGATGTGAGTAAAGCATTGACCGGTTTGAGCTGGGCAATTCCCTGGTGGGGGTAAGAACCTTCACATCCATAGCATGTCTCAGGTGCAGACAATGTTTTATTCCGTGCCTTCCTCTCATCCTGGGTTCTGACAACAACGGCATTAACTGGTTCCATCTTGATCGGGTGCTGTAATGCTGCCTTCATGTGGGCCGCTCGCACCTTGGACAGTTCTTTTGACCTAGCCAGGGTCAGCAGGTCCGCCATGGGCAGTCCTGGAACTTGAAGAACGTTCTCTCTTAACTTAGTTGAGGAACAACCCTGAAGGAACTGAGCTCGGACTTCATCATTGGCATCCAGTAGTGCGCAGATGCTAGCTTACTCGCTCAGGTGGGCATAGACAGTGTTAACAGATTTATAAGTTAATTACCTGTCCTGACGCAGCTAAAAACGTTCGTAGTCAGGGTTTGCTAATGGTTCGAAATGGGCTAGTAGTGCTATCTTCAGCATGCCATATGTGAAAAGTGGTCCAGATTTTCCCAACTTTTGTATAGCTGACCCTCCCAAATGTATAAGCATGGGGCATCATCTAGGTCATTAGCCGCAAAGTATGTTTCCAAACGCTGTACTCGGTCTTTCCACTTTGCTGCCTGCTCAGATGGAGGGCCATCAACCAGAAATGGCTCCCCTCGGGGTATAGCTGTCATGTTGGTTGTTCAGGGTAGCAAAAAGTGGTATTCTACAGATGATGGTTACCAACCACTTCTCCCCTTTATACGAAAAAGGCCAGTCCGAGCTCAGCCAATACCCTCAGACAGATTGCAGCGAGGTAGGCAGAGAGAACGGACAACAGGCCCCGCATCCACAGCCAAATTCAGTTGGATATCATGTGCTGCAAGGAGCAACAAGGTATATTGCCCACCAGCCTGGGGCTGTCTGTGAGTCAGTAATGACACGCTGCATTTCCCGCACCGGCTATCATTATCCTACCCGTTCTATGCACAAAGGAGAAGGCTGTAACATCAAGGTATCCCCCGGGCTGTAGAGACTCACCACCGCCACCCTCCCGCCGCCCTGCTGTTTCTCGACATCTGACAGCGGGACCGCCGGGCGGAGTGAGGCGAGGGGCTGCCTACAACTCCCGGCAGCCCTCGAGGTCTCCAGCTCCACCGTCAGCACGCCGCGCCAGGAGGCGCATAAAGGGCGTCACTGCCGCAGAGAGTTGTGACACGCTGCATTTCCCGCACCGGCTATCATTATCCTACCCGTTCTATGCACAAAGGAGAAGGCTGTAACATCAAGGTATCCCCCGGGCTGTAGAGACTCACCACCGCCACCCTCCCGCCGCCCTGCTGTTTCTCGACATCTGACAGCGGGACCGCCGAGCGGAGTGAGGCGAGGGGCTGCCTACAACTCCCGGCAGCCCTCGAGGTCTCCAGCCCCACCGTCAGCACGCCGCGCCAGGAGGCGCATAAAGGGCGTCATTGTTCCCCCGAGCGGGACGCGAGCGGGACGCTGGGCGAAGCCTGGGCCAAGGATGGGCCCGTCCTAGCCCGTCACAGACCGGAGAAGTCTGGGCTGGGCCCACCCCCCTAAGACCCAACACAAGGTAAATCCCTGACTAGTAAGTAGTCCAGCGATCTGACATCTTCCATGTTCTTAATATAAGCTCACTACAATTGTTCACCTGATCGGATCAATTATATACAATGACCACCAGAGGCTCCAGGAGTAAAACTCTAAAACAAAATATGTCAAGTACTGTAGGCCCCATCAATCAATTCATCACTAAAGTGAATCAAACTATCGATCAAACCGTAATGATGATTGATCGGCGAGTTTCCTACGAACTAGATCAAGCAAGACGCTCATCAATGGGCATGCTGGCACAGGCACGAACTCCTAATGTCTCACCACAAAACAGCATCAATTTGGAAACAAACGCGGACATACATGCCATACCGAACACCGTCGACCTATCAGTATCCTCACAATTGTCAGACTCACAACTGACCCAGGGTCTCGAGCAGACCCCTGATATTTTTGCAAGTCCGCAGCTAACAATAAATTAACCCATTCAGAGTGAAATAAGAGGGATTAGGGAAGGAGCAATCCCTAAACTTCCGCATCATAAAGAAACCTACTCAAAAAATCTTACAAATACAGCTGCAACAAACTTAGATTCTGACCCACTTCTCAAACCGAGTGATCTAAACAATGATCAAAACCAAAATAATAGTAAACTTGCTGTAGTTACTGAATCTAACAGTAACACTAATTCTGATGTACTCATCGTCGAAGATCATAACGACAGAGTTAATTCTAAGCATACCCACAAAAAAACTGTGGCTCCCCTTCCAACAAGAAACGTTAACAATGACAAGACACAATCATCACTATTAAAAGAAATAGCTGAAATAGTTACATTTCAACTGCAACCTATCCAAAAAAGCTTGGAAATTATAGAGAAGCAAGTAGCCATACTAGTTGCTACTTCAAAAACAACCTCACATCTAAGAAATAAAGAACACCCAAACCCGCCTGGATCTAATGTTATTCCAGGCAATGCAAAGCCTACACACAAACCAGTACAATCAGCTACCGACACGGTCATAACAAATATTACAATCGCAAAACCTGGGGAACCAGTGAAAAAACCAAATAATTTAATTCCCTCATTAAATACTAAGACTCCTCAAGTAACCCTCAATACAGCTCCGGCCTCACAAAATAAACCATTGGTAAATGTTCACCCTGCAAATGGCCCTGCAACAAACGCTCTCGTAGCAAATACCCCCTCCATACCACTTCCATCTAACACCCCTCGTCATGAACAGACACAAAGGCAAACTAATAAACCAGACCGACCAAACAAAAGATGGCCCAAATCAGTAAACCTCCCACCGGAAGCAGCACCGTTTGTAGTCATTCTAACAGGGGTCCCAGAATTAAGCAACGACACAGATGAACCAACTTGGTCCTTACTAAACAAAACCCGCCACTGGCTGAACAATAACAGACCTAACCATCCAAATAATGTCACTAGAATTACTACAGCGAGAAGGGCCTCATGGATAGGCCATCAACCAAAAACAATTCCCGGTGACTGTATAATTGTCAACCTTGAAAATCCTCGCGCTGTGGACTATATATGTTCATGGGATTCATCGGGAAACAACAGAGGAATAAAAGTAAAACGTCTATCCTTTTTCTATCCACAACAAGGCCATCGTTTTGAGGACCCCAATTGGCCCCCAAACTGGTCCTGGAACCAGTCTGATCACGAACAAAGAAGCGGAAACCAGGGAGATTGGGGCCATGGAAACAATCAAAGGAGCTGGTATCAGGGAGAATGGGGGAACGATTATAAAGACTGGGGTGATTGGAATAACTACGGTAGGAGGTCTTACCAACTCCCTCATAGGGAACCATGGTCTGGAATACCAACTTTTAACAGCTACAGCTGCTTAGACATGGTCGATTGACCATCCTCACAGAATCACACTACGACCTTTCTGTCTAATAACAAAGTTCACTCAAAAATGTCAGCCAAACATCCTAGGAGCAAGTTATCCAACAAAACTCCTTGTATTCCAAAAACTAGGCCACATAAACCAATAGTAATGACAAAATCTCAAACGACGGTAAAACAGACTCAATAATATCATTCCCCTTTTAAGGCTTGTATCAGCCCCTTGACTCTGTTACAAACTGCCCCAAATGAGCAGATATATGCGCCAAACTTGAACTTGGAATCTTCCTTTACTCAATCAGAAGAAGAAATTACTGTCCAGTCAAGGCCACCTGTCGATATCAGTAAAAACGTCGCCAGGAAAATGTTATTCTGGAACGTGGCGGGACTAGCAACTAAACACATTGAAAAAAGTTTTCTAGAACTGATTGTTTCGAACGACATTATTTGTCTTCAGGAGACCTGGCTCAACGACCCAATCCATCTCGTGGGATACAGAACATACTTCTCCCAAGCAATAAGGTCAAACTCAGGGAGAAGCAAAGGAGGCTTAATTACATACATCTCCAACCTCTGGCCATGTCGTGAAATAACACCTGTACTACTCCATCAGAATAATCAGGTCATCAACATCCAAGGAATCAATCAAGAGGTTTATACCTTTATAAACTTCTATAATATTATGACCCCAATGGAGTTGTCTAAGGTTTTAAACGAAGTTTCTGTTGAGATTAATGACCTAAAAACAAAATACGCCAAAGTCTCACATACAATAATCTGGGGAGGAGACTTCAACCTTCACATATGTAATAAAAGTGACACCTCTATTTGTGGGATCATAGACGAACATGGAAACTCTTTAACTCACTTTACCCACACTGTCGAAGGTATTAAATTGCAGGCTATTATGTCCGAATTAGATATAGGGTTCGCGAACATGATAAAAACGCCTACAACCCAATTCACCTCAACTTTCCACGGAAGAGGCTTTGAAACTTTAATAGACTATATCCTGGTATCTATCAACAAAGCCACACGTATAAAGTCCTTCGAAGTGGACAAAAATGCACTCAGCGACCATTTCCCACTTAGACTAACGTACTTAGAACCAGATCTTCGAAAGAAAACAGATAAGGCCTATCCTGGTTTGCTACATCAGGAAGCATTAACACTGGACAGATTGAACGGATACACCCTTAATTGGGGCAAAGTAGATCAAGAAACCATTAGTGCGAGAATAATTAAAACATGCAGTAATGAAATTGACAAATGTTTAGACCCCTCCACAACTTCTACAGAGATCATGATCAGTTATAACGTAATAGTGAAAACCATAAGCAACGAATTAACCAGGCCTAACAAACAAAATAATACCACAAAAAAAGGTTGGTTTAATACAAAATGTACAAAAGCCTATTCTGATTTAAAGAAAGCGCTAACAAAAAAACAAAGAAATAGAGAAGAGGTAATTAAATTGAGGAAGACTTATACGCAGGCAATCAAACAAAGAAAAAAGGAGATACAAGCTAACCTCTGGACCCAACTTCTAAAAAGTAGTACCCTAAAAGACAGTACATTATTCTGGGAAACAGTTAAAACCCCCTTTTTAACAGACAACAACGATGGTCCCTTTTTGGACGTTGCCATAAACGCGGAGGATTGGGTGCAATATTTCTCAGGGGTTTTCGGAGAGGTCAAAATTAGAGACTCAACCTCCCCGGCTCCTCTTCCACCGGTGAAATATCCAATAGAAATACACTTCACAATCAACGAAACCATGAAAGCAATAAAGACTGCCAAAATTGGCAAAGCACCAGGACCAGACTCTGTTCCCATGGACTTCTACAAATTTCTACCAGATCTTTGGTCTCCCCTTTTAACCAAAGTGTTAAATGCAGCAAAGGATACTGATCTTCCTGACTCTTGGTCATCATCGATTTTGTTCCCCATTTTTAAGAAAGGCAATAGAGACTGTCCCTCTTTCTATCGCCCCATTTCCCTCCTGGATTCGGTCGGGAAGATGGCAGGGCGTATACTTCTTGACCGACTCCAGGAGTGGTCAAAAGAACAAGGGGTACTTTCAGACCTGCAATATGGGTTTAAGGCGGGACTGAGTACTGTGGACCAAGTTCTGAATCTAACACTACTGGCTGGAAAATACGTAACAGCAAAAAAATCTTGCCTACACATGGTATATGTCGACCTCACAGCAGCTTTCGACTGTGTGGAACATTCAAAGCTCTGGTCAATAATGCTGCAAATGGGGATTGAATCTCCCATAGTAGACTTTCTTCGAGAGTTGTACACCGGAGCTACGGGAAAGGTTAGATTTGGGACAGCAGGACAACTAACTAACAGCTTTCCAATTCAGAAGGGGGTCAGACAAGGGTGCGTGCTGGCCCCTTTCTTATTTACGCTCTATACTAATGGTCTTGAGGCAGCAATGTTAAAGGATGTTAAAGATCTCCCAGAAGCCGGTCGTCGGCAGATTCCAGCATTATTATATGCCGACGATGCTCGAACACCAGTCCAGCTTCAGCGGGCTCTAAACAACTACTGCACTTTTATGACCAGTTTAAATTTAAAAGTCAATATAAAGAAAACTTACGTAATGCACGCCGGTACCAAAGGGAAAAAAGTGAAGAAAATCTACGTGGATAACCTGCCCCTTGAAAGAACCAACACGTACCCTTATCTTGGCATTACTATTGACGATGCGTTTAACTGGAAAGCAGCAATTAATTCCCGAAAGCTAGCCCTAATAAGAACAGTTGGCGCCCTAAAAGCCTTTTCTCTTCGTTTGGGAAGAAGACCCCCGAATGAGATGATTAAGATATATAATGCAAAATGCATTAGTACAGCCACTTTCGGAGCAGGAGTTTGGGGAACAACAAATGTTGAACAACTACAAAAAGTTGAAAATTCCTTTTTAAAATTCCTACTAGCTGTTCCAAAAAGTACCACCACATTTGGATGTCATCTCGAACTTGGGGTAGATCATATAACCGACATCATTAAGATCCAGCCTATCATGTTATGGCGCAGAATATGGGCAACGGATGAATGCCAGTTCACAAGAACAATAATACAGGACTGCATGAAATTAGAGAACATGACAAAGATAAAATGGCTGGTATATGTAAAATCCTTTTTCATTGATATTGTTCTCTCAAGATTTTTTGAAGACCCACTGTCAGTAACAGACATATCAAAAAAAGAACTAAAATCACTTTGTCTGTCGCATCTATCTCAACTACGGATGTTGAGCGAAATAGGAAAGCCTTCAGTTCAACAATGCCTACTAATACAGCTGGCTCCAACTATCCAACCGTATTTGCAGTACGATCTATCACAATTTGAAGAACTTCTTCTCACTCGTTTCAGGTTTAATTTATATCATTACATGGTCTTGTTTCCCATCCAGAATGTCTGGACTCATAACATTTCAGCGTGTCCCTGCGACCTAATGTCGCCACAGTCTACAATCCATGTCCTTTTCTTCTGCAAATTTTATACGCCATTACACAGGAGGTGGATATTACCACTACTAAAAGTTATGAACATTCGTAGATGTCGCCCTGCCTATCTGGCGTTGCAATTTCTGGAAAATAACTTAATGACAAAATCTGTGGCACAGTATCTAAAACTATGCATTAGGCACCGTATGAACTTATAAAAATATGAATGAGTTTTCTTTTTTCTCTCGTTTAAAATGGATTTTTAACAATACTGTCTTGGTACAGAATGAATAATAGTTTTAAATATTTATTGTGTCTTTTTATGTACTTTTATGGCTTTTCAAATGGAAAACCGAATAAAGATGATTTGATTTGATTTGAGTCAGTGATGAGAAGCCCACGTGGTGTACCAGGGGAAAAAAACAAAGCCATGACACTCAGCGTCCTGGGACGGACAGGAGTGCCGCAGGGTTCCAGCTCTCGGCAAAGCAGGCCAGGACATCCCACTGGGATCGGCACACCGGCACCCAGGCCCCGATCAGGAACACGCCACCAGGAACACACCAGGAAAGGCCGGGCGATGTACCGGAGGGAGCGCGCATGATGTTCCTGAGGCTGGGGAGTGAAGAAACAGCAGCAGAACCCTTCCTACGGCGTCACATACCACCAGCGTGCCACAGAGGAAATTAAATATGAGGCCCAAGAGGGTCGGCACGGCAGGGCACTCGAGGCAGGCCAAGCTAAAATGAAAAAGACGAGGTAGGTGGCAGGCCCAGACTGCTCATAGCCATTTGTTGCATGCCGTGTTTGCACACCGGCCTGGTTACATACTCCACGCTGCGCCGCTTCATGCAGCTAGTAATGCACTTTTCACTTCGTGTTTTACCACCATGAAGTCACGCCCCAGGCCAGTTTATTTTATAACTTGTGCCTACATCAGGGCCATGACAATTATGACCCAACAGGCTGACTTACAAAGTACCCCTCCTGGTGGCAGCAGAGTGGGCTCAACCCACTGTCATAACGTGATTGCCTGACCCTGTATGTGACAGGACAGGCAAGGGCGGAAAGGGCGTGGGAGGAAGAGGAAGTGGGAAAGGAAAAGTTAGTTAGGAGGTACACACGTGAAATAAAGACGTGTCCACCTTACCTCCTCGGCTCCAGTGTCTCATTTGGGTGCAAAGCGACAATGGCGACGAGGATGGGATGCCAAGACTAAATCCCACGTCGCTCCAGCACCCTGCTGCCCGCGAGCAGCCGAACACCCCGAGCCTGCAGCCCACGTCGGAGCGGTGAGTGAGCAGACGAAGACGCGCTCACTCGCTGCCCGGCTGCCATCAAAGCGGCGCCAAAGAGAGAAGCCGCCCTCCAGGGAAAGCGACCCTGATACCCAATAACCCTGCGGCTGTGACCGGGAAAGAGCGCGAAAGACGCTGTGGCCACCCGACAGGAAGAAAAGAGCGCGAAAGACGCTGCGGCCGCAAGGAGGAGAGCGCGAGACACGCTGCGGCCACAAATGGACCGGGTGAGTCCCTGAAGTGAAGAGACTGCCCCCAGTATTGTGGTTTCTCTAAAACTACTAGCGAGCACCCTGCAGCACGCTCCTACAATTAAACGTGCCTCACACAAGCAGAGCCACGTGTCACCAGCGGCGGCCATCTTAAAGTCAGGCGCCGCCGCCGTCCATAGACTTGCATGCACATCATCTGTGTCGGCCATCTTGAAGTCAGGCAACTGAAATAGGTGCAACAAGCCTCCATACAAAGGGATGTCTGTACAACCCAGCTCTTCCAGTGACACAGGGGGGTCGCCAGCAACACCAGCCCTATCAAATAATTCCACAGCAATGGCTCAAGGGCCCCCAGCAATCATGGGACTGTCATACCTCAGGCCACCTGAGCCTCTAGAACTCACCTCCGGCAGCAGCATGGGCCCCAAGTGGAAAAGTTGGTCCGAGGACTTTGAAGACTACATGACTGGGTCGCAAGTACAAGACCCCAAACTGAAGCTAATTGCCCTACGAAACCTAGTGGGGAAAGATATTGCCCAAATCATCAAAGAGCTGCCTGACGCAGCCACAGCCTCATATGATGACGTCAAGGGAACCCTAGACCGGCAATTCTTACCCAAGTACAACCTTGACTACGAACGGTACACGTTCAATCTAGCCGCACAGGAGAAAGAGGAACGAATGTGCGACTTCATACAGCGCATACGACGGCTAGCCCGACACTGCAGCTTTGACGACTTCAACACTGAGGATGCCCTACGGCTCCGCATAATTGCAGGATGTCAGTCTGAATCTTTACGACGGCGCTTACTGAAGAAGCGCTATTCACTAGAAGAAATTGAGGAAATGACACGCATAAACGATCAGGCGGAAGACCACGCCAAGAAAATGGAGACAAATAAACCAGACAAGACGGAACAAGTGTTCAGGCTTCAAGCCCGCAAGGATCAGAAGCACCAGTCCGATCGGCGGAAATCAAACAAGTCAACATATCACGCCTCATCTCGAAGATCTGGAACAGGCCATAGATCACAGGAAGCAGGACAGTCTAAATCCAACAAGCCTGCATCGACCTGTTACAGATGTGGACAAGATTACCCTCATTCGGGCCAATGACCAACCATGGGACAGCGATGCCACCGTTGTGGCAGAGACAACCACTTCGAAATTGTCTGTCAGACCAAGTCGTCGAGACAAAGATCATCGCGCTCAAGACGAAGATCATCGCGGCCCCGATCCTCGACACGTCATCATGCACGGGCAGTCAGAGAACGGGAAAGACGCTCGACCAGCTCCTCCCGATCCAGTGATCACTCCCTCAGATCACGTCAGTCACGCCGATCGAGGTCAACATCCAGCAATTCTGTGACACACACACCAGTGTCCCAAGACAGTGATGAATACATATGCATGGTCGCAGATCCAGACCGTCTGAGGAAATATCCGAAACTCGACATCCGAATTGGAAATCACCCAGCCAAATTCGTCCTTGACTCAGGTGCTTCACTAAACTACATCTGTGCCTTAGAACATCAGAGTATGAAGCCACGTCCCGCACTGGAACCGGCCGCGGTGAGAATATTCACGTGGATGTCCCGGAAACCATTGCCATGCCTCGGCCGATTTCACACCACCCTATCATACAGGGACCGAACAATTCCAGCATACATCCATGTTGTGGAAGGTCCAGACATAGCTGACTGCCTACTCAGCTTGCCAACGGCGGAACGGCTCAGACTGGTAGAACTCCTCTACATGACTGAAGACACTCCGGACATCGTTGCGAAGTTCCCCAACCTCTTTAAAGGACTTGGAAAGTTAAACCACTTCAAGGTCAAACTACACATAGATGAACGAGTAATGCCCGTAGCACAACACCATCGGAAAGTACCATTCCACCTGCAACAAGCAGTCGACGACAAACTGCAAGAGCTACTCAGGACTGACATCATTGAACGCACGTCCGGCCCTACTCCGTGGATATCACCCGTGGTAGTCGTTCCCAAAAAGGGACAGAACAACAAAGTGCGCCTATGTGTGGACATGCGTGCAGCCAACGTAGCCATCGAGCGAGAACGTCACCCCGGCCCACACATCAGTGACATGCTTGCCCGTCTCAATGGAGCCACCATGTTCTCAAAGCTGGATCTCAATAAGGGCTACCACCAGCTTGAACTTCATGAAAGATCTCGTTACATCACCACGTTTACAACACACCAAGGCCTATTTCGCTACAAACGCCTAAACTTTGGCATATCATCTGCCGCTGAAATATTCCAGGAAACAATCCGGCGTGTGATCCAAGGGATACCAAACACCTTCAACTACAGTGACGACCTGCTGGTGTATGGCAAAGACCAAACTGAACACGACACTGCCCTTGATAGAGTTTGCCATGCCCTACTCAGTGCAAATCTAACCCTGAACGCTGCCAAATGTGAATTCCACAAATCGAACCTGAAGTTCTATGGTCACATATTCTCTAAAGACGGCATGACTCCAGATCCGGAAAAAGTCTCAGCCCTTGCAGACACACCAATCCCACAAGATGTGAGCGACCTTCGCTCTTTCCTAGGCATGGCGAGCTACTGCGCCCGTTACATTCAAGACTTTGCCACACTCAGCCACCCTCTGCGAGAACTCACCCGCCAAGGTCAGCCATTCGAATGGACGGATGCATGCCATCGCTCCTTCCAAAAGATCAAGAAAGCTGTCAGCTCCGCGATCAACCTAGCCTACTTTGATGCCAAAAAACGTACGGAACGCACCGTGGACGCCAGCCCGGTCGGGCTTGGTGCCATTCTTGCCCAATACACGGAGGACTCCGACCAGCGCCACATCATCGCGTACGCCAGTCGCAGCCTCACTGATATTGAGACCCGTTACTCTCAACCAGAGAAAGAAAGCCTAGCTGTGGTCTGGGCGTGTGAGCACTTCCACCTTTTTGTCTACGGCAAACACTTCACTATCGTCACGGACCACCAAGCCCTCATCACCATATTCGGCAACCCTAAGGCCAAAATGCCTCCCCGCATCGAGCGATGGGGCCTCCGTCTTCAGGTCTACATTTACACCATTGTCCACAAGCCTGGGAAATCAGAGAATCCTGCAGACTATATGTCTCGTCACCCCATAGCCACGGCTGTCGCTCCGTCATCTGTTGCAGAATAATACCTACACTTTGTCATCGATGCGGCATGTCCCCCCACTGTCCCACTGGCAGCCATTCAGGAAGCATCCGTCCAAGACCCAACCCTTCAGGCTGTGTCTGAACGCATTCACAACAACTCGTGGCGCCATGTACCGGATGATCAAAGTCCACAATCTCGTGAGCTCATTGCGTTTAAACATGTGCAGGACGAACTCTCCATCAGCAGTGAAGGTCTAATTCTGAGAGGGGGAAGGATCGTCATACCCCAAAGACTGAGACAAGGGGTCATCAATCTCGCACATGAAGGCCACCGAGGGATAAGTGCCACCAAGAAGGCGTTACGGGAACGTGTCTGGTTCCCGACACTAGATCAAATGGTGGAGGCCACTCTCAAGGACTGCATATCATGCCAATTGGTTAGTCGAGACGAGCCCCCAGCTCCACTACAGATGTCGGAACTGCCAGAAGGAGTGTGGCAACAAGTTGCCATAGATTTCTTTGGACCCCTGAAATCAAGTCAGTACATCATTGTCATTATGGACGAATACTCTCGTTTCCCCTTTGCACACATCATACCTTCCACCAAAGCCACCGCGATAATCCCAATACTTGACGAGACATTTGCAGCATGGGGCATTCCCCTACGTGTCAAGTCGGACAATGGGCCCCCATTCAACGGCCACGAATTTGCTGATTTTGCAAAACATCTTGACTTCAAACATCAAAAGATTACACCACTATGGCCTCAAGCCAACGGCATGGTGGAAAGGTTCATGGGAACTTTGAAAAAAGCAATACAACAAGCAGAACTAGCTCACAGAGACATTCAGCAAGCACTGAACGAAGTGCTGAGAGCCTACCGCACCACGCCTCATAACACCACAGACCAATGTCCAGCCACTCTCATGCTAGGAAGAGTCCCACGCACTCGACTGCCCACCATAGACAGTGCGAGTCAGTCTCGACCTCCAAACATTGATCATGAAACACTTGTCAATATCGATCAGGAGAAGAAACTGAGAATGAAGACCTATGCTGATCAGCGCAGGCATGCGAAACACACTGATATCCGAGAAGGAGACTGGGTGGTAGTCTGACGAGATCGAGGAACGAAAGCAGATAGCCGCTACCTTGCCCATCCCCTAAAGGTCAGCCGCCGAAAAGGAACCATGATCACGGCACAAGGGGATCACAAGAGAATTACACGAAACGTGTCACACTTCAAGAAGTGCAATTTCCAAGGGACAAACGACCGCCACCCCTGGGAATCGTCCACTGACTCTGAACACCAAAGCAGTAGCAGTGACCGTAGCCATTTCAGTCCAGCGAGACAGGAATCTCCCACATACCACCGAAGCTCTTCAGGACCATCTGAGAGACCCCGACGACAAACTCGACGGCCGGAACGCCTCATCGAGATAATCTAAGACACAGTAAGACTTTGTACAAAAGGGGGATATGTCATAACGTGATTGCCTGACCCTGTATGTGACAGGACAGGCAAGGGCGGAAAGGGCGTGGGAGGAAGAGGAAGTGGGAAAGAAAAAGTTAGTTAGGAGGTACACAATTGAAATAAAGACGTGTCCACCTTACCTCCTCGGCTCCAGTGTCTCATTTGGGTGCAAAGCGACACCCACCAACGTTAACACAACAAAGGGGACACTAGAAAGGTCTTTTGTTTTTTTAACACTGAAGCACACTCCATTGTCCCCCCCCAAACCCCCACACACAGCTATTGAGACTCCTAAATCGTGCATAAAAGTGAAGAAAACAGATTGTTTGCTGGCTTCAGAAACACTGGGTTAAGCACTAATGGCAGAGGTCTTGCAGATACAGTCTGTTATTCTTTCCACTCGTGAAAACAAAACAAGCATTTGCAATGCAATAGGTCTCGCATTTGCAAGAGTTTGAGCTATTGGTATTGTAAATGACAATGCCTTTTTATTTGTGTGTTTTAAAATCCTGTGAGGGGTGCGTAAAGCCCACACTTTGTTCTTATAGTCCTTGCTTACGAGAAGCACGGCGGGCAGTAAAAGAGGCGCAGTTACAGCCAGCCTGCAAGGACGGACTAAGTATAAAGTGTGTGTTTACACACGGCTTGCAGGTTTTCAAAACACATAAATAAAAGGCATTGTCAGTTACAATGCCAATATCTCAAACTCTCACAAATTGCAAGACCTATTGCATTGCAAATGGTTGTTTAAACAGGGTGCCAGAAGCTTCACATCTTCACCGTGGGACATACTGATGTCATCATGCAGATTACTGTCAGGACTCATGAAGGACTCGGAGGACATTTACTGACATGTGACATTTTCCTCCATATTAAATAGCTTGCTACTCAATGTGAAAATTGAAATTACCCTTGCATGAACTGTAAAGTGGTTTTGCATTGCCATCTAGTGGCTTTGTAGAATATTGCCCATGAGAACAATGTAATAACGAAGGTAAGTTTAATTTCATGAACGGTGTGAATACTGTAACTCGTGTTATCTATATATATTTTTTAATAGGACATTTTATTGCATTTTCGTGATACCAGCTGGGCTGGAACCCTACATATATACATTGGCACCGAGATAGTCCAGATGCACAGAGTTGGTATACATTATTAACCGCAATTGACATATAAAACAAAACGAACTTTGCGCAGACAGTACCAAAGCCCATACATTTAAGGAGGTGTAGGTGAGTACTCGAACATGCAACAATGGAGCGTAGTGTGTGGCCTGGAATGGTCAGGGAAGTGAAGGTAACTTCACCCATCAGGGGGTCTGAGAAGGGTGGGGGGGGAAGGTCTATACCCCTTTATGTAGCCCACCTGGACCATATTTTCCTATGTTTCCGGGGGCAGCCACGCACCTGGAATACTGCCAGCTCAGTACCCATACATCTGTCCAGTTCCTTTCTCCATTTCCCCACCGTCGGGGGAGACCCTCTTCCATAATTGGGCGATGTCCCATTTAGCGATAGTAAGGTCCAGGAAGAGCAGGTGCTGTTTGTACCGATTCCCCCTATCCCGTCAGTGCTGTGTAATAGGAACAATTTTGGGTCATGTGGGAGATCCCAGGCTAGTACCCTTCCCAGACATGTAGAGACTTTACGCCAGAAGAGTTGTAAAGCTGTGCAGCTCCACATTGTGTGTAGGAAAGTTACCTCAGCACCTTCGCAGCGTAGACATTGCGGAGATTGGACGACCCCCATCCTTCATAGACGGAGTCTTGTATAGTATACCCGGTGTAGATATTTTAATTAGATGGGGCGATATCAGGAGGACACTGCTGCACCCCGGGGGCTAGCTAAGGCCTCGGCCCAGTCATCGTCCGTTAAGTCAGGTATGTCGTCCTGTCATGCCCTTCTAGTCTTGTGTAGTGACGGTTTGTAATGCGTCGTTAGCGTCTAATAGACCTGCCTGATTTTATGGGCACCGAGGTGCCCCCCCATGAGGAGACGGCCTTCAAGGGGATGGAACTCAGGCAAGCTATCTAGGGTAAGTATCTTGGGGGTCGGGGCATGGCGCAGTTGGAGATATTTATAAAACTGCGACTTGTGCAGCTGGAATTCTGTCTGTAACTTCTGTAAAGATTTTAAAGTCTTCCTCTTCATGATATCTCCCAGTGTGGATGTGCCCACCAGGCCCCATTTGCGGAATCCAGTTAGGGCCACTACTTGGCGCAATTGGGTTCTGTGCCAAAGGGGGGTAGCTTGAGTCAATCGACCCCACCACCCCATTTGCCCAACAACGTCCCGCCAGAGCCGAATCACCGCCTTACAAGCATGGGGCAGGAAGTCTAAGTTCTGCGCACTATAAAGTAACTGAAGGAGAGGGGTATCCTCCATTGCTGTGTGTTCCAGTGCAAATGCTGGGGCAAATGGTGAACAGTACCACCAGTCATTTATAATCAGTAAGTGAGAGGCGGTGTAGTAAGAAAATATATCAGCCGCTGCGATACCTCCACAATAAGTGGATTGCGCACAGGTTTGTAGCGCGACCCGGACTGCCCCACCATTCCATAAGAATTTGTTGTGGATGGCGTTAATATTTGCAAACCAAGATCGTGGTATGTGGTATGGAAAATTTTGTAACCGATCGAGCAATCTAGGTAGTGAGACCATCTTCAAAATCACTGAGCGTCCATACAGTGAAAGCAGGAGGGGGACCATATTGTCGTATCATCTCGGAGACTGGTGAGATGGTGTGAGAAAGTGGCTCTATATATACTGGACTAGAAGGAAGTACAGTGTGTATAGAGTCCACCAACCCCAGAGGTATAACGGAGGTTAAAGTCAGAACTGACCTTACTCTCCAAAGTGGTAGCTTGGTCGAGCAGTAAGGCAGTACCAGAGGACAGTGTAAAGCATTTGTTGTACACACTCAGTCAGCAAAAGGTTTCACACACTCAAGGACTGAACTCCAGGCCAATTGTTTGTATATCCAAAGATATAGTTGTTTTATTTTTAGAACCAATAGTTATAAAAATATACTTTTCTCAATATGAGTATTCTCATGTAGTTACTTTGCAAGGAAGCAATAAAGGTTGTGCACACAATAATTACAGTATAAACAGTAAGCAACACAGTTTTGAAACACAGTCTAGCATTGAGCTCAATGGGTTTTTCATAGATAAGTACAGTTGATTACTCTAGGGATTACTTTGGTAGTTCTAGGACTAGATCTAAGATTCAGTCCTGGGGTCTAAGCTGAAACCAGATAAGCAAAAACGTTTTAGTTACTGTGAGGAATTTTCAGGAATATAAAGCTGTTTTAAAAGTTCACACTTAGAAACTTTTCAAGGTAAATCTGACAATGTTATTCAATGGAAGGAAATTCAGGTTGCAGGTAAAGTACGATCGCGTTACTTTTGTAACCCAGCACTAGTCTCCTAGGGCCAGCACTGGGGTTTAACTCAAAACAGGTAGGTAATTGCGTTTCAGTATTTCGTACAATTTTTAAATATTTGCAGTTTTCAAAAGTAGACAGAAGAAATTTCATAGATAAGCAGACAATGGGTTCCTATGGAGAAAATATAGGTTACTAGAAAACCCCTTAGGGATTACTTTTGTGGTTCAGTACTGGGCTGAAAGGTACAGTACTGGCTTCTCCCCTGATCACAGGTGAGTACTTTCGAATTGGGACTTTGGCTGATTTTATAGGAATATTTTCAGTTTTCAAAACTTCACACTTAGAAAATGTTCGAGTCAAAATGGGTCAATGTTATCCAATGGCAGGTAAGTAAATTACCGGCCTCCAGGTGAGTACTTGGTTGGTGAAATTGAGGTTCTGGGCACAGACTCAGGGGTCCCCCAGGGTCAGGTAGGTACAATTAGTACACCCTCAGCGACACAGGGGCGGCCGGGTGCAGAGGTAGTTAGGCCCAATGTTATTCAATGAGAGGCAGGGGGCCTTCGGTTGGTGGCTGCTGGCTAGCAGGCAACGCGGCTGTGGGAGATGGGCTCCTGGTCACTTGCTCAGGGCAAAAGGGGAAGTAGGTTAGGACAGAGAGGTCACAGCCAGCGGCACTCGGGCAGCTGGGTGCAGGGTGCTTTTGAGCCATCGGGTGCTCAATGTTATCCAATGAGGATCTTGAAAAAGGGAAAAAGGCTGCAGGCTCGGGGACGGAGACTCTCCAGGGGCGACCAGCACTTCGAGAGGTAAGTTAGGATCTTGGAGCACAGGTAGGTACCCCAAAGGGAGGCACAGGGGGCTGGAGGGCGCCGGGTGCAGGGATGTCTTTGGGTGTCGGAAAAGCTTACCCTCGGCTGGTCGCGGTTGGGGTGGCCCCTGGTTCTGAGTCTGCAGACGTCGGCTGGTTCTTCGGGGGGGTCTTTGGGCACTGGACTTCGGGTCCCAGTCGCCGGGGGGACGACCTTGTGGTCTTGGTTCGGGTTGGCCCGGCCCGGGTTGGCTGGTGCCGAGTGGGCTGGTCTGGAGCTTCCTGGCTGGCACCAGGTGGGTTGTTGCAGCAGAGCCTCTGCTGTAGGGAGTCCCAGTCTTCGAGAGGGTCAAGGCAGGCAGGTCCTCTGGGTGTCCCAAGGTTGCTGTCCGCGGAGGTCGCCGGGATTAGGCAGGAGCAGGTTCCAGGATCAACAGGCTGGTAGGGCAGGGGCCAAGTCAGTTGTTGTTGTCCTGTTGTTAGCAGCTGCGTGGCGGGTCTTCTTCTTCTTGATCTTCTTTCTTCTTTTTTGGTATCGGGATCTCTGAAAGGAAGGTTTAGGGAGCGCCTAAATACTAAATTTAGGGGTGTTACAGGTAGGGCAAGGGCAGGGACCAATGGGTCCCTGTCCTGGGGTGAGTACACCCCCTAGCCTGCTCCTCTCCTGTGGGAGGGGGGCAGGAGGCTAGCTGGGATTGGGCAGGGCTCCCCAACTACAAGATGGCCGGAGCCTGGGGGCGTGCTTCACCTTGCCTCCTCCACCTGAGGGGTGGAGTTGGCAAAGGTTGTCACACCCTCCTTCCTGACGTAGTTTTTCCCGCCAGTCTTCCCGACAGAGTGGGGGTAGAATGGGTGGGGGGCTAGTTGCTGAGTACAGCAAATAGTCTGGAGAAGCTCTCAGAGGCGCTATGCCTTTGAAGCTTCCCCCTGTCCATCCTGGGGGAGGAGACATAGCACCTCGCCCAGGATGTGCATTGTTGCAGGCCCAGGAGAGCGGGGGGCTCTCCACCCAGGGGTCCAGCAACATGTCTGTGGTGTGGCAGCCTCTGCAGCCACTCAGCCCAGACGTGGATTGTAGGTTCGGGTTTTGGAGTGCATCTCTAAGATGCCCTCTCGTGCACTTTACATTAAATCCCACACTGGCACCAGTGCGGGTTTAATGTGCTGAGAAGTTTGGTGCCAAACTTGTCAGTCTTCAGTGAAGCCATTATGGTGCTGTGGAGTTGGTAATGACAACCTCCCAGCACAATATACTCTTAAATGGCATCACTGCACTTACAGTGCCCAGGAATGGCCCTGGGTACTGTAGGGGCACAGGGCTCATGCACCTGTGCCCTCACCTCTGGCATAGGGCACCCAGCTAGAGGGGTGACTGAAGTATGCCAGGGCAGTGGGTCTTGTGGGCATGGCAAACAGGGATGTGTGCCATGTCGACTCTTGTTTTAGTGCTGCACTTAGGCACTCAGCCTGCAAAGGCAGTGTGTGAGTGCCAGGGTACAGGGCTCCTGAGGGTGGCACAATAAGTGCTGCAGCTCTCAGGGGTCTTCTCTGGTCACCATGCCCTGGGTATCTAGGGTACCATTTACTAGGGGCTGACAGGTGGTGAGAGATGCCAATTGGGTATTTCGATTCAGTATAGTTTTTAGGGAAGGAACACAGGCCCTGGGTACCTGATTGGCAGGGACCAAGGGCACACTCAGTCAAAGCACATCAGAAGTTCATAAAAAAGTGGGGGCATACCAAGGCAAGAAACATGACACTTTCTCACAGATGGGGATTAATGTTATGTGCCCATGAGGTCTTTGGGCAGGGTGACATAACAATACCTAAGTACTTAAATCCCCCTGTCGTGTGGGTCAGTTGGGCCACTCATTTCTTCTCTGTCCTGATTGCCGCACACCGGGAATAGAATGGATTTGGAAGGATTAGTATGAAGTCCGGTGGTATGCCTGAAAATCCGGAGGAACTGCAGGATACATGGTCCCAAGATTCATGGGTCCGTCCTGAAGAATAGGACATCGTCCGAGTATAGCGCAATGTGGTCGGGGCGCGACCGCTTCCACTCAAGCCCCCAACGTACTGGGTCACCGTGCACCCAAGCCGCCAATGGTTCCACTGCTAAGGCAAATAAAAGAGGGGATATGGGGCAGCCCTGCTGCGTACCACGACCGATAGGGAAGGGGTCCGGGATATAACCAGCAATGCACACAGAGGCAGTGGGGTCTGTATATAACAGTTGAACATACGTCAGGAAATGCAGGTCAAAATTGACGGCTTCAGCGAGCTGGAAAAGGTATTCCCAGCTAGGGGAGTCAAAGGCCTTGTCAATATCGGCAAGTAATATAGCCGCGGGGCGCCTTAACTCTTGGGCCAACGTGATGGCGTTGTGAACCCAACGGATGTTGTGTCTAGTGGCCCGACGCTGCATAAAGGCTGATTGATCTGGGTGAATTAGGTCCAGTACACAGGTGCGCATGCGATAGGCTAAGACCTTGCCCAGTAGTTTGGGCTCAAAGTTAATAAGGGAGATAGGCATGTATGAGGGCGGTTCTTCTGGAGGGCGGCCTGGCTTCAGGAAAAGAACGAGCTCAGGTTGCCACCGATCATGGGGCAACTGACATTGTTCGAGTGCTTTGTGTATTGCCTCTAACAGGTGGGGGCTTAAGATGGACATGTGGGACCAGAGGAATTCCACAGGAAATCCGTTAGGGCTGGGGGCCCGTCCCAGGCGCAGCGCCACCAGCGCCGTACTGAGTTAATTGGCCGTAATTGGGGCATCTAGCTGGTCTCCCATTTGGTCACTAAGCTTCTGGGGGGGGCAAGAACTCTGCTATAAGGGCTGGTGAGAGTTGCTCCTGTCGCGCATACAGCGTGAAAAAATAACGCAAAAATTCCGCAGCAACCGCCCTAGGGGACGATTGCAGCATATCCATCATCCGAGGTGCAGATGGAACAGCAGCCGGGGACCTCCCTACCTGACACAACCAATGCAGCATATTGCTCAACTTGTCCCCCCATTGATAGATCCGGTGTTACGACACCAGCCAGATTTCTTTAGCCTCATCCATGAGGTGGCACTGTAGCTGTTGTTGTGTTTGCAATAAATTACGGTGGAGGGAGGGGTCAGGATTCAAATTGTATTGTGTCTCTAGGGATGTCTGATGGGCCTCTAGCTCGGCCCATTGGATGGAGTGGTTGTGCTTTCTCTTTTGCACGGTAACTAATATTTACCCCATGTATTATGGGCTTTGTGCTTCCCAAAGGATTACCTTGGATGGGGCGGGAACGGGATTAATGTCGATGTATTACTGGATTGCCCCAGTAAGTGTCTCTTGATAATCAGGATCCTGAAGGTTCCATGAGGACATTAGCCACCTAAAGGGAGGTTTTTGGGATAAGGTATGCAGTTTGACAGTGACCAGAGAGTGGTCCGACAGCCCACTAGGGAGGTCAGAGGCTTGGGAGAACCCGTGAATGTAGCTGTGTGGCGTGAATAGGTAGTCTAGCCGGGAGAGGGAACCATGAACCGCAGACATGTATGTATAGGCCAGTTTAGTGGGGTGGTATTCTTACCATATGTCTGCCCATCCCAGTGTGGAAGCAAGCGTGGATAATTTTGATATGTCTCCTGATGTTAATGTGTTCGCCGTATATCGTTCCTGATATCAGGATGTATCGGCCCCTTGATCCTCAGTGTTTTGTGTGGATGAAAGGAACCCGGCGATGAATAAGGATAACCGTACCCCGGGATTCCCTGGTGAACCCAGCATGACATTTACTGGCTAACAAGGCTCCATGCTTGGCCCGGTTTGGATATCACCAGATATGTGTTTCAAGCAAAAGCAGGATATCCGCCCCATATCGCTTGGCCTGGCGGAGAACAGCGGAGAACGGCACCCAACTTTGTTGAGTAACCCCCTGATGTTCCATAATACCATAATACCACCGCTAGGTCCCCGAGTGGGGGAATGCAAGCCTGTGCAGCTATCAGGTAGTATGTACGCCTGCGAGGTACCTAGTGTCACGGGATTTGGTTGACATGTCTGTGCTTGTGTGAGAACTAAAACAAACTTACCGAAGAAACCACCCCGATACTGCTATGAACAAGGAACATCTATCGCGGTGATGGGCAGCCAAGGTCCCCAACAGGAGAACCCGGAGCCCCTCCCCCAATGGATCCCAACTTTCCCAAAGAACTTCAACATGGGGATGGAATGTCTGGACTGGACAGCTACAGTGCATTTTGCCCATGCCAATTCAGTGCATTGCAGTGTACATCTCTGCATCTCTTTGTGCCGCCATTGTAGTGATATAATATAGAAGCAGGAGTTGTATAGGGCAACCTGACATATACCACAGTAAGGAAATGACTTCATCAAACACAAAATCGAAAGAGTCAAATAACTTAATCCTCACCCACTCTAGCCAGAACAGTAGCTAGAGAACTCATTCATCCCTAAAAGAAAAATCCCAAAGTACTACCCTAAGGTGTGCAACACTATGTTTGTGACAACACCCAGAAGAGCATGGCCCAGTAAGCAAGGAATCCATTATAAGAATAAAAACTCAGATCATATTGCTGACTTGCTTGATGTTCTAAACTGTTTATTACAAATTCATTCAAAGGCATGTACACATTCCGTGATGAGGACACATATGAAGGGTTACAGGGGGGCAAACATATCCATATGTTGAGTCTGCGAGGAGCATACTAGGACGAGTGTGCATCAGGCGATGTGGGCACCAAGATAGCAGAGGCATCAGTACCAGAACCTCCAGCGGGGGAATCTGCTAGATGAGTGTTTCTTGCAGAACTGCACAGCATCCGCGGGTTTGTTGCAAGGGAAGTGGCAGCCATCTAGCTCCACACAGAGACGTGCCGGGTAAAGCATCCCATATTTAGGCCCAAATTTTTGGAGTGTTGGTTTAATATCAGTAAATTTGCGTTGGGCCTCCTGAACCAGTGGTGTATATCCTGGAAAGAGTGAGAGTGCCCTGGTATTGTAGAGGACCCTTTTCACGGGCCAACCGCAGTGTAAAACTAAGAATGCTGGTGATGATCTGTCGTGGTGGCACCCCAGGTATCAGCCGGGGACCAAGTGATCGATGTGCTCTTTCAACCATAAATGTTTCAGTAAAGGATTTCCTATCAAAGAGCTCAGCTACAAGATTGTTCCACAAAAACATCCATGCATCCAGTGTTGGCAGATTCAAGTACCCCCAGCTATGCGGTTATTATTGCTGCAGGATCTTGCCTCCAAGACCTCCTTTAGCTGCTCTGGTTTTTAGGATGCTTTCAACCAGTTAAAGGTGCCTCATTACCTCCACATTACCGTCCTCTACCTCCAAAAATTGGTACTCTGCAAAATCTATTCTCAAATTATGCAGTTCAAGACATTCAGCCATATTGTCTAGTCGATGTGTTAAAGTATCAAATCTAGATTCAAATGCCCTGAACCCGGTACGGAACTGAGACATGATAGACTCTCTCCTCTTGATAGAGG